>NC_091098.1:1738481-2059523 GCF_024713975.1 Paralichthys olivaceus
AGAAGGTTCAAGGAGGGTAATATTGCTAATATTATATTAGCTTTTGAATCAAGAAGGTGACCTACGGTAAGTTACCACAGTATGTAAACAGTGTTCACATTGCTGGTACCAGTCCTTGATCTTCCTGTACATGTGAGGCCAGTAACACCTCTGTTGAGAAGCATCCTTGCAGGAGTATTTGATCTTCTTGATGGCTGTGATGATATGATGGGCTATATTGTGTAAATGACGCTTCGAGTCGAATTCGAATGTTGGGGCTTACGGACACTTGGATGACACCACAGGAGAAGTTTGAGGGCATTTTGGGGGCACTCAAACACTTCACCCACCCCTCCATTGACAAAGTGGTGAGTAGATAATGAGTCAATTTTCATTTTTCTGTGAACCATCCCTTGAGGGTGATAGAGAAGATTGTTGTTAGTACAGACTATGCACGTTTGGCCAAGCTGATGAACTTTTCTGTTACTTTTCCTTTTGCTAAACCCTTCCATAAAATATGGAAAATACAACTCTGTTATGAAGAGTTTCACTTTCAAGTGCTCCTGTGGCAGCCTACACAACACAGCCAACAAAATCCAGGTGTTCATTTACTGTACAAGTACAAGTAAGGACTGACTTCTCTATAAATCACTTCAAAATGTATTGTAAAGGTCCAATGGCCATCTGTTGAGCTCAATGAGCCAAATTGACTGCAAAACAAATTTTGCTATCTTTCTATCTTGTCTTTTTCTGCAATGGACACTTGCTTATCCGTGCCAGCCGTCTCGGCTGATTTCTTTGGAGCAGGAGGCAGCACAGAGGCATATACTTCTAAAAGAAGATAGTGAGGTTGCCTGCCTGACATCTCCAGGCAGGGAGTTCCAAAGTTATGGTGCCAGCATAGCAAAGGCCCGGTCACCTTTAGTGACCAGTAGATATTTTGGAACTGTTAATAGGGCCCAGTTGGAGGATCTCAGGCAGCGTTCAGACTGATAGGGGGTTAGTAAGTCACATATATAGATAGACTGGAGTCTGACCTCTCGGGGCTTTAAAAACAAGCAGTAAAATCTTAGTATCAATGCTATAACACTGGTAACCAGTGAAGGGCAGCAAGGATTGGCGTAATGTGGTCACACCGCACATTAAAAGCTTTGCAGCAGGATTTTAAATTAATCAATATTTTGCTTATTATACCAGAATAAAGTGCATTGCAATAGTCATGCCTGGAAGGAATAAAAGTGTGGATGACATTTTCTAAGTCTGTGGAAGACAGGAAAGACATGATCTTCTTCAACTGTCTCATATGCACAAAGCAGAACAGCACCACTTTTGTCACCTGAGCAATAACAATAGATCAGAATTAAACATAACATTGCAATGTAACAATGGTTATTAGATAAGGTACCCAGACTAGCGACTGTTATTGTCGTTTGTAATGGGGCTAGGGGGAGGATTATGACTGCTGATTTGGAGAAAGTGTACAGACCCTGCTATGTCTTTGTGATTTACCTTTTGAAAAAGTGAAGTGTCACCAGCACAGAATGAATCCTATAATAGGTTTGCCCAAAAACGATCCACCTATTGAATACTTTGTTGTTTGGGAATGAAAGGATGCATTTCTTGGCAGTTCAAGGAACCCAGTCATGCCACTGTGACTTGTCGTCAAATGCAGCCTCTAAAGGATACATCCCATGACTTGGGATGCTATATATAACATTTAATAAACAACATTTCTAATAGTGATCCCTGACATTTTAATGTTAAAGGATAGTGAACAAGATGTACATAGTTAGCACAATATTTTTGCAATTTAAAAATTATCTTGTCAATGTCATTGCATGTAATGGCAATAATGTGTAGCTGCACACATTCTCTTAATAACATATGTTGTACTGACATTCACTTTTACTTATGAAATGACACATTGAAACTAACATATCTGCAAGAAGCTATGTATCACCCCATGTATCCATCAGTCAAACTAAACTCAGGACTAACAGGGCAATATGCCAGCAAATGGATGGCAAACAGAATACTTGTTAGGTCACTCATATCCATTTCACCAAAAACATATCAGCCCTCCATATTTTATCATTTTAAAGGGTAGCATAGGTAGACAAATAAAAGGTTATAAAATGTTACATTTTCATCACTATCAATAATTTAGTTTAGTTTATTTATTTAATCTCTTTTCAGTGGAGTGGAGTCAGCTGTCTCTCAGCTGACAATACACAGGCTATTTTGAACATCTGTCCTTGACTAGAAATACAAGACCTCTACCAGTGGGGAGGGTAAAAAAAGCACTGTGGTGATAAATCTCTGTTGCAAAGCTATATATTCAGGAGAGATGGGTTGCACCTGCTATAATGTGGCAGCTGTAGAAATTGGTTTGATGATGTTTGATCACCAATAGATACATATCCATAAACAAATAGGTATCTGGTGGGCACAGGAAAGGAAATGGAAATCGTTTAAAAGAGTAGTCATCAGTAATAAAGAAATAGTCAATAAAGACTAAAAATCATAAATATCCTTTGCTCACATACGGCATGCTGGCAGACAAGAAAGCTCTTCAAAGAGTAATTAAGACTGCACAACAAATCACTGGAGCACAGTTACCAACACTAAAGGAAATTTACAAAACATAATCAGAGACTCATCCCATCCGGGTCACCACCTCTTTACTCTGCTGCCCTCTGGGAGGCGCTATAGGTCTTTAAAAACCTGCACTTCCAGGTTCACCGGAAATAATCAAGTATGTGAAACACTGTGAAATAATCAAGTATGTGCAATCACTGCCATCACGTGACAAATTGACTTTTAACTTATTTATAAAGTTTTTACATGTCTGTTTTATGTGTGTATGGTGATCCACTGTTTTTGATGTGTGTGTATATGTGTGATCCACTGGAGACACTTTATTTCGTTGTGCACTGTACAATGACAATAAAGGCATTGAAAATGAAATAGTAAAGTCTGTGCAAGAGAGTCAAATTCTGTGGCTGGGTGCCAGCCGATGTCTGGTTCTCCAGCTTTCAGGGTGCACAGTTCGGTGTCATGTCTGGATTGAAACACCTGCTCGGTTTGCGATGGACTGCTTTAGGCACTAACATTTTCAAACCATCTGTGACCATAAGGGTCACTTTCTGGGTGTTAATGTCGGCTTCCCTGGCTGTGATGCAAGTGTCATTAGGTACATCTGCACCGGCCTCAGAAAAAAAATATCTGTGTTACAGGAAAAGGATTATTGTTAAATTAGCATTTTTATTGCATTTAACAAATTGCATGAATATTTTCCACATTCCTGCACAACTAAAAAAGAGACTCATATATTTTTTACGGAACCCTTCTGCAGACAGGGAAAAAAATTGCATCTCCACGAAATGATAACCCATGGAAACAAGAAAATAAGTGGTCAAGAGATATGAATCTGTTGTTACGAACAAGACCTGGCGTACTAAACTTAAAAAGCCTTTTGGATAAGAGATGAAATGTTTGACTTAACTTGCTCAAGCCTTGTGGGTTACCAAAGCCTGGCACATGTCATTGAAAACATTATTAGTTTTTGTGTAGCGTTACAAAAAATATGTCTATATAGTAAGGACAAATCCCAAAAAACTGCTATAAAAATACTATGTAATAATATTATTTTTCAATTCTCATTATATCAATCCAGATCATATAGAGAAAATAGTTATACATTTTCTGTAATCTAAACCTTTAAATATCAATTTAAATGATACAAGCTTTGTTTCCAAACAAATATTTTATTTTCCACATGGCATATAAAACTGTTTAATGTATATTGCTATAGCTCCACCTGCTGCTTATAAAGCTGCGGCAGCATTAATGATGTAGTCAAATAGCTTAGTAAAACAATATATAAATCTGTCAAAATGAGTACCTTTAATTTAAAACTTGATTTTGTTGTTTATTGTAACTAAATTTAACTGTTTTTGTGTATTATTATGGAAAATGTGTTTGGGATGTGTGATGCCTTTTTGGATCAAAAAGTCCAAAATCGCTCTTGAACTGTTTCTGTGGATTGCCAGGTACGTTTATATTATGCATGTTATATTTGATCCATCTACTGATGATTAGTTGGTTGTCATTTGAAACAGCAGAGCTGTCTTGATCAACTCATTGATGGCTTGTCCCACTATGGAGTAAGATTTACCTCACAGTTCTGTATCATATTTGCTCCGTGCTGTGGTAAAATTACTTTTAAAGAAATGCCATATTTAACCATAACTACTCATTTTTATGGCCTTTCATTTATGGTGTTGAATTTCCCTCCAGGTTTGATCACTCCTGAGAGAGAACCCCAGCTTGCGTGTGCTGTTTGACATACCAGGAGAGGACAAAGGTCTAGCAGCTGATTTTGTAGCTGGTATTCTCAAACCAAGCTACTCTGTACTGGGGAGCAACAGAAGAGCTAGGGAGGAGTTGATGGTGGTAAAATTTAGGGAGTTTCTCCAATGTGTTGAAAGTAAGTTTGTATTTGTAATTCAGTATATTATACAATAAGGCAATCCAGGAAATTTACAGATTCATTTTATTCTTTACAACTCATGAAGCTGTGCCTGTCTAATGTTTGTGTACCATGTAACAAGAATACAGTTGTTATCTGAGTGCTTGTAAGAATAACATTGCTTTTTCACCAAAATACCTATACAGTAAACCATTAGTCACTCAATTAGTCATTGATTCAGTCTTTCTTAAACCTGAGTATTTTCTAGTCTCCAAGTCAACACTGGTTTCCCTTTGCTTTTAGATAAAGAGCTGAGAGACACATATGGGGACAGGAAACTAACCAAGGATGAGGAGGCATTCCTGAAGACTTTGAGCCCTGGTCACATCCTGGCATTTGCTACAGGGAGCAGCAAAGTCCCAGCCATTGGTTTTCATCCAACTCCTAAATGAATATTTATTCATGATGAAGACAGACATCTTCCCACTGCACACACATGTGCAAATGAGCTTCACCTTTTTGTGAACGCAACAACAATGGCTGATGATGATGAATTTAACCACTGCTTCCTAGTAGCACTAATGAATGGATCTTTATTCAGCACCATTTAAACAAATGTCAGGATTTCACTCTTTAGTTTCGGATATGTGGTGCTATTACTATTTTTGGTGTCTACAACTGGACTAAAGTATTGTTGTGTTTTGAGACATTTAACAGCTACCATTAAAAGTACAAGTAAAGGTTTTTTTTTTTCCATGTACAACTGGAGCATAAATGTGCTGTCCTAGTTGATATTTTTACTGTAAATCTACTAATAATTTGCTGAAATCAGTTAATTTGTAAAAGAACCCCTGCAGTGTAATACACCAGTGTTTAGTGCAGGGCTCTCCATGTTTGTCAAACCAGGCTGCTGTGGTGTTCTGTGTACCCTCTGCCCCTCTCATGGTAACAACCCTATAACTTTCCACTACAGTCCAGTGGTTGATTGAGGACATAGTTTGTTCATATTATAAAGCAGTGGTTTCAATTGCAGTACATAAGAAAGCTGAAAAAGAAAGACTATACAGTAGCTTGTGTTTTCCCATCTTGCTCCACATTCTTTTCATCTCATGGTCAAATGTTCTGTTAAGAGCTCCTTTGCAATAAAAATGCAACATTATGTGAACAAATCTTTCACTTCCTGGTTTCTGTAAAGTTAAGCTGTACCTGAACAAGAGTTTTTGACTGTTCCAAAACTCTATTCCTGTTTGTGGATGTTAATTACAAAAAGTGTTGTTTACTTCCATGAGGACTGTATCTGACCCTTCTTTATACTGTAAGATGTTGTACTGTATGATTGGAAGGATATGGAATCAGCCATCGGGGTAATAAATGACTAAATGTACATTTACTCAAGTAAGGTACTCAAGTAGAAATTTGGAGTACTTTTCAGATTACATTTATTAATTCCACTCCTCACCATTGAAAGCCATGTATATTCAGATTTATTGATATTGAATATTTTGTGATAAACTGAAGAATGTATTTGTTCATGTGTTGAAAAAAATCTTTCTCCTATTCCTACTCCTCCTCAAGCTCTTTACAAAAGTGTTAAAGTACAATGAGGCTCATGTTATGCTAAGATCACACATTTACAAGTTTATCAAAAATAAACTGTTGTGTTCTCTGAAACAATGTTTTGCCATTGTTGTTGTCATTTTGAAGAGGGTTAATGGCATCATTCAATTCTTGCAAATCCCTGCCATTCAATGGGGAAAATCCTCTTTTAGAGTTTGGTGAGGAACAAAAAACTACCCCTGCTGTTGGGAGTTCTGGGTTGTGAAGATGAGGCAAATCATTGTCCAGAGTAAAAAGCTGAACTGGTGTTCTATTTCCTTCAGATGACAAGGAGTGATGGTAATATCCAGCTTTGAATTCCTCCAAAGTGCGATTGATTCTGGGTAGAAAGACATAATGGAGACAAAATAGGTCTGTTGCATTGTCTATGTCTAGGATACCCAGGGATTCCAGTTCATAAAAAATGGGTGCATAAATATGGTTGCAGTTTCTGTTCAAGTCTCGGTTAAAACGCTCGATCCTCTGGTTGTGTACTGAACTTCCTGTTAAGACAGAGCCTTCACCCCTGCTTGCATGCATGTCCTCCCAAATCTGAGTGTTCTCTCCTCCGTGATCAGTCCTGATGTGCAGTGGTCTGCCAAACTGTCCAACAGCTGCAGTAAAGTGGTCTCACAGTTTCAGCACGATTATTGTTGGAGCAGTGAAGAAACATCAACATCCTACTGTAGCCGTCTATGGCACCATGAACAACCAATTTCCACCTAATCAACTTATGATTTCTGTCATTTTATGTTTTTTTACAGTTTAAATTATAATATAATATAAATTATATAATTGATGCTTTGCGGCTCAGAACATCTTCACGTAATCTTTAACTCACATTTACACACCTTGCTTTTCAGCTCATGAGTTCGTCCCACTGCGTCACTTACCGGTGTGAGTTTTACTGTTTATAGAAACATATGTGCTACACATAAAGTGCATTGGTGCTAGTAGCAAATCTCTACTGGCTACCGTAAGCTAGTTTAGTTAAGTTAGCCTTGACAAGAATCCAATGCTATGTGATTTGGAAAACAGACTCACCGAGGTGGCCTGTGGTAGCCCTGTGGCGGTTGCTGTTGCTGTTGCTGTGGAAAAATTTTGGATTGCTGCCAGAAGGGCTTTGCTGATATTCTCCGCTAACGCCGATTCATTCATCGACATGTTTGCAGAGCGACCATGGCCGACAGGAGAGTGTACCGGGTGGAGGCGGGCGAACATGACAGATCAGTCAAAGTGCGCCCCCTTGTGGCTGGCTATAGTGGCTACAGGTCATAAGTCCCGCATTCTTCATAAAAGTGACACTAAAAACTCAAAGTACTCTTCAAATAAAGTTTCTCCAAACATGTTTGTTATTTTATGTAGTTATTAACATGATATTCCATGTCCAAGAGTCCATTTCCCCGGATAAGATGGGTTTTATTCGTTATTTGCCACTATAAACACACTCTGACCTCCCCGAGCTTTTATTTTGGTACTTCCTGTTACCGGCATTTGAATTTGCATATTAGTTAAATATTTAGTTTCACCTGAAACATTTAGATTTAACATTTAGATTTAGATTCAGATTTAACATTTAGATTTAGATTCAACATTTAGATTTAACATTTAGTTTAGATTTAACTTCTAGATTTAGATTTAACATTTAGATTTAGATTTAACTTCTAGATTTAGATTTAGATTTAACATTTAGATTTAACATTTAGATTTAACATTTAGATTTAGATTCAGATTTAACATTTAGATTGCACATTTAGATTTAGATTTTTTTTCAGCGTGAGCTGCTTTACAAACGGCACGCCATAGATTAGGTCGTCAATTATCTTCAATCTGAAGTGGTTCACCAGAGGTTAGGCTGACAGATGTGATGGTTCTTTACATGAGAGGTAAACAGCAGTGAGGAAGTGGAGCTCTAACGCAACGTAAACTTGGCAAACACTCCTGAAACACCAGCTAGCTGAGGAGCTAACACTGACAGCAGTGTATAAACACGGATGAAGCTGGGTGGTTACAGACTTAATGGAGGTATACGGTGTCATGTGAGAGAACGCCACCCACTAAACCTTTACATCTGGTTTGACGGGATTTTATTCAGGCACAGTTTGAAAGCTGCTGTCAGAGATTATATTCGGAGATTACCATTTCCTGCTCTGGATGAAAATTGGCGACAGTCATAACCTAATAACTTCAGACTATTAAATTGGTTGATCTTATTTTATCAGCATGTAAACACCAAATCCAGAATGCAATCCAAGGTCTCAGTATTGAATTAGCTGGTTTGATACTAGTCGTTCTGGAAATGATCATGTTCGAGTGTTATTGTCATGGGTTTGACTTTTTCTTCTAATCAGAAATGAGGCCTCATCCCACATGTTTTTTTTCCATGCACTATGTTATATCATACCTATAGTGTTTCATTTGTTTTATGCCAGAAACTAATTTGAAAGTCATTGTTGGTCAGTAAAATGCTTTGGCCCTAAGTGAAACATTGTAAATATCTGGTGGAGTACACTGAAATACTGGAGCATACCCTGAATACAGTTTTTCACATGTCCATGATGCCACAACTAGATCTCTTGTACCTCTTGTCTAAAGTGCACACACATAGCAACTCGTGTTGGGGAATATCATTTGATACAATCTGACACCAGTGGCGCACACGCATATATAAATGCAGATACATTAGACAGATGAAAAGTAGATCACTTCGTTCCCAAAACACAGGCTCTCTAGTGGTTCCAAGAGTCTGTAAGAGTAGAGCAGGAGGTAGAACATTTAGCTATCAGGCTCCTCTCCTGTGGAACCAGCTCCCACTCTGGGTTCGGGAGGCAGACACTGTCCCAGCATTTAAAGTAAAACTAAAAACCTTCCTCTTTGACAAAGCCTATAGTTAGTTCTGGATCAGGTGAGTCCTGAACCATCCCTTAGTTGTGCTGCTATAGGTTTAGACTGCTGGGGGAACTCCCATCATGCACTGAGCACTTCTTCACTTCCCTCTGTCTCTCTTTCTCTCTGCCCCCCCACACCTGTTTATTTATTTATTTATTAGTTTTAACATGTCATAATGTCAAAGTGTCACTTTGTCCTCCCATAGTCCCTCTGGCTCTTCTCTCTCTCTCGTTTCAGATAACTCCGGCACCGGGACTGCAGGACAACAACGACTACCATCGACATTGTTAGCATTAATTAAAATAACTCAGTAATTCATTAATATATCTAATCCTGTTGTAGATCACTACATTGTTATTGTTATAGTCAGCCCTGATAGTGATTGGTGCCCAATTGTTCCCGGTCTCTCTCTCTCCACCTCATCTCTATCTTCTCTCCCCCGCTTTCCACCCATCTCTCCTTTCCTCCCCCCTTACTTTTCTTTCCTCACCCCAACCGGTCGAGGCAGATGACCGCCCACATTGAGCCTGGTTCTGCCAGAGGTTTCTCCCTGTTAATGAGGGAGTTTTTCCTCTCCACAGTCGCCTGTGCTTGCTCATTGTGGGAACTGTTGGGTTTCTCTATGTTAATATTGTTTTAAGGTCTTGACCTTTAAATGTAAAGTGCCTTGAGATAATGTAAATTATGAATTGGCGCTATATAAATAAAATTGAATTGAATTGAATAGTCAAAGTTCACTGTCTGATTTTTTGATCTGAGGTGTGAATGTGATTAAATTGCTGCTTGGCTGCATATCAGCACTGGACAATTGGGACAGTGGAGTATCATAAAGAACTCCCAATGACACATGTAAAAGTCATGTCAGTGTGTGGGCTTAACTTGAAAACAATGGATGTACACAGTAATATGTGCACATGTTAGAATGGTGCTCTCCCCCCTCTGTTTTCTCTCTCCCTTTTCCCCCCACTTCTCCTCTCTTACTCTTTTCTCTCCTTTCAACACAAGCTGTCAAGGCAGATGCCCCCTCCACCTCGTTTCTCCCTGTGAGCTTCTCTTTGCAGGAACTGTTGAGTTACTCTATAATTTTGTCAGGTCTCAAACTTACTCTGTAAAGAGCCATGGCATCATCTATATTGTGAATTTGCATCATCAAGCAAACATTTCTGGTTGATATTATTTTTTTCAAAAAGAGTTTAATTCCACATATTGAAAAAGCAGGAGATGAAATGATTGTGGCCATAATAGGTTTCCAGAGTTTTTGTCATCATTGTGCTTGACAAGCACTGCTTGTACACCAATCAAGCTCCTCACCCTGACAGTGTTTCATGGATCCATACCTCACACCATCTTAAAACTATCATCCTGTCCTATTTCATCATTGTGCTTGACAAGCACTGCTTGTACACCAATCAAGCTCCTCACCCTGCAGGGTTGTTTTTGCTCTGAATGCACAGAATCAATAACAGAGTACATGTCTTTCTTCATTCTTTCAGATGGCTGCAATCAGAAAGAAACTAGTGATAGTCGGTGATGGAGCCTGCGGCAAAACCTGTCTCCTCATAGTGTTCAGCAAAGATCAGTTCCCTGAGGTCTATGTGCCCACTGTGTTTGAAAACTATGTGGCAGATATTGAGGTGGATGGTAAACAGGTAAGCTGTTTATTATAATGTCACATTTCTTTCTTTTTGTCATGAGTCAATTAACACAGCATAGGGTGTGTAGACTGAGCCTCGGACCCTGAAGGTTTGTTTCATAATATAACCTGCGCAGCACTTGGTTTTTAAGGATGATACTATATTGGACAGTTAAAAACAAAAAATGCTAACAATATATCAAATGTTAGTAATATGTTTTAAACTAATGCTTGTGCAATGCTTCATCTTTTTTGTCAATGATATATGAACATAGAGACGCTATTTTTAAATGATAAACTTGTTTGTGAAATTCTGTCATTTCATCTCACTTATCTCTAAACATGTACACTGATACCAACACATCTGGAAGAAGGTAACATTGGGTTGTATATTGGCCTGGCGGATTTGTCCATAGACTTAATTTCCCTTCGGGGATGAATAAAGTAATCTATGAATAAAGTAATCTATCTAGACATATATACACAGTATGTAGAATCCACATTGACCGCTGGATCGAACGTCAACGTTGCCATCCAATTGGGTGAAATATTTTCAAGAAAATGTTTTAAGATTAAAAGTGCCTCTGGATTTTAGTTTAGTTGTATTTCAAAGCTTCTCCCTCTCCCAGAATCTGCCTGATGTCTGAATCTGAATACTTTTCCTGATTTTGAGCCATGGCTTTTAAACCTGATAATAGATCACCAGTTTGACATTTTGATGGATTTTTAACAAACTGAACAAAGCTCAAAAATAACTTGTTTAACCTGTATATCAACAGAAATGGAAAATTGACTGTTGTGTACTGGAACAATTTTTTGTCAAACAACTGTTCTATCCAACCTTTCTGCTGTTTTCCTGGTTGTCTTTGAATCTATCTCATGTTGTCAGAATCTAGGGCACAAACCTTGTAACTGAGCCCTGTAGCATTTAATTGTGATGCAGATATGGTGGTGTTGTGAAGTATGTAAGCATTAATGTCCTCGACCCCTGTAGGTGGAGCTGGCTCTCTGGGACACAGCAGGACAGGAGGACTATGACCGGCTGAGGCCTCTCTCCTACCCAGACACAGATGTCATCCTCATGTGTTTCTCCATCGACAGCCCCGACAGCCTAGGTGAGATTTCTTTCCTGCCATTGGTTTTGACAAATGTACCATTTGCTCCACATTCAACATGGACACTTTGTGCCCGATGCAGAGAATATTCCAGAGAAGTGGACTCCAGAGGTCAAACACTTCTGTCCCAATGTGCCTATTATTCTGGTGAGAAACAAGAAAGACCTGCGGAATGATGAACACACTCGTCGAGAGTTAGCCAAGATGAAACAGGTGAGTGAGGCCTGTACTTAACTGTGCTCATTCTGCAGCTTATACAAATTCAAACCTATGGGGGTTTGTTTAGACTGAATTTCATTATAATCCCAAAGGTTACTTATCTCAAAATGCATCAAATTGACTGAGTTAATCATGGGAAACTGTTTGTGAAACTGTAAGAGTGAGGAGTCCTCCATATTCTGCACTTTTGGTTCTCACTGCAAAGCTATACAAGATAGTAAATGTTTATCTGCACACTCTAGTAACAATCAGGTTTGACAAGGTGGAATATTCTCACCAGTCCACTTCACTCTGTATATGGATGGTCTCTCCAAACAGTTAATAGAGTTAAGGACTGGCTGTATGGTGGGGATAGCATTGTTAACCCTTAGGGCACCTTCTGGACATCTTTGGCCATTTAAGTTTTCTTTTTTTGATATTTCTCACTGTGTTAATGCATATGACTCGGGACTTTCAAAAGATGTGTATTTTCTGCAGATTTTAAAATTTGTGTAAAAAAATACTACCTTTTATCACCTTTGTGGCACAAAAAAAAGCCCCATTGGAACCCATTATAACTGCTTTTTATCTCTTTGCCATGAATCCATAAAATCATGCATTACACATTTTTATTATTTCATTCTGAAGTCCTGGCTTCAAAGTTATATTTTATATATTGACCCATTTTCCATCATTTGGCATAAAGGTAAAATACATAGTATTTCCTGGTTTCCTGTAGTGGCACTATTTCTGTATAATGGAACCCATAAACCTAATGTGTGCAAGTGAAATGATGTGTGAAACCTACATTTTGCTGTGAATATCTGTATGAGTTACAGCATGCTAAGCTTTCACTGTAACTGTGTATGTGTAAGTGTGTTTGTGCATCTGTGTTTGTGTGTTGCTAATCAGCAAAATAATTACGCAAAAATAATGTTAGTGATCATCAGTGACATATGCCAGGCTCTGTTAACCTTCCAAAAATAATGACATTATCATGTAGTAAAGGGAAAATATGACATTTTCTGTGTTTTGTTTTTATATAGTTAGCATAAAAACCGATGGTGTCAAACTGGAATTTTAAAGAGTTGAAATAATGAAAATGAATGAATATTTGGTATTTATGATCAGGGCTGATGTTTAATACAATTAATTAATTAAAAAAGAGTGTTGGATCCAGCTTAATTTTCTCTCATTCTTTTGAGCAGGCCGAGTCTTAAAGAAAGAACAAAGTGAAATATCTAGGTCACATCATTATGAATGATTTCTGTGATTCTGACGAGGTGCAGCATCGGTGCTGTAAACTCTATGCACAAGCCAACATATTCACTGCATGTATCAGCTGCTAGAAAGATAGAAAGATGTGAAGAGATCAAACCATCAAGTCATCCCATTGAACTTATTTTCTTTTTTGATTTTGCCACACAGGAACCAGTGAAGTCTGATGAGGCGAGGGAAATGGCTAACCGGATCAATGCTTTTGGTTACTTGGAGTGCTCGGCCAAGACGAAGGATGGCGTGAGGGAGGTGTTTGAGATGGCCACCAGGGCAGCACTGCAGGCCAAGAGACGAGGCAAGAAAAGCGGCTGCTGCCTTTTATAGAGTGTCAGGTGACGCAGGATCAGGAGGGAAGGAGGGAAATAAACACGGCTAAGAAAAACATCCCTGTGGCTGTTTCCACCAAGGTAGGCACAGTTGACTGGGGAGTTGTAGGGATGAAACCAGGCTAAAGAAAAAAAGGAAGGTCAAATGCTATGGAAAAGGGGAATACATGTATATACATTTAAGTTCGACATTATAGCTTTTAGCTTTCAAATAGAAATACTGTAATCTCGAGTTTAGGACTCAATAAAGCTGAAATTAAGAGAACATGACGAGAAGGGAACATCTCTCCTGCTCATACTCTTACTCCAGTACAGTAAGCTCCTCTGTGGCTGGTGGTCGAAATCAGACGAATGCCTGCCTAACTAACTGTTGGAAGACTTCCGTGGCTTGCAGTGTGACTGTGCTTGTCTTTCATTCTGTATGTTTTTCACTCTCCTTAAATTCCAAAGTTAGAACTAACAAACTTTTTATGGACCCGCTTTTCTTTTTTATGAACCATATTTCATACAATTTTCAATTAAAAAGCAGAGTTTAATTGTTTGCAGTTAAGTATAAAAACATAATGAGACCAACGACCATGAGTGTTTTATACCTGCTTGTTAATTAATAAAAGTTGACTGAGTTAACTTGGCCTTAAAGTGACAAAACTGTGATTGAAATAAATCAAAGTGTACTGTCAAATACGCTGTATGTGACTGGGGATTAAAGGGTAAATAAAATATTATTGTCCTTTAGAAAGTTACTGTAAATTCTGAAATAGTAACAGGTCTTAATTTCTAACTGCTACTGGGGCAGAGCCTTTTTTAAACAAGCTGAAAAGACTTGATTCCTAATTTCCCCCGTTTTCTGAAAATATTTCAGAATTTAAGAAGAAGAATCCTCCCAATTTTACCATGTGATCACTTTCAATTTGCTGTTAATGCAAACTGAACCCTGTCTACCTGACAAATTCAGTATATTGCACATTTCTATAGCAAAGTATCCTATACTATACAGTTGGGTAGTTTCTTTCAAAATAAATACTGTTTTCAGTTACTTTTTGTGAAATTGCTTTTATTTACCAATATTTTATGTTAATAGGATAAATTGCTAGCTGCCAGTAGGCTTTTAATGTGAAACATTTGCACAGGGCTTCAGTCACTTGTGGAAGTGAGTGAAAACAGTGTTTGTGTTGGAGAAGTGACACTTGAGGGATAGTTGATGGAATCAGTGCCATGGGACTGTCATCTATAGTGATGTTCATCTGCAATATACAGGACAAGTAATTCCACACCTTTGGTCTTCTCTGGAAGTTAGACATTGACAGTGTTTTTCCCCACTCTGCCACTTCACTCATGTCTACAGCTGTTATTTTCTGCTTTTTACTCTGTTGTATGTTATGTTCACTTTGTGATATTCTACTGGCTTTTGTTGTATTATTTGCACACAACTAAAATCAAGAGGTCGGTGTGGTTAACACTTTTTAAAATATATGATGTCAGCTTATTAAATCCAAAATGCAAGCAACTCCTTATGGATCGGACATTTGTAATATTCTTTTGTATACAAATGTATCCTGACATTTCTCCAGTTGTATTTTGTAATGTATTCTAAAGGAAATAAATTGTAACCGAGAATGACCAAATTCTGCCTCTGGCATCTTGTGCTTTCTCTCTTAACACCATTTCAGTTATGACGAATCATGCTATTGTCCATCACTCGTCCATCAAAATCCCAAAGTTTCCAAGGTACCCCATGTGTCAGGCTCATACCCATTTCCATTTAATTGTTTGGTACAGCCATATTTAGCTTATGGTTATGAAAAGCTTCATTAAGTTTTGCCAGTTGATTGTTCAATTGTTTTGACCTTCATACTGTAACTGTTGGTTTTGCAGTTATACTGTTTTTTCTACACGTATCTCATGTGCACAAATTAATCAAAATGTGGTTACAAACAGTATCTTAGACACATGCATCAGTAGTACCAGCAGTCAATGAAGTAAAACATGGCCTCGATATATGTACTTTTCTATCTGACTCCCCCGGTGCTCTGTAGAAAAGACAGGGACTTGGATGTAAAAATAATTAACACATGGACACAGAATTAAAACTGAGAAAATGTATTTTTCATTTCATATGCAGAGGTTGGTAGAGATGGGTTAACATTCTCAGTTTTACAAGCAGCATCACAATGTTTTTAAAATCTATTAGCTGTGTTAAGAGAATTCTGTGGGCACAGATTCCTCTGTTCTGACTGAAAGATCAAAGCTCATTCTCGTAATGAGTGACAGTATGTGTGACAAGTGGCAGAGATCAAACATTTCCACCCAGGCTTTTCAAACCAGTTTTGGTGAGTGCAGTGCAGCACCAATCTATGAACCCTCTCTTCACCACTTACTGTCATGTGCTTGCAGAGTTCTTGTGTCTGTAGAGGTGAGTTGATTGAGTCTTTATATCTCTGTCACTAATTAGTACAATATAATTTAAATTCACATTTCTAAATACTAAGTTAATATTGTAAAATTGTTAAGATCACATTATTGTGCTGACATACACGTAAATAAAACCATTTTCAGACATGACCTCTGGAGGACGTTCGCAGAATTGGGTCAGACTTTCTGCAGTTTTGTCTTTTCACATGCAACAGATTCTTCGTTCAGACGTATTCACAACAACACATACATCTTATAGAGGATTCAGGTGAGGGGTGGAGCAGCAGGCAGACCCAGGATATAACGTTATTTTCAGTCTGTCGTGTGTTAGAAACACCATCAACACCCCCACTCACATTCGATGAATCCTGTGGACGATCTCCTGCTGTGTTCTCACATCAGTTCCTCTGGACTTTCTGCAGACTTTATACTAGGGGGCTGGCCAAAGCAACTCTGGAAAAAGTCCGGAGGCTCTCACTTGCATATTTGCATTCACACATACAGCCCCTCCGGAGGAAGTCTGGAGGAGCTCCAGACTTCAGTGCACTTCTGAAAGGAGCTAAATCTAACACAGTGGCATCACTGGCGTCAGTCCTCAGCTCCGCTCTATAGTGTCCGATGGAGTCCTGCCACTAGTTCCTGATAGTATGGCTCTGAGAGGGGATGAAATACAAAGACTTTTAAAGTTGTAAACAGATTTTACAATTTACTCTCACAATGGAAATTGTCTGGAGAGTCACAAACCTGTGTCAGGCTCAATAAATGAATGTCTAATGAGGAAGTCCAAGACCACCATGGCTGAGTTGGGCTTGAAGTCATCAGTGGCCAGCAGTTCTTTCACCTGGAACCATGACAGGGTGGTCACAAAACTCTCCTCATATTTCTTCTCTGGATGTTAGACATATATATATATACATCAATTAATATATGAAATGGACTAACTTGAAATGTAATGTGAATAATACCTTGTTTAAATATTTTTCATCATTTGGACAGTGCTGTGTTGCAAAATGCGGTGATTGTGACATAACACAGTTTGCCTCTACTTGTGTTGCATGGTTGTGTTTGGGTATGAAAAGTCTGACAGGGACCAGATAACTGAACTTTGCAAAGTTGTCCACAGATTGGATCAAATCACCACTAACCTCCTTCACCACCATCACCACAATCATGAGGGGAGACCAGGACATGTGTAACATCCGGGACACGTGGGCTGTGTCTGAAATCAATCACTGATTACTATATAGTTCACTATATGGTGAGTTTGCAATTTTGTAGTGTTGTCCCGAATTTTAGGTGAACATTTTTATACCCTATATAGTGGACTCGTTGTTTCCCACAATGCATTGAGAAAAGCAGTGTACAAACAATTGTCACTATCAAGCAAAATAAACCATCATGTATGAAACGCTTTACCAGAGGATCTCAGACTGCGTCCTGGCTCGTAAGGAGATAAAAGTTCTGAAATATAGGGAGGAGAAGCCTGTCTGGATTTTTAAAGTAATTAAAAGTATTTTTTAATCAATCCTCAAATAAACAGGCAGCCAGTACATGGGTGCTTAAATGGGGGGTGATATGGTTACATTTTTGGATTGTGTTAGAAGCCGAGCTGCAGCATTCTGGACTCACTGTAGACGGTGGATTGATTTCTGAGTAAGACCACTATAAAGGGAGTTACAGTAGTCGAGGTGAGAGGAAATAAGGGCAGGAATGAGTCTTTCGAGGTCTATGTGAGGGATACAAGATTTAACCGTGGCTATGTTTCTTAAATGATAAAAACATGATTGCACAACCTTCTTAATGTTGAGACAAACCAAATCCAGATTTCTAGCTGAGGACTTGGTAAATGGTTCTAGCTTACCATTTTGCCATCATATCATTCTTGCTGGAGATGGGACCAAAGACAGTTACACTGGATTTGGACAGGTTTAGTTGGAGAAAGTTGTTTCCCATCCAGTCTTTTATTTCAGCAGAATGTTTTCTCGTTTCATGTTTTTTGTATCAATCAATCACATTTTATTTTGCATAGCCAATATTCACAAATCACAATTTGTTTCATTTGGGTTAACAAGGTGCAATATCCTCCAGACTATATGAATGGACTGTATTTAGATGGAGCTTTTCTCCTCTTGATGACCACTCAAAGCATTTACAGTAAAGTTACCATTCACCCACTCACACACACATTCAAACAGTGCATCTATGTGCAGCACTTCGTCTATAAGAGGGCTGACCTTATGGTTAGAGGATGGCCACTTTACCCCCTAAGCCACAGCTGCCTCACCTCTTGTGTCTTCTCAGAGAACTTCACTTCCTGCCCTGTGTTCCTCCACCTGTTGATCACCCTGATTATTTCCACCTTCTAAAAAGTAGGTAAACACAGTTATGACCATCACATTCATAGAGCCTCACTGAATGTGATAGTACACCTGTGTGTTACCTCTAGACTAGATTACTGTAATTCCTGATTATCAGGATCCCCCAGGAAGACTGTGAAAAACCTCCAGTTGGTCCAAAATGCCGCAGCACGAGTGCTGACAGGAAGTAGAAGGAGAGATCATATTACTCCTGTCTTAGCTTATCTACATTGGCTCTCTGTAAAATTCTGAATAGAATTCAAGATCCTGCTCCTCACATTTAAAGCCCTTAACAATCAAGCCCCTTCATATATCAAAGAGTTCATAACACCATATTATCCAAACAGATCACTTCGTTCACAAAACACAGGCTCTCTTGTGGTTCCAAGAGTCTGTAAGAGTAGAACAGGAGGTAGAGCATTCAGCTACCAGGCTCCTCTCCTGTGGAACCAGCTCCCACTCTGGGTTCAGGAGGCAGACACCATCTCTGCATTTAAAGTTAAACTTAAAACGTTCCTCTTTGATAAAGCCTATAGTTAGTTCTGGATCAGGTGAGTCCTGAACCATCACTTAGTTATGCTGCTATAGGTCTAGACTGCTGGGGGAACTCCCATGATGCACTGAGGACCTCTCCACTTCTCTCTGTCTCTCTGCCCCCCCCCACATTCATTGATTTATTTATTATAATACATGTCAATGACTCGTTCACTTTGTACTCCCATAGTCTCTCTCTCTCCATTTTTCTCTCTCATTTCAGATATCTCTGACCCCGGAACCTCAGGACAACAACTTTACCATTATTACTATTATTAATTACAATATATCAGTAATTCATTATAATATGAATTGTGTCTGTTATCAATAATAATTAAATGTCTTTACACTGTTTACATTTTAACTAGTCAGATCTAATACCTGATGGTGCTCAAGTGTTCCCGGTCTTTTATCGCCGCCCTCCCCACTATCCCTCTCTCTTCTCTCCCCTCTTTTCCACCCATCTCTCCTCTCCTCCTCCTTATAATTATTTATTTAATTATTAATCAGAGTTCCAAATTCGTAGTCAGTAATTTTATGAGACTTATTCGATAATTTGGCTATCTTTTCCCTTCCTTTGAAGGGTGGTGCCCCTATTTATCTTTTATCAATCCAATTATTATTTAATATTAATATTTTTAATATTAATATTTATCTGATAGCCACATTTATTGAAAGCCCAAAAGCACAACATTTAATGGTGCCACGTTTAATGAGTACATAATCACAACAGTGATTAAGTGCAAGACTTTGTTTTCCTGGTTCTAATAAAGAGCCGGAGGAATCGTCTCAGCAAAGACGGTTTCTTTGATTTGCTCTCTATCACCTTCATCATCTCTTCTAGGATTGTTATTCTCCTAATCATTTCCTCGCTCCACTTTACTTTATCCTCCTCCATTGCCTCCAGAGCTTGCTTAGTGGTGTTGAGAGCCTCCTGAAGTGTGGACATTTCTGATTGCCACTGGAGTCTTTCCTTCCTTCCTCCTTCCTGTTCCTGTAGCAGAGCTGCCTTGAGCCTGGAGGTTTCCTGACTATGTTTAGCCAAGATTTGGGACTTGTCATGCTCCCAAAGGCATCTTGACTTTTCCAGTTGGTCATGGGCTTGAACCAGGGAGGTTTGGATTTTGGATGTTTCCTCAATCTCTCTGGCGAGGCATGTCTCTGCCTCCATTCTTTTTTCTCTTTCAGTGTGGACAGCTCTCTCAAGGTCGCTGACCTTTTGGCTACCACTCGACTGAAGAATCCTCAGTGCTGAAACTTCCTTCCCTAGCAAACTGTTCCTGTGGACTGAGAAGTCCATGCCTCTGCCTGTGGAGATGGAGCCTGAAACACTTTTGCCTCTTCCTCCATCCCCAGGACAGTCTGGTCTTCAATTGTCTCTTTCCTCAGGGCAGTCTGGTCTTCAATTGTCACTGCTGACTCTGTCCTAGGGATAATCTTTCTTCATATATCTCTTCTGACTTTATACTCAGGACAATCTTGTCCTGATTCATCTCTGCTGAGTCCACCCTAAGGACAGTCATGTTTGTTGCCTTTGTTTCCTGACATGCTGGAAATGGAAGGCTGGTGTGTACGTCCTCATGATTGAAAATGCAAGGCTTAGTTTAGTACATTTGTCTTTGCTGCATTTGTTAGATTGGCATAGAGACTTCCAAAAATGAATTTACAGAGCCTGATAAATTATGTGACACACAGAAACAAGATCTTCTAAACAACTGACAGAAGATCTGAAAATGAATCCATTTAATGCTACAAAGCAGGGGAGAATATAATAATAATAATAATAACTGCATTTGTATAGCACTTATCTAAACAAAGTTAAACAGCTAAACATGACTTTCACCTAGCCTGGAAGGATAGCTTGATATATTACAAGAAAGCACTTAGAAATGCCAGAACCTCTTATTATTCATTATTAATAGAAGGAAATAAGAACAACACCAGGTTCCTCTTGGGGAACCTGGGAAGCTGCTCCATTCCAAGTGGGATGAATACAATCTCTCCTAATCGGACCAGGTTTCCCCCAAAAAGTTTGCCAATTATCTACGAAGCCCACGTTGTTGGACACCACCTCGACAGCCAGCGGTGAAAGGATGACGTGTGGCTGTCATCACTGGAAACATTAGGCAGGGGTCCAGAGAAAATTACGGAGTCCGACATTGTCTTTGCATAAGTACACACCGAATCAATATTGATTTTTGTGACCTCCGACTGACGTAGTCGGAGGTCATTACTGCCGACATGAATAACATTCTTACTGTACTTACGCTTACCCTTAGCCAGCTGTTTTAAATAGGACTCTATGTCGCCGCGATTCAAAATGGCTGATCCTCGCCTCCATCCTGGCAAATAAGTTAAATTTAACACACATACTGTTATCGCTAAAGGAGGCAGAGGAGTGAGTGAACATCAAGCACACTGAGCAGGAGAGAGCAGGGGAGGGAGAGGGAGAAGCCATTGTTAGCTGCTAATGCTAAGTTGCTAAGCTAACACGGGTAGTGTGTAAATCACAGTGATTTAGCAAATGAGTCGCTAGGAGAGGGAGAGGTGAGTGTAAGGAATAGTAAAACTGTGAGTGTGACTCAAAATTAGCTTCAGTGAGTCAGATATTAGCAGAATAGGGAGAGACGAAAAAGAGAAGAGTTCAAAACAAGGAGGTGACACAATACGCTCACCGCAATACGTCAGCACGTCAACAACACAACACGTGTTACTTGTTATTTGAAAGTTAATGTTAGTTCTGTTAGGCTTTTCATTTTCTTTGCATGCATCTAACTACTTTCTTTAACCTGGCACCAACACCTCACACACTCATCTCCACAAACTTAACACACACATGTGATCTCAGCCACATGGTCCCACCACTCCAGGGGGCCTTTTGTCTTCATAGTGGCCAGCTGCCATTTTGAATCTCAGTCACACACACACACACACACACACACACACACACACACACACACATCTGTATATAGTAAGTACACCTTTTGTTAGTTTGTGTGTTTATACTTTTATTTTTTTCATAATAAATGTTTTTCTTTAAAACACGTCTTTATTAATGTTGCATAAGTGTGAATTTTGCCAACCTCTACACTGTCAAGAAAGAGAAGAGATACTTTATTGATCCCTCAAGGGTAAATTCTTTTTACACTCGTTTTTTTAGATGCACTTTTTTTTAACCCTGAAAAACAATCCCACACACACAAAGGGCTCATAGACATGCACATTTGGAGAGAGATGGTGGAATGATGAGAACTCCATATCCTTCAACTTTGCTAGCTATTGATGTGGTAATTTTGGTTATAGTTATTTATTTAATTATTAATCAGAGTTCCAAATTTGTAGTCAGTAATTTCATGAGACTTATTCAATAATTTGGCTATCTTTTCCCTTCCTTTGAAGGGTGGTGCCCCTATTTATCTTTTATCAATCCAATTATTATTTCATATTAATATTTCTAATATTAATATTTAATATTTCTCTGATAGCCACATTTATTGAATGCCCAAAAGCACAACTGTGGAGGTGAAGGGGCTGGGAGAGCACCGTCACCTGCACCACAGAGGATCAGTCAGCACAGGTGAGAGCTGTTAGCTGATTGATCCTCATGCTTGAAAAGGCAGCAGCAGAGCTGCCTCGTGGAACACACTGGGGAAGAGACTGGGCGAAGCTAAAGGTCCAGCAGAAAGTGCTGGACCCTTTAAGTTAAGTGTTCTGTCAGTTCTCTTTGTATTAAATAAAAAGATGTTGCTGAGCACCTAATGGTTGGACTGGTTCGTCTCTGGCTGTCATGGACAATGACAGATGGAGGAAGAGACAGAGGTGTGACAGTGGTGCCTGGACCTGGCAATCTTGCCTACTGTAAAGTCTGTGTGTGTGTGTGTGTGTTTTGGTTCTGAGCCTGTCTGCTTGCTCAAGTTATCTGCCCACATTGTTTATCTGTATGTGCGCGCGCATGCAGTTTGACAGTATGCTTGTTTGCCAGGGAAATGTCTCTCAGGAGACCAACAGCATGCCGTCACTCTTATCCAAGGTGTCAGAATGTTGTCTCCTCCAAACAAAGTGATGACATCCTGTCTATGATTCACACCGCCTGAATAGATTCACACTGGATGGAGCAGGCAGCTCTGGCCCTGTAATTCAAATGGTGGAGTGACAGCCACATGTTGATGACACTTGTCCACAAAGTCAAAAATCCCAATTGGAAAATGTGTAACCTCGTTTGAATTAGGGAGATTTGAACTGAGATTTTCACAGTTTGTCAACCATCAGAAAAATACAGTTCACGGTTATTTTTTATTAATATTATCATTTACAATGATCCATCAGGGAATAAAAACAAAGTTGTTTTTTTGGTTGATCATGTTTATTTGCAGGTTAACCATAGTGGTAGAGGACACACTAAGAGTTACTCTGTTACAAGTAAAACTCCTGCATTGAAAATGTCAAGTAAAAGTATTAATAGGTCTTAAAGCTTAGACTGTCATACTACAATAAAGTTATTATTATGCATTAATGTATTTAGTAGATTTTACTGTTTACTGGTTAAGTTAGAGCTCTTCTCTACCCTTTTGTGTTCAACTGCAACTTATCATTCATCATAGATGAATCTGGTGATTGTTTCTCCATTAATCAATATATTTTTTAGTCTCTAAAAACTAAAAAATAGTGAAAAATACCACAGCAACAAAAACAAAGTTGTAAAACAGTACAGCCAAACTTATCCTGTCTCTTCTATTAATTGCCATGATAAAGTTTATTTGTATAGCACCTTTCATACAAGAGATACAGCTCAAGGTATCTCAAAGTTGCTTCACTAAAGTGTCTACAGACCACAGATTTGATGTCTATGTGAAGAGAGTTGATTTCACTATAAAAGGAGTAATAGGAGGATTCATTTACTCCTCACATGTTTATTCATGGGGTCACATGTGTATTTTTAAGTCAGAGTTTACCAACTATACAAACAATGCAGATGTAGCCAGTATGCATTCATGATATGAAAAGTAACATAAATAGCATTTCTACCTAATTTCATCATTTAAACATTCACACATTTTCTTCAGGGATTAGATTAATATACACAGTTTTATCTGCACTGAGCTCAAAGCTGGGCGAACATATTTGAGAGGTACCCTCCTCAGACAGACTGATATTTTTCTCGAGGTAAACCCCTTGTTATTTTTGTGATATCCAAAGAAATATAACCACCAAGTTCCATACAATGTTTTAGAATGAAACTGGGATACTGCTGCAACCCTAACTTGAATGCTTTGTGCACATGCAACAGTGATGGCTGACATCACCGACTTCAATGGAAAATGACCTTTCTTGTCAGACAGTGCTGCCAGACTCAGTATGAAGCAGAACAAGGTATTATTTAAGTAGGACCATTAGAAAACCACTAGAGGGGCAAACATTTGAGATGATGTCAAGGCAGAATTGCTGCCACTCACTGCAACGTTTCTGTGTTGTAAAATAAATTTAGAAAGCCTCATTTGCAAGCTAATGCTCTGCCAACCTATATTGGATCTGTAATTTTGATTCAATCACTGTCAGTCTGTGGTCGCGGCTGGTATTATCCTCCTCAGGCTAAAAGACAGGTGCTAATCGTAGGTCTCACTGTGAAAGTTGCAGTCTCACAGAACCTGCTAATGCTTGGGTACAAAAGGCATACACAGGATATGTCCTCATGTGCTTGGAGCATAATTTTGATACCTAAATATAATTCATCAAAGCTCTTGTACAGACTTAATTGTTCTTTATGACGGGTGTGTAGGCAGATGAGACCTGCCTGAGGAAGAGGAGGAAGATAAAACACCCACTCACTGTCTATACAGAATTAAATAACATTTGATATAATGTTCTAGTAAAACCTTCTTCAGGTATATATATGTGTAAACATAGCAGTTAAATAATAATAATTGACCTTTTTTAATCCCCCCCCCATCAAATATCTATGCATTACATCATCTTTGTGATGAACTGTTCAATCAGGAAATATTTGCGAGAGTCAGTTTTGAAAATAACTGCTCCCTGTACAGCTTATTTGTCCCAAACAGACATCAGAACATCAGTTCACAGACTTCTATGATGGACAGCGATTAAGCAGCAATTAGCACATTGTCTGGATTCATGTTATATATAAAAGAAAAATTACAATAAATCCTAATATTGAATCACAACACTGGTAGAAAAGTTACAATTTGTAACAAATCAGTAAGTATCATGATTGTATGATATTGGAAATTGGTATTATTATTAGTGGTTTAAAAAAACATGTATTTTAATCATTCATAGATTCACTTTATTCTGAGCTAAGGTTCATGTTCTGGAATGATATATCATAACTGAAGTTGATACCAAATATTGATATTGCCACATTCATGCAATATAACTTATAGCTTCCAACCAAATAAGTGAAACGACTCCAGTAAATTCAAGCTGTTCGACGTTTCCCATGAAAAACTGTGGTGACTCCCACTGTGTCACATTCTTTTCTTTGTACAATGAAACAGGTTTCCCTTTGTTCTTGGATATGTTTTCACAAAGCATGTTTTCTTATTCAATTATTGATGATGTCAGCCATGGAGAGGGAAGCGTGAGCTTTGCTGCTGAATGCAAAATGTCGCAGTTTCACGGAATAGGAAGATGTTCTAGATTAGTGCAGTGACGATGAAGAAGCTGAAAAAAAATCACTGTAATGACTGAAGTCAGACTACATCTTCAGAAGAGGATTTTGGAAGCCAGAGGAAGAACACAGAGTGAATGACTGAGCCAATTTAGGTAGGATGAGAGAAGGGAGAGAGCAGAGCCTGACACACCCAGATCCTGAAGGGAGGCAATTAGGATCTGGTGGTTCACCATGAAATGCAGCAGAGGGTCTAGAAGGATGAGGACAGAGGAGAGAGGGCTGCTCTGGCTCTGCAACAGTCTTCCCTTCTTGCTCACATATATAAAGTGCATTTGACTCTGGAACTGAACTGAAAAACTGTTTCAGCATGAATAGTTACACAAATGGTAAAATTAAATCAATAACTCCAGCAAATCACTAAATCCAGCAAATCCCGGTTAAAGTCCATGTATGTTTTGTCACCTTTTTCCCAATTTCTGAACTATTCATTGGATTTTAACACAACAGACTTTACTGTCCATCACAGTCAGAGGAAAAACCTATAACACCTGGATGGTCATTGCACACTGCAACAAAAGATTGCCTCCGTGTGCTCTGTGTGTCTGCAATGTGCTCAAACAAAATGAAAAACATCACATACACACATATCACACATCTTTTTCATTACATTTAGTCAGCACTCTATTTGCTGACGTACTATTTCCAGAGCCAATTTCTACTCCTTTTTCAACTGCATCTACAACTACAACAATATTTATTTGAGCACAAAATTCAAAGCCAAATCAGGCAGCCATTTCTGAGACAAAGGATCCTCAGTCTAATTCAGTATAGGATTATAATTATTGAATACAAGTTCGCTTTAACAATAGCTCCAATTTTTATTTTATTTCATTACCCACACTTATTTTTCAAATAATCAGCTATCTTAATCGACTGCTCCCTTGTGCAATGATCCAAGAACTCAGACGATGCTTAAAAAGAATAATTTACTACTGTCATGATTGAAATAAACAATGCACAACCAATAAGTGCCCAGAAAAAAAAGGACAATATTGACTGTGCATATAGAGTAACCTCTTACATGGGGCAATATTACAGTCTGTACTTGCGCACCAAAACTAACTGGCATGCCAAAATGAACTGAAACTGGCAACTGTGTCAAATCAGGGGACTTGCTTCCAAGTCAATTGCTCCCAAGTCACTCCACAGTTCACCATCCACCAAAAATATGAACACCTTCAATGAACTAGCTCTCTTAGCTTGTTCATGCGTATCACTGGCCTCAGCAACGGTACCACCAATAAAAGAAAATGCAGTTGGTGGTAATGTGTTGTTGCTCCTGTGGTTAATGCAGAGAATGACAGAGACGACAGCGCTGTAAATAAAAAATTGGTTTTGTTACGGCTGTATGTGTTCATGCCCTTTGTCCCTGTTCCCCTCCTGCCTCCCCTGTAGATCCACCCTGATTCACTTGTCATTATAAATATTATACCTAATACACATTATATAGATTTTATACATATCCATAACTTTGCTAATCTCTCTCTCTCCTCCAGATTCTAAGGCCAGGTTCTGCCCTGCCTATCTAATGCTGTATCTAATCTTCTTATAGGATTCCTCACAAATAGGTTATGGGTTTTTCAATGTGTCAGAATGCAAAGGTAATGACGATGTTGGGGCATTTTCTGTTGTGACTAGGGGGTTGGAGGGTAAGTCCTGAGTGTTTTTTCCATATAAAGTTAGATTTTTTTTTTGAGATGGCGGTTGTAAAGGAACTGATTGAAATAGATATATACATTTTTGGTGAGGCATTCATCTGGACAAAGTTGATGAGGCCAATGAAATAAATGTCAAGATCTGACCATCTGTTGAGGGATTTAGGTTTTGTGATAATAAATGAAATTATTATTTTCTTGAACCAGGTCAAGAGTTACCTTTAAAGCCATAAGATGAATTGTTAAACACACTCCGCTCTGGTGGATCGTCTCTGTTAGGTTTTCTTATATACAAAATATAAGACTTAGTCTTACACTTTTAAAGGTCCAGTGCGTAAGATTTAGGTGAAAGGGAACTATTGGCAGAAATTTAATGTAGAATAATTCTCATGATGTTTTCATTTGTTCATTTAATCTAAATTGTATGAATTGTAGTTTTATTTACCCCAGAAAAGGCCCTTTATATTCAAATACTTTATATTTACATTGAGGGGACCCTCTCTTTACAGAGGCCGCCATGTTTTTTAAATTAGTCGAGACTGGACAAACTAAACACCTTTTGAGATTTTATGACATCTGAAGCTACCACAGTTTCTTTTTCATGTTTGGAAGGAGAGGGTGAGGTGAGGGGTGTTCAGCTGCAACATGCAATTTCAACACTAGATATCACAAAATTCTACGCACTGTACCTTTAATCTCTAGTTTGGATCTCAGTTGACTGAGACTGAATACTGCAGAATTCTTATTTATTCTTTTGTTTTGTTTTTTAATGGTATTATTCTACAAAACAAAAAGGTTTTTCCATACTTCTGGGTTGCAAATAATAATATTATTATAAGTTACCTTTACTCCGAGTGGTGATCAGCCCATGACTAAGTTCTTGTTGTCTAGCATCTGCCTTTTCTTTTAACAGCTCGTACCTTGACTTCTCTGTGTGGCTACGATTATTATCCCTAAAATTTGCTACTGGTGATCAGCCCTTGATCATTTTCCTTTGTTGATGCCAACCTGTCCCTTGCACTGGGATAAGATACAACATGAGGCAGTGTCCATTCTCAACATGACTTGTAGTGACCTAAACTTGTCATCTACAGCCTCCCATATACATCCCAGCTTTACTTCAACCTTTTTGGTGTGGATGTCTCTCTTAACACATCTGTGTTTCAAGTAAGAACAGAGGGTGTTTAATCTGTTCTGTGTATTCACCACTGTGACTGCCCCAAAGAAGACTCATCATAGAACAAATTGCTATTAATCAAGTACTTTTAAATGAATGTTACCCTATTCCAATTTGAACTAGAAAGGCACTCAAAGAAAGCTCTACCAAAACCCAACAGTCCCTTTATGAAACCACAATTAAATTCACAAAATCCGCTGGAAAAATCAACCCATAAGTTTTCCAAATTTCTCACAATGGTTAAGACAGTGAAAGAAGTCCTGGATCCGCCCCTTGACTGGAATCCACACCAACATTTAGTTGCTTATTTCCTGACCCATACCACATTCTTCCACTAAGTTTTGTGATAATCTGTCCAATAGCTTTTACATAATCCTGTTAACTAACAGACAGATGAAAAAATGACCACCTTAGGAAAGGTAATGAAATATGTTCTTTTATTTGAATAGTTCAAGAAAAGGAGGACTCTTTTTGTACTGTATTCCCTCTTCACCCTGAAGGTTAAAAGGAAATTAAATATTATATTTTAATTAATTGTGAATCAGTGCAGTCCCTCTGGGATGGTATGCAGAGTTGGCTTCTGTCTGACATTGAGCTATCACCCTAACAGAAGGATGTAAAATACAGTGTTTCTCAATATTCTTTTGTTATTGGGAAATTATTATTTGGGTCGAATTGAAACAATGTTTGTTGAATAGTGTTTTTACTTAAAAAAACGTTTTACTAGATAAGTTCAAATTGATAGATATAGACAGAACGCTTTTAATCATATCTAAATTTATTTAATTTTTTACTGATTTTGCTCTTTATTATTTCGCCTCTTGTTCAACCTGGAGCTGAAAAAACTAATTCCAGCACATTTCCGGTCACGAGACAGTCTTCTTTGGTGCATGCTGGGAAATGTATTTCTTGGGGTCGTAATCGTCCAGCTGATCGCGTGAACATTAGGTCGAGAAGAAAACGCCATCTCCCAGAAACGCCAGCGTCGTTTTCCCTTTGACTTCCTTCCACACGGAACAGGATCCACGGTACCACTTGTTTCATGTTGGCAGCAGTACTTCGCTTCAGTTCCAAGACTTTGACTCTCTCACAAGTTTGTCTGTGGCAGGACGTTTCAAATACAACCGTGGTGAAGTGTCAGCGAAGTGAGGAGTGGGAGCCTCGCTAACTAGCTGGTAGCTAACAGAGGATGGGAGCTAGTTCTCTGTCTTCTTCTCAGGGAAAGCGTATATGAGCTAACGTAGTGTTTTTAATTCAGCCCAACAGCATCATATGTCCTCATAGAAGCCAGTCTTTTAGCTTGGTGTCTTCAGAGAAAATTCATCCATGGAGGAAGTTGACAAAATTTTGATTCACGCCCTCAAACAAGTCGGCACGTAAGTGTTTTTGTCTATTGAAATGACGCTAGCTGTCTTATGTCAAGTCAGATGATTGGCGACACCGCTGCCATTAACCTATAAACACGTGATGACCATTTCTTTTTTGCTGTTTGCATCTAGGTTTTTAACATATTTGCACATAGTACAGTCTGTTTAACACCATTTAAGGTGAGCAAAGTAAGGACAGAACATTTGGTTGCATGGGCTTGATTAGAGTAACTGTATTAAGCCTGCAGCCCATTTACATCACCAAACTGTTGCATTCTTCACTTTCTATCGCGGACACTCTCTTCTCTTGGTTTAGGGTCCAGTGATTGACTTGGCCAGTATCAAACCTCCACTCCCATTCAAGTTCTCTGTTGTGTTGGCAGTTGGTGTGTAAAAATTCCTTCGGCCTGCACTACAAAGCAAAGTTACTGGTTATTAGTAACTTCACTGTTAAACCGTAATTCAAAAGGTGATTAGATTTAACCCAAGCTATGCCACTGACAATGAAGACCACCTCCTTCATTAGCTGGGTAGACTGCATCCATGAAGGACAGAACCTTTAATTTCAGACACAGCTTATATATTTTTGGCATTGTACTGTGAAGACGGGTTCTACCCAGTAGACCATTGGTCACCAACCTTTTCGAGCCCAAGATCAATTTTTAATTGAGCCGAGATCTACCACCATGATACCTTCCTAAAAAACACATAAGAGGGTCATATTTATCTTTTTTTTTGGCCTTTCTGTGAAAGGCTGAATGTACAAGCATAAATATACACAAAGAAAGGCAGGCATGCAACATTATCTATTCAATGCACAATATTCACATTAATATCAATTCATATTTACAGCATCTGTTGAATGCACAATATGTTGTTTCTCAGTTCAACAATATGTTGGAGCTGCTACTGCAGCAGAATGTTTTATACATAGGCTTTGCCTTGAATATGGCCATAAATAAGGCTATTTCCTTCTATAAAATTGTATATAATAAATGCGAGTACTTTACAGTATGAAGCCATGCATCTTCAACTCCTGCAAATATTTCACATTATAACCCCTTTTTTTTGTGTTGCAACCATTTATGTTTGTGACATAAATTCAACAGATAACATTAAAACTCAAGCTTGTTGTATACCGTTCTCTGATTGGATGGAGGTTTTGCTTGTGTTTAACTCCATATAAACACAGCCCTCTGCACATAATCTGAAGATCCTGTTGATGTCGGACCAGACGTCTCTAACGCCACTCGCTGGAGTGATGTCCTCACTGTCAAACAATTCAATTCAATTAAATTTGTATAGCGCCAAATCATAATATACATTATCTCAAGGCACTTTACATAGAAGGTCAAGACCTTAAAAATTGTTTTAAAAATAAGGAAAACCCAACAGTTCCCACAATGAGCAGCACTTTGGCGACTGTGGAGAGGAATGTGTCTTGCTTTGCAACAGGACTCTTTGTGATGATCGGTGATGCTGAACATCTGATCAATATCAGATCAATATAATCACGGTCAACAGTAGTGTAGCTTTACAGTTCACAGTTTCAGGGGGTGCAACAACTAATCAATTTAATGGATTATGATGTATTATGAAAACAGTTGACAACTACCTTAATAATCAATTAGATGGGTCTGTTATAATACATGGCACAGACTGGCAGTGGCTCCTTAATTGAGGGCAGTAAACCAGCCAATGCCAGCTCCCTGCCAGCTGACTTGGTTATCAAACCTGACCCTCTTGTGTAAAATGTCGTCTATGTGAGAGCATTGTATTTGTATGTATGTTTTCAGTAAAATATGTGAAGGATTTAAGTTTCATGTGTTTGTGAGAGGTCATTCTGAATAATGTCCCCAACGACCCCATATATTGGAAGCACACTGTCTAAAAACACACAAGTGAACGCAATTGTTATGAAGCATTTCACAGAGGACAATATGTGTGACAAACTGTTCCAACAAACAAGAAGAATTATGGAGAAAGGACAATTCATAGTTACATAATACTGGACAGATGTGTTATTTATTTACATTTCTGGATTCTTCAGGGTTATTGCTCATCTTTTTCCATTTAATTCATTAAGGGGTTACCCACGTTCACGACGAACAGCCAATATATAGTTCAGTGTCTTGCAGAGGGACACTTGCATGTGGACTGAAGGAGTTGGGGATCGAACCAGCAAGCTTCTGGTTAGTGGAGGACCTGTAAAACCTTCTGAGCCAGAGTCCAATTAATTGATTATAATTAGATCAAAGTTGTCACGTGACACATTCAACTGTAAAACAATAAAACAGTCGTAGTAGTATTCTTATATTTTGGTTGTTAGGGGGGGTTGTTGGTGATGTTGCTGACTGATGTTGATACCAGGAAATAAAATGTGAAAAAGTTTTGACACTTGATAATATTCAATTCCTTGATTTTATACCCAAATGTCTTCAGTGTACAACAAAGATAAAGAAGAAGCCCTGCAATACTTTTTGAGGGGACTCTATCATATATAACATTTGATTTGTTACCCACAGGGAGGTGAGTGAGGAGATTGACAGTGTCAGACAGTTCAGCAGTGAGCTGATTGTGCAGGCGGTGGTCCGATGTATCCAGGTGATCGATCCAGGCCTTGGCAGTTCACTGCCCACCTCCCTTCCTCCAGGCATGTCTGCTCGTTTCAGAGTAGGAATGAGCCTGGCACAAGCCTGTCAGGTAACATGCTGCTTATTTATTTATTATGAATGAAGTGAATTTCAACTCAAATGTGTACCCTGAACACATGGCTCAAATAATAATAATAAATAAAAAATAAAATTAGTTGAAGACAGTGACAAAGTTTATAAAGATTCTCTTTACTCAACAACTCTCAAAAGTGCACAATTTCAAAGGGAGTCTGGTGATATTGCCAAACACAAGCATCTCCTGCTTTAACAAGAACACAAACACGTCATCTGCATCACAGAGAAGCAAATGGTGATACAACACCTGGTAAAAATGGCAGACCGGCAGCCATTGTCATGTGCACCTCTCAACAGAGATGGGAAGAGAAGATGCCTCACTCCTTAGCTATTTCCATCATCAGCTCCAATAAAAAACTAACTAAGTTAGAATACAAAAATATAAATGAAATAAAATGATAGAGCTATCTCAATTCCCTCTCATCTCTGTTGAGAGTTTCACTTCATGAGTGACCGCTGTTTGTTTTGCCTCATCTGAATGGCTCCTCTGATCAGTGTTTATAGAGATTGCAGATCTAACTAATTAACTAAATATAGGCCAATAGAGTTCAGGAGCTGATCAATCTGAGCACCCTTACATATCTTAATTCAATTCAATTTTATTTGTATAGTGCCAAATCATAATATACATCATCTCAAGGCACTTTACATAGAAGGTCAGGACCTTAAAATCAAAATATAGAGAAACCCAACAGTTCCCACAATGAGCAAAGACTGGGGACACTTGAGCACCATCAGGTATCAGATCTGATTATTTAAAAAGTGGACAACAGTGTAAAGACTATTAATTATTATTGATAACAGACACATTTTATATCATAATGAATTACTGCGATATTGTTATTAGTAATAGTAAAAGTTGTTGTCCTGAGGTTCCGGGGTCAGAGATATCTGAAATGAGAGCGAAAAAGAGAGAGAGAGACTATGGGAGTACAAAGTGAAATAGTCATTGACATGTATTAAAATAAATAAATGAATAATTGTGGGGGGGGGGGCAGAGAGAAGTGGAGAGGTCCTCAGTGCATGATGGGAGTTCCCCCAGCAGTCTAGACCTATAGCTGCAAAACTAATTGATGGTTTCAGGACTCACCTGATCCAGAACTAACTATAGGCTTTATCAAAGAGGAACATTTTAAGTTTAACTTTAAATGCAGAGATGGTGTCTGCCTCCTGAACCCAGAGTGGGAGCTGGTTCCACAGGAGAGGAGCCTGGTAGCTGAATGCTCTACCTCCTGTTCTACTCTTACAGAATCTTGGAACCACAAGAGAGCCTGTGTTTTGTGAACGAAGTGATCTATTTGGATAATACGGTGTTATCAGGTCTTTGATATATGAAGGGGCTTGATTGTTAAGGGCTTTAAATGTGAGGAGCAGTATTTTGAAATCTATTCTGAATTTTACAGGGAGCCAATGTAGAGAAGCTAAGACAGTACTAATAAGATCTCTCATTCTAGTTCCTGTCAGGACTCGTGCTGCGGCATTTTGGACCAACTGGAGACTTTACCGCTTTTTCTAAGATTTTTTAAATGAAGGGCAGGTTTGATATGGGTCTATAATTAGCTAAAACCTCTGGATCAAGTGTAGGCTTTTTAAGCAGAGGTTTAGTAACAGCTACCTTAAAAGCTTGAGGTACATAGCCTGTCAACAAAGGCATGTTAATCTGATTTAATATGGAACTGTCAATCAGGGGGAAAATTTCCTAATAAAGTCCAGTTGGGACAGAGTTTACTTGTCAAGTTGTTGGTTTACATGATGAAACTAATGAGGTCAGTTCAGGAAGGTCAATAGAAGAAAATTGGTTCAAACATAAATCTGGTTCTATGGTTTCAGGACCAGACAATGTTTCTATGTATGTGCTATTCATTGGCAGGAGGTGGTGGATTTTATCCCTGATGGTTATAATTTTATTTGTAAAGAAGCTCATGAAATCATTGCTTCTCAGGGTTAGAGGAATAGATGGGTTAGTAGAGGTGTGACTTTCTGTCAACCTGGCTACAGTGCTGAAGAGAAACCTGGGGTTGTTCTTATTTTCTTCTATTAATAATGAATAATAAGATGTTCTGGCATTTCTTAGTGGTTTCTTGTAATATATCAAGCTATCCTTCCGCGCTAGGTTAAAGTCATGTTTATTGGTGGAACGCCACTTCCTCTCTAGTTTCCGCGATGTCTGTTTTAGAACATGTGTCTGAGAATTATACCACGGAGCTGATTTCCTCTGATTTGCCTTCTTTTTTAGAGGGGCGACAGCGTCAAGGATTGTTTTTAATGAAGCTGCTGTACTATTAACTAAGTTATCAACTAGTGTGGGGGTAAAGTTTTGATAACTTTCCTGTATTGTACTGACACATGGCTGAGAGGTAAGTGTAGAAGGAAGCAGTTCTTAAAATTTGTTCACAGTTTTATCAAATAAACAAAGACTATAATAGAGTTTCTGTTCAGAATCGGTGTAATTGTAAATTCAAATGTAATTAAAAAATGGTCGGACAGAAGAGGGTTCTGTTGAAATATTATTACATTTCTATTACATTTCATACATGTCTATGCCATATGTCAGAACAAGATCGAGAGTGTGATTCAGACAGTGGGTGAGTTTATTCACATGTTGAATGAAACCAATCGCGTCTTTTATTGATTTGAAAGCTGAACTAAGGCTGTCGTTGGCAACATCTACATGAATGTTGAAATCACCTACTATAATGATTTTATCTGTCCTAAGAACTAGTTCTGATAGAAATTCAGAGAATTCATATAGAATTTCTGAGTAAGGGGCAGGCGGACGATATATGATAACTAGATGAATTGGTTTATGTGATTTCAGGCTTGGATGGATGAGGCTGATAAGATTTTCAAAGTAGTTATAACTTTCTTTTGGTCGAGGGTTGATAGATAGGTTAGATTTAGAGATTGCTGCAACCCCTCTGCCTGTGCTTCGAGGAGTATGAGTATTAACATAGCTTGGGGGCGTCGCTTCATTTAAGCCTACATGTTATGACCCTTTTGATTGTATGGTGTCTAGGGATGTTTGAAAGGGCCTAACGCAGATCAGGGTGTGTGGTGTGGCAACACAAGTAAACCAAACCAAGGTTCTTGTAAAAGGAACAATAATTTATCATACAAAAATAAAGACCACAGGGAACAAGGGAACTATGAGCGGTGCCCAAGCAAAGAAATCATAAATCAAAACGTGCAGTCCTAATCTATTGCAGCAACTCTATGCTATCACAGAAACCGAATTCTAAGCTACTCTACACATAATAAATACATGGTGTGGCACCTCCTCCTTACCTAGTGATTTTAACAGGTGTAAGGCTACTTGGTGGAAATGTAAACCCATGGGTGTCTTACCTGTTCACCTTTCCCCTGTGCGTGAGGCAAAATTGAACAAAAACACTGCACCGAGTACAGACCACCAAACAAGGACTCTGACCAAACACACCACCATCTAACGAACAACACAGAAACCACAGATAACCAACAAGCCAACTCAAAAACAGCACCTCTCCAGCTCTCTCTCTCAAAAAGGCTTCACACACACAAACACAGCACATATATATAGGTGGCAGTGGCGCCCTCTGATTGGCAGACAGGACCAGTGGGATGATTGGACACAGGTGGGCTTGAGTGACTGATCACCTGGGGTGAAAACAGAGGAACAGAACACACATACACCAAACTGACCCAAAGAGGGGGACATAACACTACATATTCTCCATCTTGCAGCCAGGTTTCTGTTAAACATAATAGATCAATTTGGTGATCGGTAATCAGGTCATTAATAAGTAGTGATTTTTAATTGAGTGACCTGATATTTAATAAACCGCCTTTTATAATTCTGTGTTTTGTTACAGGTATATTGGCTGTGTTAACTTTTATTAGGTTTGAATATATTATTCCTGTCCTGTTTGCTTTTGATTTAGTGAGTTTAGGTAGTCGGGGGGCAGACACAGTTTCTATAGGATATTTTGAGGGTGACTGTTCAAATAGAAGCGCAGAGAAGCGTGTAAGACTGCGACTCTGCCTCCTGGTCTCAACTCTGGATTGTCACGGTGTGGACTGTCTAACAAACGTTGTCATGTTTCTAGATATGAGAGCTGCTCCATCCCAAGTGGGATGAATACAATCTCTCCTAATCAGACCAGGTTTCCCCCAAAGAGTGCGCCAATTATCTACGAAGCCCACGTTGTTATTTGGACACCACCTCGACAGCCAGTGGTGAAAGGATGACGTGCGGCTGTACATGTCATCACTGGAAACATTAGCAACCAAAAGTATTATTAGTACAAAACTTGTAGGCAACGAGAGCCACAACCTTTTGAGCATAAGTTGACGCACATTGGCCACTAGGTGGCAACACAAATGTGTGTATATTTTAAAAATGGCTGTATGGAATTGCAGAAAAAATTGACTTGCACAATCCAAGGTCAACTATTATGAAATACCTGAAGATTGATAGTGATGATTAAAGTGGCCATGGTTTATCAAAAAAAATTTCAATATGGTTGCCAAATTTCAAGAATTCCTAAAATATTACTCATGCATACAGACCTCATATTTTTTCTGCACATCCACTGAATTATGCAAAAATGTATGAGCTGCTCCCTGTGGTCAGTTCAGAAGCTTTCCTACTATATTTTTTCAAAAATAATTTATTTGCATATTATTAATATCAAATGTGACCAAATTTGGTGCAGATACTTTCTACTTGATATGCATTAACTCTGTCCAATAACATTCAAATGGAAAGTCAGCAGTAGTATTTCTGTTATTTCTACATAATGCACGAGATTATCAATTTCATCAAATTCAAACTTCACCTAAATATTTGGCTGTACTGGAGGATCTATGTGCAACTTTTTCAGAATATGGACAGCAATATTTTTGACAGTTTTGGAACAAAAATGCAAAACAGGGAAACACAGGAAAGAGGAATCAAAGGAAACAAGTTTGCACTGAAACACACAAAGTGATAATGGAAAGTGTAATGGAAAGTCCAAGCACCATGAAAATTGGATTAGTCGTTTGCTGTACCACTCTGAAGTTCTGTTTGAAATTCGGTGCATTGGGGTTGTAAGAAACAGGATTTCTAATGATTTTCTTTAGTTAAACTTTATTTTTTTATTACACAAACATTCAAATGCTGCCAAATGTGTCCTGTCTTTGTGCAGCATGTCACAAAAGTTTTACAATTTTTTTTTTTTTTGATCAATTAAGGAACATTTCCAGAATTGTTTCCAGAATTGTTTTCCTGAAACATTTCACATAGTTTTATCACACTTTGATTACTGTAACAGCTGTTATTTCTGCCTAAATTTCAAATCTGTCCGACTGCCTTCAGACAGAAGGGGGTGGTATACTTTAAAGCTAATTCCTTACTCATAAAATATTTGTGAGATTGATAAAAGGCAAATTTATTGTGCTCTGTATAGATAGTTATATACCCTATTTCGACTAAGATGTAATGTTGTGTTCCTTTTTAAAAACCTATAATTTGAACAAAACTGCCTGAGGAATTTTATCGAGATTTGTGCATGCTATTGTTTCTGTCTCTCTTTGTTTCTGTTGATGCATTGTGTGTGTATTAGTATTTATATTATTGTGTAAAGTTAATCCTGTCCTATGCGATCATACCAATAGTCAACAGGAAGTAGCTGTTAGCAGTTAATAATTGAATATTATTATTTATAGTACACTTCTTAAAATTCAATGTCATGGTATAAGATCATCTATCTCCATCCATCCTGTAATTCATTCATTCATTCATTCATTCATTCATTCTTCATTCATTCATTCATTGGCCTGCCATACTAAAGAGCAAATGTTCCATTTGTCATTTTGTTTCCCAGGACATTGGTTATAAAGGAGAGATAGGCTATCAGACTTTTCTGTACAGTAACGAGCCAGAGATCCGCTCCCTGCTCATGTGCCTGGTGGAGAAGTTGCCCAGAGAGGGTGCTGAAACCTCAGACCAGCCAACAGGTACAGAGAACGCCAGTCTGTCATCCACACAGTTATATAGATATTTAATCAATAGATTACATTTGAGACTTAAGCACCTCATTAGTTATGGTAGGTGGGATAACTCATTTGTATATATTGAAATAGCAACCCCCCCAAGATGACTACTCACTGTTTCTCATTAATTTCAACTGTAGTTGCACGTCAAATTTGTCTTGCCAAGGTTTCTTAATGAACCAAAATCTTTTTAAACAAACATAATAATGTAAGGTGTGTACCTTTGTTGTCAGTACCCATCCCTACTCTAAACCAAAAACCCCATGTCGTCATACTGTATTATGTTGCTAGGCTCGCAAATGTTTTCAAGTCTATTTATAGTAATTGTTTCAGTATTTATGACCTTTAAAGTGTTTGGTTGACCCTGCTGGAGGTGTTGCAGCTCGTTGCAACATAATCTGCTGTCACAGAAGAAATGTATGGCTTATTAACTGCAGAAATCAACCAGAGAAAAAATTTGTCAAACAGAAAAAACACTATGTCGGTCACAGATAAAAAGACAGTGAAATTGGTTGATGTCAGAAAAAAATGATGTTTTGAGTGGTGAGAGGAATCAACTTACTACATTGATTCAGCTGGCAAAAATGGAAGGATTTCAAGACTGGGCTCTTACTCATTAAACATGTTCGTTTCAGTTTTGTTTTAGCTCATGTGTTATTAATTCATGTTAAAAAGTAAATTGAACTGTATGCCAGCTGCCTATGTACAGTTTTTTTCTAGCACTGGCTAGATGGCCATTGACCCTATGCTGAATGTTTTTTTGTGTATATCTAGATTTGAATTCAATGAGGGACAATCTATTGCTTTCTTTAAGGCTTAACATACCAGCTTGTTGTTAGTTTAGAAGTTATGTTCCTGTTCATTGTGAATGGCTCTGCTCATGTCTTTCAGTATGCCACTCTGGGAGGTGCTGAATATATAATATATTTGTGAAGGATGTAAACAAAACAAAAGGCCTAAACATTTAAAAACTATATATTTCAATTAGAAAATTCTCAAGCTCATGGCCTGAGGAGCAAAAATGTGTCTATCCTTATGGTTTAGACAGTAGGTGAATTAGTGTTACCAGTCATTCAGAAATCAATGCAAAAGATGGCTTAAACTGCGATAAATGCCCTAGATGATAAATTAAAGATATTCAGATCATTGACAAGTTTTTCCGTCAATTAATCATTGTTGGAAGAAGAGAACAGAGAGAAAACAGAATTACGAGGCGACTCTGTCAAATCTTGCTCTGTCAGATTGCTTCACTCTTAGCATTTGATTATATAAAATGATTGTGTATTGTGAATTCTTTATCGCAAGTCATATCGTCATTGCAATATTTAAACACATTGTCACATATCACGTTTTCATAATGTTGTGCGGCCCTAGTCTTAGACACTAATACACTACTACAGAAATCGCTTAAAAATGATCTCCTTCCAAATGAGTTCTATATCAGAATTAATATCAGTCTATACTGTTACTAACACACCTGCAAGTGTATATATATAATATGCATACACCTTTTTAGGATGATTTTGGCATGGTAAAGCATTTAGTTATCATGTATTTCTTATTTGATTATTCATCCCAAGCTGTGTTCTCTTTTTGCAGGTAAATCAGTGGTTCTCCAGAGAGGCATTGCTGCTGCAATCAAAGCCCAGCTGACTGTCCCCTGGCTGCCTACAAATTGCAGACCACCCCTGCACATCGAAACACAAGTAACTCTTCATAGATGTATTTCAGTTTTTAAAAAAATGCTTCAATACATGAGGATCTCTCTTGTTGGTCAGCAGGAGTGGGATAATGGCCAGATCAACGAATTTAAATGAATCTATCTGTTTACATATTGTTTATGGACCATTGAGTTCATCATTGGTTGTTTTTCTTTTGGCGATTGTTTGGCACTCACTCACGTATATATGAATTCATTCATTCAGTCTGCTCGATCAACTTTCTCTCTCTCCCTCTCTCTTGCGCTGACACGTAAGGACACACCAACACCGACTCAGCTGCCGTCTCTGACCCACTACAGTTTATAAGTTGATTTGTTTGTAACCACCGCCACAATATCAACACCACAAATCACCACATAATGATCAATACTTTTCCTAATGAAGTACAATCTTTCTTCATAACTGCATGCATTCAGTCTTTTATTCACCCTCTCCTTACTCTGCTCGCTTTCTTTCTCTCTCTCTCTCTCACACACACACACACACACACACACACACACACACACACACACACACACAGACACACAGACACAGACATGTTAAAACAACATAATTTGGTCTTCACCAACACCAATGATGCATGTGTTTATTTGCACACAGAGAGGTGAAGTGAGATCTGAGTGGTCAAGGCTCTTCCATAATTGCTCTCACTGATGCTGGCGTGTGCTCACACAGATATATATTGAAAATCAGTGGTTGTGGTGCAGTCGGTGGCCAATTTGAACATTTTTTGCATTTTGCCCAATCCTAATGAATCCAGAACTACTTCCAGACCCCTGAGTATTTAAGCTATTGTCCTTTTTGCATCTGACGTCAAAATGTCTGTCCAGCCGTGGTCCCTACCCCTTTCAGACATCAAAAGGGACATGTTACCTACTGGATGCCAGAGCTAAACTAATTCTCTTGTCTACAAATTCCCCGTTCATCTCCTGTTCATCGAATCAATCAATCAATCAATCAAACTTTATTTGTTTAGCCTATATTCACAAATCACAATTTGTTGTTGTGCAGTGGGGTGTACTAACAGGCAAGGCATGGATAATATAGCCTTCTATCAGATGTCAAAAGTCATGGATAGAAGGCAGAAGTGGATCACACCCATACATTGGAAGAATTGGCAACCATCAAAATACTCAAGACTGTGTAGTGAACATTTTGTACAAGGTAAGTTTCTGTTATTAAGTGTTATTAATCAGAAAGATTGAAATGTCAGTATTAATTACCTGCAAATAATTTGATGAAGTGGAAAAAACAGCATATACCATAGCATCGTCTCATTTGCAACAGACGCACTGAATGAGCTAACGCTAGCTAACGTCTGAGGTAATCACGTTATGATGACAAATCAAACCGCTGCAAAGTGATATCCTCATTACATTCTTCATCCTCTTCAAACCACACGCTTGTTTCACTTTTGAATAATTTACGAAATCCACCACAACATACTACACGTTAAAATAATCAGAACAGAAGCTATACTCTTTTATTTGTGTGACAAAGCATCAGGTAATTTGGTTTTGAAGTTAATCAGCAAATTGTTTCCAATATACAGCTGGGATTATCCCACATTTATTTTCATCAGGCACGAAGTACATATTTAAAAAATTGCTTGGCTGATCGCAACCACTTTGGTTGGGATATTGCCAGATTCCCAACAATCTTCGCAACACAATTATGCAAACAGATATCTCTACTGTCAGCATTTTCCGGTGAGATGCCAAATATACTAATGAGAAAGCATGATCATATATAATAATGGAAGCTGTAGATAGTCTAGACTCTTTTAAACATATAATATGATACCCTAGTGCACATAGGGTTAATTGATTTGGCTTTACAGAGGTTTCCAGAACAAAACAACACAATTTTAATGTCTGTCTTTTTTTCCAGGTCATAAAAGTGATGATCCAGTGTCACCTGACTATGTAACAACCATCTTTGCCTTTACCAAATCCCCACAGAAGAGGAAGCAGTAGGAAACAAGGAAAAGTAACATAAGAAAGTGGGCCTGAAAAAGTAAAAGAGGTAGTCAAGGCTGCAAGCAGACAGAAAAGAAAAAGCAAGGGCACAAACCTACTCACAGTATAAGTTGCATAACAACATGAAATATCTGATAGGAATTACACCACAAGCATAAGTGAGGATAAGTGGAAGTGGAAACAAGTAAGTTGAAACACCAGCATTTACTCTGGGCAAAAAAAGCTGGGTGCTATTGAAGTTGAGGACATAGGAAACTTGGCAGCATTGCACATTTACATTAAGAGAGTTATTGAACAGGCTTCAATTAAATACAAAAAGTTACAAGGACCTGTGCCAATCACATTGCTTCAAAGCGACGATTTAATACACTATACCACTCCTGATATATTATTATATATTATATATTCATCAACTAATTTGTGCCCACCAGTTTTATAAATGAGCATGAAGTAAAATCTGTACAACCTGTACCTTGTAAAATGTAACCTGTATGTTTAGTGTAACTATAATCATTGATGTATTCTCTAAATTTTTCATATATATATATATATTTTTTTTTTACATTGTAAGTTTTAGGTCAGTTTGATAGCTGGTGTTAAAGTTGATCCAAGACTGGAAAAGATGTATCATATTTATTAAAATCTCTTCAAATATAAATGTGTATTGTTATTTCTATAAACACAGCATATAGCAATTTGGTTACATCTGGGCTTTTTTGCATGAACATACACAACAGACTGTTCAACATTACTCAATGTTTTAAACACATATTTAATATATACAGATATGAGCTATACCATTTACTTTAAGTTCAAGGCAAAGCCACTTTACTCATATTCTGTCTGTGGACTGTGGAATTAGAAAATAGACTTGCAGATGGCCTCAACATCCTTAATTTCTGTTGTGAAATGGTCAGCATCAGGCAAAAATAAATCTGATCCTTACCATAAAGGTCAGTATTTTTGTCAAGTTCATATCTCTGCCATCAGTCTTCTGAATGCAGAAATGCTTGTTCTCTGTGGCACTGAGGACTCATGTGTCATTGGTAGTGTTTGGACACTTGATCTCCAAGACGCCACAGCAGGTGCAGGTAAACATTCCTCCGGGGAGGGATCATTATACAGTCCAGAGTCAGGGATGCTCAGCCCCAGAGGGTGCTGCTTTTCATGACAGCATCCTCATCTGAAGAATTGTAAAAACAAAAAGAGGCAGTGTAACAATAGGCTGTACAATGAGTAATATATCACTTAACTAACAACTATACCAACAACACATGATTCACAGGCATATTTCTAAAGGTACCCTCAAAGCCAGATTGCGGTTTTTTCCTCTACCCTTTCTTTCTCTATACAATTTTGGGCCAAGAGCATTTTTGATGCCATTACCCTACCAGCCCTCGTGGTAATCCACAGTCTTGACTTTCCTTGCTGTCAAGTCTTTACCTCAATTTTACCTACAATATGCATAATTATTGGAATAAATATCATTACAATGATGAAATAACATAGTCAGAAGACATAGAAAGAATTTAATGTACCTTTTCTGGTGTAATTTTAATTTAGTCAAAAAAGACTGCATTATATTTTTTATTACATCAGGGTAGGACTGCTTGTGGTTTTTGGCCTCATGTCAGCGATTCAGGCAGACCAAAAGAAACCACCTTAGTAGACAGAAGTTAAGAAGTATCCATAACAGGGAGCTCTTCTGAACTGTATTGTGCAGGTCCCTGTAAAGATCTCTTTGTATCCTCCTCAGTGTTGATGCAGACCCTTTTACCAGATGGACCTGAACTGGTTCTGTGTGGAGCTGCAGACCGCTTAGCAGGGTTTATGAAGTCAGTCCCTGATCCCTCCTCTAAGAGAGCTTAACCTGGTTTCACGGAGGGAAGTCCCCACTGTCTCAGTCCATCAGTGCAGCTTTTATCCTGCAGATGTCTGACTGCAGATTCTAGTGCATAAAGCAGTGCTATAATATGGGGACAGACCTGCCCAAATCCTGCTTTACATGTGCAGCAGCCAGACATGACTGTCTCATCCTGCTTCACCTATACCCATAGCTTTAGTGGTTTTTAGACAATACTATTGTGAACCTAAAAAACAGAAATGGCATAATTATATTATTTAGCTTTGTTTATTATCACTTATCATAGAAGTTTGAGACTTGTCTGTGTATATTCTTAGTTAGTGATTAAAGGTTCAGTGTGTACAATTTAGCGGTGAATTTGCATGGTGCAGCTGAATACCCCTCACCTTACCCTCCCCTTCCAAACAAAAAAAACCTGTGGTAGCCTTCAATTTTTATGAAAACTCAAAAGGTGTTTGTCCAGTCTGGGCTACTGTAAAAAACATGGCGGCCTCAGTAGAGAGCAGAGATGGGGACTCGAGTTTGTGACTTAGACTCGAGTCGCACTTAAGTCGCACACACAGAGACTTTAGACTTGACTAGTACTTCGGACTCTACTCGGACTCGTGAACAATCATTATGTTTTCTATTTTTGGCGTATAAACATTGAGGAAACTCTGAAACGTCTGATGGGCGTCTTTCCTTTTTTTCATGGTAACCATGATGACCATATGCCGGTTGCGCCTCTCGCACTATCTCAGATGAGGGTAAGACCATGGCGATTAGATATGTATATGTTATATATCATATATTTATTATATGCCATAAATTACCAAATAAAAGCCTCACTTAACAGACCAGGCGTTAATTTGGGACCAGGCGGCAGTTTTGGACAGGCGTTTAATTTCTTTCTCACAAAATCCTTCTGGGCAATAGTTTTACATCTTCTGCAAGTGAAGTTGTTGCGGTGGAGGAAATGATTTAGCCAACCAGCACTCACGGCAAACTCCTCATCTCTGCTGTCACTCACGGTGGCGCACATTTGTTTCGCCATCGCCCTGATCATTTTGCGGGACACTCTCTCGTGTCTTGCCCGTTTGCTGATAACCCATTCCTGCATGTTTATCTCAAGCTCTTCGCTAGCCTTCTTCCTACCTCCACCAGGCAGCCTGGCTCTTTTGCTGTCCTCCTCGGACAGACACTGAAGCTCAGTTTAATTTTTTCGCCAATCTCTCACTCTCTTGGGGTCGACAGAGAAACATGTAGCTGCTGCTTCTCCCGAGTTTTCCTCTGTATATTTTACGACAGAAAGTTTGAATTTCAAGTCGTACTTTTTGTTTTTTTGCTGCAACGGAGCCATGGCGATCATCACAATACGTGAAAAAGGCGAAGAAAAACGCGGAGTGTCAGTGGTCACATCTTCTTCTTTGATTTTTAAAAAAAATAAAGTAGACCTGGCATTTATTTGGAACCAGCGGTTATTTATCAAGATATTCACCTGCACCCAGCGTTTAAAGGGGACCCTGCGTTTAATTGAAACCCGGCTATTATTTGGTAATTTATGATATATATACCATTATGGCATACCGTTCAGGAAATTAAACCTTTGAATATATTGAATGAAACTTTGAATATATTGAATGAAGTCTGAATATATGGAATGAACCTTGAATATATTGAATGAAACTTTGAATATATGGAATGAGACTTTGAATATATTGATTGAAACTTTGAATATATTGAATGAAGTCTGAATATATGGAATGAAGTCTGAATATATTGAATGAAGTCTGAATATATGGAATGAAACCTTAAAAATATGTAATGAAACTTAACTGACGTCAGACTTCACCGCAGTGCCCGCGACCATCTTGTGTCAATGACAATGAGTTAGTCCGCTCACAATCTCGTTGCAGCAATATTAAACTATGAGGACATCATTAACACACTGGCAACCATCACTTCCAACTGCTACCAGCAAGAAACCAGTTTTAGCAATTAGGGGATTATTTAGGGGCCGGGCTGCTGTTCAGTCTGTCCCTCTTGTTTTTGTCAATGGTATGTTTATTATTATTATTATTCTAAGGAAATCCACCATCCAATGTATGAAATTCACCAAACTTTGCACACAGGTCCAGTCCCATGCCACTAGTTCTCAACTGATATTGTGGGCCATTAGTCCTGATGGTGGCGCTACAACAAGCATTAAAAGCATAAAAAACAGCAAATTCATAGCAAGTCAACAGCAAGTGCTAGAACTTTGCAACTTTCACCGAATTGTCGGCCCATTTAAGCAAAAACTTCCATCCAACTTTATACATTAAAGATATCTCTATACTGTCTAGATGTACAGATATTATCAAAATTGTATCTTTATAATTCTTTTTTTTTTTTACAGTCATAGTAGCCAGCAGCCCTTTAGTCAGAGTGTTAAGCTTTGGAACTCTAAAACATGTAAAAAATGTAACCAATCAAAGGAAAGTTGTGGTACTGCTTATCTTAATGTAATACTGTCAGAAGATGATGGGGAGGAAGGGACTTAGATTGGGGTGGAAATATTGCAAGTGACGATGAAATGTCTTGATTGTGACTTTTGTTTTAGCGTCTGGATGCTTGATGTTAATTTGCTTATCATTAACTGTAACCTGCCCATAGAGAAAGTCAGATAATTCTGACAAGATATTTTTCCTGTCTAGAGTCCAGAAGCATTGCATAGCTTCCATGCTCTGCCCCTATGTTTATCACACTTCACTAATGGCCCAGGAAAGAAGCAGTTAAAAGGTAGGCCTCCATGACACATACATTACTGTATATGATGTATGACTTTCGTTGATCTCATGTCTGTCAATGCACTGTCAATCTGCTTTATCAATCAGGTTGCATTAAGCCAACTCAAAGGGTGGTCCAAAAATGCTGGATTATATCACTTACTTTTCGTACTTCCCATGGATTGTAAAATTATCATTGATATATGATGATTAAATATAATCACCTAATTTATTTTTATTTACACATCAACAAGAGAAAAGCTGTAGCAAATATTGCATCATTACTGTGTTAACATGTTGCAGAAAATATGCTGAAAGAATTGGAATAAGTGTGCATGTTTGTGCTGTGATTTCAGTTGAAAAGGACTACCAGCGAGACATTCTTCCTCCTGTAACCGCCCAGCTTTCCCATCATACCTCTCTGATGGCGTCCTTACTGGAGCAGCACACCGATGAGTTGAGTGCTGCTCAGGAGTGGGACAATGAGTGGAACAGTCAGGGACTCCTATCTCGCCTTACTCCTCAGGCAAATCATCACACTTGCTACAGTTAGAAATACATCTCAGACACCTATAGATCATTTTTCTCTCACTTAATGTACACACACATACATGTGTGTATATGTACATATATATATATATATATATATATATAATGTATGCACACACATTTAAACATGTTTATTACAACATTCCCTGTTAAATGAGTATGTTTCTTACACAGGAGTATAGATCAAGGAAACTGACTCGACTGCGGAAACGTGTCAAGGAGCAGCTGCGTTCTGCTGAAGTAATTTCTTCTGAAAGTGCCTTTGGCAGTACTCGCTCAAACTCTGACCTATGTGAGCTACTGCACACCTTCAAGAGCTCTGCCCCCTCTGACCTCATCCTGACCAAAGGGACCCACTTCACCCACACTAAGAAGTTCACATTTGAACAGGTGAAAATCACCACCAACGCAATACCATAAAATACCGTGTGCATTCTTTAACTCCTGTGTGTGCATGCTGCTGTGCATTTGTCCTCCAGGAGTCAGCATCAGTAACCAACCCCATCATATCTGGGGATCAATCAGAGAGTGATATCCAGGACCGTCAGCAGGAGGAGCTGGCTGCACTCCAGCACCATTTCCAGCAGCTTTGCAGTGATGTTGGCCAGCTAACAGCAGACATGAAGCACATTAGTGTCACTAATACACAGGTGAAACACTAACACATACACACACACCTAATGTCTAATACCATAAAAGAAAGGTCGGCAGCACCAGGTGCATGGTTCAAAAAGGTTGTACAATTAATCCTCATGTTTTGGATGTACCATGCCATCTACCATTCCCTTTAAATGCCAGGTGCACTTGTGAATTGCTGTTTGTGTATGAAAGTGCTTGAACAGACCATGTAAATGTGTAACAAACAGAGTGTATGCACATATTGCACCTGCCTCTGTATGTAAATACTATTCTTTTGATTGTACACCCTTCAAATAACACTGAGATACTGGACCATTGACTTCAGACAAGTCCTTTTCTTGCTGGACAAGAACAAAAACAATGTGCTGCTATAAAACTAGCAAAGACACATCGGTCACACTTTTTCAAGTGTTAAATGTGTCCAAAAGTGTCAAACCTGAATGTAGATTTAACCTTAAAGGGAAAGGAGTGATGTATCTAGAGTAATATGGAGTACAGCAGTCCAGTTGTCCAAAATGTATACAAATTAATGATGTTTCATGTGTGTGATGTGTTTTGTTTTAGATGTTGAATGAGTTAAAGCAGAGAGAGCTGGGAATTTCTGAAAAAGAGAACAAGATGCAGGTGAAGAAGAAAACAATTGACCTTTTGCCAGAAGCAGATAACAACCTGCTGAAGCTTCAGGTAAGAGGGCTGAGAGAGATCACTTATAATTGCTGATTGGAGGCATGCAACATTCAGGCACAGTTCACATTTGGAAATCTGTGTGTTCTTCTCCAGGTTCTGGTAGAGGCTAGCACCAAGCGGTTGGTGAATCTGGCTTCTCAGTGGGAGAAACACAGAGCTCCACATATGGATGAGTATCGCAGACTCAAAGAAATCTGCAGCAACCAGGATGTAAGTGGTGCATTACCACAAATATTTAACTACATTTTGATGTGAAGAGATTTAGATTCTGTTGATATGTCTCAATTTTCCTCAGCTGGAGTCATCCAGAAAGCTGTCTGAAATCAGGTCCCTGCATGACAAGATCCGTGTCTCTACAGAGGAGGCCAGGAAAAAAGAAGAAATGTACAAACAACTGGTAACCCACTAAATTACATGTCTTTTGAAAATGAACAAAGTTTTTAACCTGTTCTCATAGGTTAAATGTTGTGTCAACATAGGTTAGTTTGACATTTACAACTGAGTATCTGCACAATTATTGTTGAATCTTGTAAATGTGTGTTCAACTGCGCTATGCTTTTTCTTTTCCAATGTAGGTAACAGAGTTAGAAAATCTTCCTCAGGATGTGTCTCGGTCAGCATACACTCAGAGGATTCTAGAGATTGTCAGCAACATCAAGAAACAGAAGGAGGAAATTACAAAGGTAACATCAGAAGAGGGGGGGATTCATGATGAGAGGAGAGTTGACCAACAAGACCATTTGTTGTCTAAGCAAATAGCATGAACAGAAAAAGTACACAGGGAGTTGAGGTATTACTAGTGGGTTTGTCTGACTACCAAGGACGGTACAAACTTTATTGGTTTCTGATGGTCTTCCAGACCACTGACGGTGCTGTTGGCCGTACCAACTATGACAGATGAGCCCATGTGACGGGGGCAAGAAATACTGCAGAGGCTCTACAATTAAGCAACATTGCCAGACATGAAGTGAGAAAGCTTCTATGTTATTGTGTGAACTGGAAAAGGGAGTTCACTGAACCTGTTGCAGGTTGCTTCAGTCAGGGTAATTAATGGAACAACTGTCCATAGGACCTTCAGTTCATAACAAGAGTGCAGACAAGATCTAGTTCTCTGCACAGCACTATAAGGGCCCAGAGTCCCATCAACATCGAACAAAGCAAAATGTTGAATGGAAAGCAGTTAGGGTTTTTTTACATACAGTTATTATTTGAAGGAAAACCCAGCTCTCTTTCACCAAATGAATGTAATGGAAAACTAAGCTATGTCACTGCAGTCACTGGGATAGCAATTAAAGTATGCTGTAACATCATTAATACTGATTTGACCTTCCTTGACAGATATTGTCAGATACTAAGGAGCTCCAGAAAGAAATCAACAACCTGACAGGAAAACTGGACAGGACCTTTGCTGTGACTGATGAGCTCGTCTTCAAGGTTTCTGTCTTTCTATTTCAGTATTTGTGTTTGTTTACACAAGATTATAACTAGACAGAGGCACTTCTCAATCTAGAACTCAAATAACAGATAAATGAAGAATTCTGTTCTAAGCTGCACCAATTAAAAAAAAAAAAAAAAAAAGCTAAAATTCACACCATTACTTCTTAAGCCATTAAAATGACCTTCAGGTTAACCATGCAATACATGAAAAATCCAAAGCAAGGATAAGAACACTTGAACCCTTGACTGAATCTAATGACCATGGCCTGCTTTATATATATATTTATATACATATATATATATATATATATGTATATGTATACATATATATATATGTATATGTATATGTATATATATGTATATAAAGCAGGCCTCGGTCATTATATATATATCCGCCTGCTGAGTATATATTTTGCCTCATCTTCAGTCACTAATTTCAAGTTCTTTTTTTTTTTTTTTTCAACATACACACTCACAGTTTTAATGATTTGCCTCTTTGAACTCTCACAATGGATTTGAAATGAAGCCATCAAGATGTAGTTGAAGTGCAGACTTACAGCTTTAATATAAGGGGTTTACCGAATATCACATTCACTATTTGGCACTACAGTTATTTTAATTCATATCCGGAGGTCCGAGGATCAAAATAATCAGACAAACTAACAAAGTTATTAATGTGAAGGATTTTTTCAGTACTTTGCAGTCAATGACTGCCTTGTGTGAATAAGTATTGAATATTTTGTCTTGTATGCATTAATTTATCTTTGTTATGTGCAGGATGCCAAAAAAGATGAATCCGTCCGCAAATCCTATAAGTACCTGGCTGCCTTGCATGAAGTATGTTTCTTTGGATTCCTTGTAATTCATCCTACCTGTCGTTCTTATTAGACAATGTGTGCATATCATGTTTTTGTGTTGCATTTCTCTATAGAGCTGTAATCACTTGATCCAAACCATCGAGGAGACAGGCACAATTTTGAGAGAGATTCGAGATCTAGAGGAACAGGTAGGATTCATTCAGTAATGATTGTTTAATCATCACATTTTACATTTTCATATCATTTTATGAAATATTTATTTGCAGTGTGTGAACTTAAATACCTATATTACATTAGTTTCATCTGTTTCATCCACATTTTGCAGGAGACATGTTTTACATAACAACAGCACAGTGTTGTAAGCTCATTGTTAGTTGTTGTGGGGAAGAAGCTAAAATCAAAGCTGTGAGTTTGTCATGATTCCGGTTCTGAGACAACCAGCCCCTCCCTTTTCTCTTTAGCAGAGGTCCCTGCAGCCAGCACCACATCAGCACAGAGTGAACATGCCTCTGAATATATATATAAATTGGTCAAATTTTCACCAGCATTAGCTCATAATGTCTTTGGTTGTTGCTGAGATATGAGTTCTTATCTGAAGTGGCCTCACATTATTAATTCTTTATAATGGTGTTAAACATCAGTTAGTGATCGATGCAAGATCAGGCACATGCAAAATACCAATCCACAACTCTGATGATGGTTCCAAGGCCACTGAATGGTGTACTATGAACACAACATGGATGTAATTATATTTTTTAAGCAACACTTCTCCCTTCATTGGCTTCAAGTTTGTGTTTTTCAGCAGCACAGAACTCTGGTCGCAAGGACAAGGAAAGAAAGTTGATTTTGATAAGTTGGCAGATTTTGTAAAACAATATTAAATCCTTAAATTAGACGCTTCTGAATTCACCAGATTCCATCAATTGTTTGAAGAATAAATTATCTGTTGCAAGAGAGAGGGACTGTAGCTGGAGGAACCCCACATATCAAGACTACATATGTTCCTCTCACACCAAACAACGTGATAATACCAAATTTCCATGTCAGTCAGACAATATGCTGAGTGTATACAGTAGTTGTTGATAGTAGTTATGTGTAACAGCTTGGGCTGGGTGATATGACTTTAAATCAATATCATAATTATTTCAAACTTTTACCTTGAATATGATTAAACGATTATTTTATTCCAAACTCTAGAGCGAATAAAACAAACACAAAGTGAACTTCAATTCCTGAACATGCCCTAAAAACTTCTGATTACTGGAAAGTGTTAAGTTAGCGCAAGATCAGAGGAGTGAGGAGGGTGGACATGTGGCATGGTAACGCAGTACGGTACATGGTACCCTGGACGCCACTGCAAAATAAATGTAGTGGAAACCCGACAGTTTGTGAACACACACATTGGGGATATAATTAACCGAAATGAGCAAGATGAATTGTATTAGATGTTATATACTTTTTCATAACATTTTCCGTTAATTGCCATGCCCTTGTTACAGCCAACATGTCCACATCGACTTACTGGACAATTGACAAAATTTTTCACTGTTCTTAAAATCTTAAAATTGTCCGCAGATTGAGACAGAAAATGGAAACAAAACTGTGTCTAACCTGGAGAGGATTCTGGATGACTACAAGTGTATTCGACAGGAGAACTCTGCACTCGCTGCCAAAGTCAGAGAAGGCTGAGCGTCGACCTGGTTTCCTCTGTTCCGCCTGCTGAGGCCCAAGTTTTAGCATAACAGCTGAATGGGACTGAAACAGATCTCCAGCTTTCACACTGAAGAGACTGCCACAGGAGGCATGCTTTTCTTTTGAGAGTCAATTAGATTTTTGTACCATGAAAAATAACAAATATGGATGGATCGAGAAGACAATTAGATTTTCAAACTTCAGAGTTTCAATTTCTGGATGCTTTGAATGCTTTCTGAGGGTCCGTGCTCTGGTTTGCTTCATTTGTACCCAAATGAAACATGACACTGGACAGAGGAGGGGACTGTCAGACCTCTTTTGTGTTAATGTATAATTATTCATATTTCTGTATGCAAAGTTTTCATATCTTGATTATAATGAAATCTTTCATTAGAAATTGTAATACAGTAATTATTGATTGGCAGTTCCTTATGTCATGATGATATGTGAACTGAATATGTTGAGTGGTATTTGAATGAAGTCCACCCCCCATCAGGAAAGTATTGTTGTTGTTTACCAGCTTAAATAAAGATGCCTTAAAAATTGAAGGGTCATGATGACTGAGTGATACTCATATTACACCCCAATGAATGGTTGCATATCAATTATTGATCAGAAGCCCGGGGCATAAACAAATTACACTGAATTGGGTAAGTATTAAGTTTATTAATGGTGGAAAGAGTATTGAGGTATAAATTGTTTTTTTTTAAAGCGCTTAAAGGGCTTCACAATACAGCTTGTTTTTGTTGTACTCAATACAGCTCCAATGTTGCTGCATGAAAACATAAGTTCAAAAACAGTGACAGCCAGGGGCATCATTGGGACAAAGTAACTGTTACGTCCATGGGTGGAACTAGGAGTACAGAAGGACCGTAACACATCAATAACCAATAAATTGATGAGTCAGAGCAGATTTGACAAATAGGGTGTCTTTTATTTTAATTAAAAATTATAAGTGCAAATTATAAATGCAGACAGAACTCACAATCACAGAAAATGGGGGAAGGAGGAACAAAGGAAATAATAAATATAACAAAACTAGGCCTGACTATTTGCTACTGCTTAAACACACATCCCAAACAAAAGGCCTAATCTGATAATCTAAAAAATAGCTTAATTGAAATATTACAAAGGTGGCAACAACCAAACTGACTTGTGTCTAAACTAAAAGGAGCATCTACGTGAGTGAATGTATAGGGTACCCAACTTACCTAGTCCTTCCTTCCTACCACAGCTACCATGGTATTTTAGCAAGTTTGTTATCATACCAACACAACAGAAAATCATGGGTGCTGCACACAGGCTGAGGCCAGAGAGAACAAAAAGGAACGAGACTCTCAGGTGTGCTCCTTTTGTAGACCCCCCCACTGCCGGTTGGACACGCTCTAATTCAGTGGAGGAAAGGACCACTCCCATCTCACCTGTAGAGAAAACAGGGAGGAGCAGAGACAGCAGGAAGGGAAAGACACACACACACACTGACACACACAGCACAATGCCCACTGCCTGGCACGTAACAGTAACTATGCCAACAATATGGAGAGAACTAAAAAATTGTGGAACTAAAATGTGTTCATACAGATTAATATCATTATAAATGAACTGTTACTGCACTTACTGCTATTTGTCTGTATTGGTTTATGGTGGAGAAATAGTCTAAAAAATTATATTCTGAGGATTAAATGTGAGCCGTGAAACAAATTTGTCATTTGAAAATAAGTAAAACCAGGCAATGAAGCACGAAGAAAGGAAAGAAACTTTCAGAATAAAACTAACCAACGTCTGAGCCATTACTGAGACAAGCAGAGCTCTAAAAAATGATGTGGCCATTAAAAAAAAGTAATCTGTGTCATTGTATAGTGTTTAATATTAAGCAGTTGTGTTTACAGACTTTATTTTTTATTGATAAAAGCTTCAGGACCACCAGAAACGTTAAACAAGTGGGATTAATGAGTAACAACTAACTGTGGTTTTAATTTATTTTAAAACTGGGGCTACCTTTCTTCTAAATAGATATGGATAGTCCTTAAGTTTCATCATTATATTTCTCTGTAAGCACTTATTATGAAAATAATTCACCTTAATTCTACCAATAATAAACAATATAATGTCTTATTCCATTTGCCTTATTTGCAAATTACAATAATCCTTTATCAATGTACGGGGCAGAGTAAGAAAGCTCTCTAACTTTGGTGGGCTGTGGCCCACGATGTTCGATCCCTGGCTCCTCTTGTCTGCATGCTTCAGTATCTTCTGGCAAGACGCTGAACTCTAACAATGTGTGGAGATGGCTGAATGTGACTTGTAGTGTACTTTGAGTTGTAATGAAGAGTAGATATATAGACTGAAAAATTGTTAAAGCAAATATTTAAAGCTTCACACAGTTGTCGTAAAATGTTGAGAAAATAAGATAGAATATGAGATTTCAGAATATGCAGAAAGTCAGCTATGTAACTTGGTGTTAGCCCTTTCAAAGCTTTGTACAAAAGGAGGAGAAGCTTAAAGTCAATCCTGTGTATAACAGGCAACCAGTGCAGAGCAGCTAGAACTGGACTGATGTGTTTTCTCCTTTTGGTTCTATTTAAGAGTCGAACAGCAGAGTTCTGGATGAGCTGGAATCTCTCTGGAATTGAAGGCATGAATCAGCTTTTCAGCAACTGTCGGATTTATCCAAAGTGGAAAAATTAGGTTTTGGTCACTGAAAGGATTTCGGTCTTAGCCTCATTAAGCTTCAGAAATTACTGCTCATCCATGTATTTATTGCTGAAAGACATTCACCACAAAGCATCATCATCATTTTGCTCAGCAGCAATATACAGTTCTGTATAATATGCATAACGCTGGAAACAAACATTGTGCAGTGAGAATAATGAAGGTTCAAGGCAGCTCCCCTGTGCAACCCCAAAACAGCTATCGGGCTTGTCAGACACCTGATCTCCAATGCTGACATAAAACTTCCTCCTTCCTGTTTTGAACCAGTTTAGGAAACTGTGAGACAGACCAACCAAATACTTAAGGCGAATGATAAGGATCTAGTGGTCAATCATATGAAAAGCAGCACTCAGGTCCAGGAGGATTAGAATTTAAACTGTTTTCATCAGATTTTAGTGTGAGCTCACTGATTATTTTAGTGCCATGATAAGCTCTAAAGCCAAAATTAAAGTCCTCCGGAATATTGTTCTCTGAGTTTATGTGCACTGACATAAGTATCTTACTAATGAATAGAGGTTGGATATTGGCCTGTAGCTGGTCAATGCATTATAGTCAAGGTTAAGTGTGTTGTGTTTATAATTACTTGAAATCAGGAATATTGCATGCACAGGTTCCACGCATGAGGTGGCGAAGTGACGTTCAGAGACGGTCTCACAAAGCTCACTTAATGTAATGAAGGTCAATTTTGCCCTGGTTGCATTATTTTTACAGGATTTGTTGTCTTTACGTCAGAAGTAATACCGGCTCTGATTAAGGTGACTTTGTTTTTGAAGAAAAGGGCCAGTTCTTCACAATTTAGTGGAGAGAGCTGCAGGTGGGTGGGGCTAGTTGCTGAATAATGGATAATTATACTTTAGAGTTCCCCGGATTCACTGTAATGATCTTGATGAAGTAATAATTCCTTGCCATATGTATTTCTCTGTAATAAATCACAATCATGGCTTCTTTGTAGATATAGGCAGACAACGGTGTTATTCAAATGGTTAACCATGTCATTTGAAGAGCAGTCATGACTGTATGGTTCAGTTGATTTCATTATATCACAAAACTTAGCTTCATCCTGGTTATCAATGAGTCTCTTTACAACCAGAATTTATCTTTTGGTCTATGCAATGTTTCCAGTGAAATCATAAAATACAGAGTGATGATCAGAGATAGGTAATTCACATACTGAAAAATTCCCCATGTTTAACCCTTCTGTTATCACTATGGTTTGGCTCAAAGCTTTGAGAAAAATGTATAACCTCTGTAGCTTTAGGATCATTCTGGATATTACCATAAATAATAAAGTCTCCTTTCAGAATTAGCATTATCATATCTGGTGACACCTTCTCTTATAAGGTTGAAATCTCACTGAGTTTTAGTGTAGCAGCTTTAATCAATTCCCTGATTGGTGATGAAGATGGGTAGAGGAAGGGGCCTGCTGGCCCATGGTTGGCACAGAGACATGATTTAGCACAAAGGGCCTTCCAAGGGCATGATGCAGTTTGGCTGTCTGGAGCTGTCTGGATCCAGTGAACTTTGGATGTACACCATCAGGCTGAAAATGTGTCCTTGCGTTTCAATTTTATTTATATAGCGCCAAATCACAATATACATTATCTCAAGGCACTTTACATAGAAGGTCAAGACCTTAAAATCGTATTTAATATAGAGAAACCCAACAGTTCCCACAATGAGCAGCACTTTGGTGACTGTGGAGAGAAAAACTCCCTCGTTTACTGGAAGAAACCTCTAACAGAACCAGACTCAATGTATTCCATGGTTGTTGCTTTTAACCATTCAGTCAGGTTGAAGAGTCAGAAGTGGTCCAGAGATGAAAACATCCTGAGACTGAAACAGGAGTTATAAAATATAGATGCAAATGGATGGATTTACTTGTTTATACAGTAATTTGCACAGGCTTGCTATTGGATGTATAAAAAGCAGGTGGGGCTGTACATGTCCAGGTGTTTGTGGCTGTTGACTGTTTGAAATGTGATTATTTGTATCCTGTACTTTTTATAGTGTCATATGCAAATTTTATGTGGTACGTTGGCATACTACTGGATTTTTACACACAAAAACACCACATTACATCTCCTGCTCAAACAATTGTAAAGAAGCTAACAATTAGATTAAATATGGATATGCTACAATTAGCAGACAATGTGTTTTGCAATTTACTTTTCAAGGCAACATGGCTGCCATACAAGATGTTTGGAGGCAATGAGGTTTAGTGTCTTTCTCAAAGAAAATAATTTGACATACATGAAAGAGGAGCTATGGATCAAACAAACAGAAATGCAAATCAAAAATGTCTTACACCATTTTGGGAGGTATATATATGTCACTCTTAATTTGTTGACAGCTGAAACTTTACACTGGCAGGTATCATATGAACTGTTGCTTATGCTATAATAGTACCCTGAAAGATAAAGAGTTGTTTGGTAGTTGTCAAAGATGTGATGATCTTTTTCTATCTTTTAGTTAGGCAGGGAGAGCTATCATAGCTATTAGCCCTCATCAGTTTACTAAGGTAATAACAAAAAACAGGATACCATTAATACCCCTTAGATCTGAGTTGTGTTACTTGTTACCTTAAATTAAAACGTGTTTTTATGCAGGTGAGGGAAAATATATTTTTTTGCACATTTAAATCCGACATAACAGCCTTTTATTTGCAATATTAATTTATTACCAACATATTACCAACATGCACAATAACAGCGTATTTTTCTCCCCAAAAAACATATATTTTTTACATATTTCATGCATTTTTATTCAACATATCCAGACATGCTGTCCATAATGAATTCATAATTTAATCATAATAATTTAATTGTTTGACTGTTGTAAAAACTTAAATTCAAACGTGGCTTCAAACACATTTTTTCCCAGTTTGCCAGATACTGCTCTGCAGGAATCCAATATGTTATCCATCAATTGAAGTGAATTATCTGAATGCATTTAGGAATGTTATCTCATATGTCATATCTCATCTCTGAAGGATCTTTTATTTTTATGATATTTTATTTTATTATCACCATATACCCACAGAAGACATTGGCCCAATTTGCTTTGAATATTGCCGTTATTATACGCCACATATAGCTCCTCTTAAGGAAAATAGCTTTTAATGGGTGAAGGACTTCCATGGTCAACATGTTCATCAACTCCTCATATAGAACAGACGAGCATCACATGTGATAGAATCCTGGTGGTATATATATATATATATATATATATATTAAATCAACCTGAGTGGGTGACTGGGTTCCTTTTAACACTCTGGAGGAATTGACTGTCCATATGACTAATGAATCCATGATCCTTCCTGCGGTAGATGGAATCTTTCTCGGTATCCAGAGGACTGCTCTCTAATGACCACCGAGACTTCGCTTTTCTCCACTCAACCAGTCAATCCCGATGAATGTCAGACTCATGGTCATGAATATGAAACCCAGCACTGTGAAACATGCAGCCTAAAAACCCAAAGAGAATATGTTATTAGAGAATCCTTCTTTCCTCTGTTCTTCTGACTGTTAGATACATTTGAGCCTCATTCATTCATTCATTTTTTCCTAAGAAGTTTTCTTAAGGAAGTTCCTCAGAAAACTCTTTGTCATTTTCATGATGTGTTCTTAAACTCCAGAATTGTTTGCACCTGTGTTCTTATATTGATTATTCCGATAAGGTGCAACCGAGACTTGATCTGCCGGCGGCTGAAGGGGTGAACTACCAAAAACGCACCGGTCAGACGCTCTCTACTTCTCGTAGTGTCAGCGAGCAGGCAATAAAGGCCCATCTCAAGTCTTTTTACATCTCAGGTCAAAGTGATTCATGAAAACATACATGATGATGGGTTTAGCTATACAAGGGGAAAGACACAATTGCAATGTTTGTCTGACATTGTTTAAAACATGTTTTGTCTTCTTAGAGAACCAAAGACTTATGACTACCGTCACTAATTTTTTTTTTAGAAGAAATGTATATTTATATATACATACACGTACTTTCTTATGAAAATAAATGTCTCTTTTTCTTCATGAAATGTTTGAGGTAGGTGCTGTTCTGTCACAACGTTGATCAGAAGCTTCCCCCATGTGCATTCTTTTCTCAGAAGCTCTCATCTGCAGAAAGGAACTACGACATTGGAAACATCCTCGCCAAACATTTGAACTCCTGCCAAGCCAGGTTGGTTCATTTTTTTGGGAGATTTTTCAGACTCTGACAGTTTGTCTCTCCCTGCTCAATTTGTGCCCAGAACAAGACCTCCACTAGACCCATTTCTGGTCTGCTTCGCCCGTTTGCCCATACCAAGCCACCCCTGGTCACACATTGCTCTAGAGAAGGCTGGTGACAATGTCTAGAACATTGTCACCAGCCTTCCCCATCTAACAGTAACTCAGTCATCCTCCCCATAATCGATACATTTTCTAAAGCGGCTCATTTCATTCCTCTCTCCAAGCTCCCAATCCTCTAGGGACGGGGTTTCAAACATACGGCCCCGCAGGCCGGATCCGGCCCGCCAGGGGGTCCAGCTCGGCCTGCCGGATGACTTTGCTAAGTGTGAAAATTACAGAAAGACATAAATTGCATTTCTATAAAAGTAACTGCTATTCTTAATCAGTCCACTGGGGATCGCACTGTAAAACAAGTAAAGAGTTTACTTTTAAAATATTTTTCAGATCTTGAGAAGTTTATTTTGTTATAAAGTCAAGTACAATAATTTTCAGTTCCAAATACCTGTGACTAAATGTTTTGCTCTGTAGATCAACTGTGATCTGAAGTTGTAATGCAAATGTGTAAATGAGAAACTGAAGCACAGTATTGGTGTAATTGCACTTGTTTTTCTTAATAAATTTCAAGGGTTGTGAATCAGAATGTCTCTTAAGAATATGAAAGTTTATGAGTACAAACGTTTAGTCATTTTTTTAATCGATGCAGTAATTGCTTCAAAAACAGCGTTAATGCGATGTCTGCTCGGGAGGCAGAAGCGCTTATTGCCACGGGCAGCAGCTTTGACATCAAACGCGTCACAAAGCAAGAGAATCTGCAGAGGAGAGCCCATGCAGATAAACTGTGGGCTGATGTCTGAGTTTTTGGTCTTTATGTTTCTAGTTTATAGTAGAAAGACCTTAAAATAGGGTTTATCATCAACAAACCTTCACTGATGATTTAGACATGGAGAAATTATTATTAATGAAATCTTTATTGTCGTTATGTATGCGTTGGCATGCTATGATTTTACTGGTCTGGCCCACTTGAGATCAAAGTGGGCAGTATTTGGTCCCTTAACTAAAAGGAGTTTGAAACCCCTGCTCCCCAAGTGTTCCGTCTGCATGGCACATTTCTGTGTACATATTTCTACATACTTTTTATTGATTTTGATTTGATGAATTCACTGCGACCTTTACCTTTGACCACTGAAATGTAATCACGTCATCTTTGAATCTAAGTGACAACTGATCAAAAGTTGAAGTCTGTGTTGAAATATCACATTCAAGAGGCCAAAAACATGATTTTTGAACTCCATGACATTCACAATGCAAAATGAGGTTAGTGGCCTCCGTCAAATTCTAATCAGGCCATTCATTAGTCAAAGTGAAATGTGTCAGATGTATTAAAATTCCCTACAGGTAGTCCTGATATATCAAATTCACAATGAAGTCATTGTGACCTAGACCCTTAACCTTGAGGCATCAGAAATCACTTAATCTTTGAGCCCAAGTGAATGTTTGCACCAAATGTTAAGACATTTCCTCAAACTGCTCTTAAGATATCTTGTTCAAGGAAAAACATAAACAAACTACATAGCCACTATACATCTCAAAAATTTAATTATGAAACCACCATGACCTTGACCTTTGACCACCAAAATCTAAATATTTGCACCAAATTTGAAAAGATTCTTGAGATATCATGTTCACAAGAATGGGATGGACCAACTGACAGACATAAAAAACACTATTTTGCACAACAGTGTCAGTAGTCAAGTGTGTGTAAGTGCTCTTGACTGTGCATAGATTCAGCTCTTACCCAAGAACAAATAAAAAAGTGGGTTTTAAGAACACATTTCCTCTTGAGATTGGTTGGTGAATGAGGCCCATTGTTCTAATTATGCTTCCATTAACTATTTTGTTCTCCAAGGGTTTTTTGAAGTCTCACCCCTTTCAGTCAGGCAGAGATATGTACCCACCTGTATCTTTGGTCTGGAGTTCATTGGCTCCTGGTCAGAGGGGATGATGCGGATGTAGAACAGTCCAGGAAGGATAAAGATCAGACTGGGAGCAGTCGTGGCTCCTGAACACCCAAAGAAGTCACAATAAATCATTGCATTGTAAAACAAAATGTATCTCCGAGGTAGTTGTCACTTGGTGATACTATAAATCTTTGTGTTTTATGATAATTTTAATAATTTTTAGTCAGCTTGTTTTTAAGTGTGATGTTATGTTTTATTTATCTTCATGGTGATTTATTGGACTTCTTTGTAGAGCTGCACTATGTTTCTTTTATACACATTTCCTTTTTGTTCAGGCTTTGCTCGTAAGTCTAAAATCTCACCAATTATCCCAAAGATATCTCGAATATTGGGAACAAAGATGACCAGCAGGTTGACAGTAAACAGCAGACACACTGCTATAGCGCTATGACGAAGCCAGTGGAAGGGCTTCCCTGGAAACAGTATCTGCAGGAGGGCCCGGCGGATCTGACAGAAACACAGACAAAAAGGCAGCAGAATTATCATCATATACAGCGATGAGCTCAATAAAATCTGTAACTGAATGACTCTGTGAACCTGCTCCTTGCAATTGACCTTTAAATCCAAAATCTGTAAATGTATCTCATTTATTTTGTCTCAATGGGCCTCATTCACTAATATCTTGAGTTTTTCCTCGAATTTGTTCTGAAGAAAGTTCTAGAGGAAGCTCTAGAGGTACCACTTGTTCTTATTCTGTGTTTTCAATTGGCCATTTTCAGAGATTGGCGTGTCGTTTTCCTGTATGCGTTATTTGAACACAGGTTTTACCTAATTTGTATAACCCTGCCCACCTACTTTTGTATTTTATTTGTGTTAGTGTGTGTCAGATGGTTGTGTGTATGAAAGCAAGATTCGTTCTCACGGGAAACAAGACCACAGGTACAGTCAGCGTGACAGCCACCAGGACAGCCAATCGAACACACAGGATCAGAGTGTCCAGGAGGTCCACCTTGCTGTAGGTATGGAGGAGCTCTGGCTCAGTGTTCTCTGCATGTACACACACACACACACACACACAATCTGTGACTGCTCTCTGGCACTTAACAGAGCTATGCTTTGCAAATACATAAAGAGATGTTGCTCTCACCATAGAAGGTCAGATAGCCAAATATGGCAGTGAAGAAGTACATGATGAACATTCCCAGGATGGAAACATTGCCAATATTCTGCATTCTTCGTTTGGTTGGGCTTTAAATGAACAAGATGGCAGTTGCTTTAGCAATACAGTTCATGATAAAGAAACAAAGTAAACATACATATTGCTATAGTCTGATTTCAGGAAAGTTGGCACCCTGGTGACATTTTTCTCTTTTTCTTTTTTGCCTTTTTTGATCATTTTGGCTTTGTGTGTCTTTGTGTGACCAGGAACACTTGAGCACCATCAGGTATCAGATCTGACGAGTTAAAATGTAAACAGTAACAGTGTAAAGAAAGACTATTAATTATTATTGATAACAATGTTTTTTTACTTTTGTAAAATGTATTATTTTAGTCGGTAAGAAAGACACAGCCATAGTCTGCTCAGTTAATCAGGGTTGAATAAACTAGACAAACCAAAATAAATCTCATTATCATATGGTGTGTGGAAAATGTTTCATCTTTTGTGGGGTTTTTAACACAAAAACTGGTGTTAATGCAAACAAACTGGTATTTTAAAGGATAAAAACAATATAATTCAAAAAACTGACATTATGATCAGAACTGATGTTGGTAAAAAAAAACTAAAATATTGATATATTTAGCGTATCACAGCAGATTTAGGGAGTGGACATTGTTGTCAATGAAGGTGCCGAGAGGGTAGTGTTTTTTAAATGTGACACTACCCAAAAAATAATGATGCAAAAAAGTTCATGCTGTTGCTCATCAATGACAAATGCAAGGTTAACCCTCTCACATAAAACAAATGAAGAATCTCTTTGAAACTGAATGATTTTGATTTGAATTTATGATTAGGGCTGAAGCTATAGTTTTATAGCAGTTTTTCACATGAATGTGCCAAAATTCCTTTTTTTTAATGTAGCCATAAGGGTTAAAGAAAACTTCAATTGTAAAAGTAAGAGCATTCATTGAAAAAAAAAAAATAATGGTGTCTTAAATAATCTGGATTAACTGTTGGTTTGCTTCTGATCTTGTTGATATTTTTGGACCCATTTGACCCACCATTTTTCCATATTTCATTACAACTAATACATAAGGTTGTCAAATCTAAAATAAAATCAGAGTTATATCCTTTAACTGTGAGGTACCTTTTGGCAAAACCAGCCACAGTTCAGAAACATTGGTCACCTGGTGCTGAATCAACCCTTAGCTATTACTCTTGCTTAATGAACTGGCATGAACAGTTTCTATTACGCCAGCAGAAGAGTCTTTACAGGCACCGCTGCCTACTTCATTCAGTTAAATAGTATTTGTGTTAGATTAGACACAAATCACAACCTACATTTACATGGTAAGGTCAAAACCTTACATTATTATAGAGAAACCCAACAGCACATCATGAGTAAGCTAATTATGGTTTTACTTTTACTTGGCTTTACATCCAGTGACTTAGAACAACGTTTTAAGTGACCTTTTGCTGCATTCTATTAAAAGCAATCATTTCTGTGGGGTTTCCACATCAGTTTTGAACAACAAGCTCAAGTTTGCTTTACATTGTACACATTCTAGATGTATATTAGGTTATAAATAGGGAGATGGGAGAACATTTTCATATGTGCATCTTACTTGCTCAGTTCAGTGTAGATGGGAAGCACTTCAGGGTGACATACAAAAGCAAAGGCCAGGATGGGGATGGTATATGTCGTCTGCAAATCACATGACAGAAACATTTGTTAACATTAACATTTGGTTATTTTCCAGAAAGTGCATGAACTCTTAACACAGTCAGCCATATACCCAGTCATATGATGCACCCACAAATAGTTTCTGACCACACACACACTCTAAGCACACTGTCTCCTGTGCTGTGCTGAGCATGTTGTATCACGTAAGGACTGTGCAGAGTTGAAACCAGGAGGCAGAGTTGCAGTCTATCACTTCTCTTCTCTTGATAGAGGAGTCACCCCCCAATCACCCTATCGAAACTATGTCTGCCCCTGACCACCTAAATTATTGAATAAAAAGTAAACAGGAAACATAAATACAAGCACTTCGTCAGAACCACAAAATAAAACAATAAAATGTAGACTGTTAAATATTAGGATCCAAATCACTACTTGTCAATGATCTGATAACTGATCATCAATTCGATCTATTCTGTTTGGGTGAATTCTGGCTGCAACAAGATGAATATGTGGGTTTAAATGAAGTGACACCCCTCAACAACATTAACACTCATGTTCCTCGAAGCAAAAGAAGAGGTGGAGGTGTCACAGCAATCTTTAGATTTGACTTATCAATCAAACCTCAACACAGATAAAGATGTTATAGTAGGTGATTTCAACATATGACATCAGCTTATGACAACCTTCACTCCCACACTAGTTGGTAACTTCCTATTATTCATCCTTAATAGAAGAAAATAAGAACAACCCCAGTAACCTCCTCAGCACTATAGCAAGTGACAGAGTCAAAGCTCTACTGATCCATCTATTCATTTAACTCTTAGTAGTAATGATTTCATGAGGTTCTTAAAATTGTAACTAAATAGATCACCCCTAAAACACAAGCTCTCTAGTGTTTCCTAGAACCTGAGTAGAAGTGGGAGTTCAGCTCCTCTCCTGTGGAACCAGCTCCCACTCTGGGTTCAGGAGGCAGACACCATCTCTTCATTTAAGGTTAGACTTAAAACATTCCTTTTTGATAAAGCCTATAGTTAGTTCTGGATCAGGTGAGTCCTGAACCATCACTTAGTTATGAAGCTATAGGTCTAGACTGCTAGTGAAACTCCCATCATGCATTGAGCACGTATCTCTGTCACTCTCTGTCTTTCTACCTCTGAACCACCATGAGTTTTGATGTTACTACTTGTCACTTACTTTATGTTTTTGCTGTCCCATAGTGTGTGCTTTTGCTATCCTTCAAATGTAATAGTTAATAAACATAAAGCTCAGTGTAAGTTTAGTCAGAAAGACTTGACCTGTTTATTGATAAGCTGGTTGTGGACATTCCTAAAGGGCCAATCAGATTCTGCCACGGTCTCTTGCAGCCAATCAAACTTTAAATCCTGTCTCCTCTCTTGAGCTGTCATTCAGTGATGCGCATATCCCTCCTCCACCCCAATCTCCTCCGGTCTTCAGCAGAATCATCATCACCTCATCCTGATCCTCGACCTCAACTGATCGTGATCGTATATATAATCCTGTATCGTGTTGGCATCGATAGTGTCAGTGGATCATGATGATGAATTGTGGATTATGGCGGCATCTGATCTTGGTGGCAGCTGATTGCGGGTTTAATTCAGTGAGACTGCGTGACACAATATACCTATTTCATGTGACATCTATTGCCCTTGTGTCCGTCCTGCAGGGATCCCTCACATATGGCTCTTCCTGAGGTTTTTACATTTTCCTCTGTTAATAGTTTTTTTTGTAGTTTTTCCTTACTCTTTTTGAGAGATAAGGGCAGAGGACGCTGCACTTTTTTAAGCCCTGTCGGGCAATGTTCGTGGATATAGGCCATCCAAACAAATTTGATTGACTGATTGAACCACCACCAGTGTCTAGACCCCGGGGCGGTTCCTGTTCTACGCTCTGCTTCACCCACTTCTATTCTGATGATATCACAGAGGGGTCTTAAAATGCCAAAGACTACAGCATTCACATCTCTTCTGTGCACTTGTCAAATAAACATTGTTAAATCGTGAATCAAGTCTCTCCTGCTTAAAGTTCAAGGAATTAGTGTCCGACCTCTTGGTTGATGGTGAAGAATTTGGTGGTGCATGTGTCGTCTGGGAGAGATGTGTTCACAGAGAAGTTACTAAACACTTCCAGAGGACAAGAGATGATGAATTTCTTGTAGATGACCTGATGTAAGAGAGAGAAAAAAAGAGTTTGAGGAAGTAAAACAAATGCAACCTTTACTGTCTATGGTAACAAACCAATATACCTTTGCGTACTTTTTGGAAACTTCAAAAACATATACTGTTTGGCTGGTATCTTAACTCTTCATTACCTTGTCTTTCTATGGAACTGATATATTGAATGCTGCTGCTTTCCAAAAACATCACACAGAAAAGGATTCAACCTTGAGATACATAGAAAGCGTCACAGAGACAACACTAGTTATCACTGCATAATTGTCTACCACCAAAAATGTACTCCATCTGAATAATTTGTAAGATCAAGGAGTTTTTTTTTTCTTAATTTTCAATCATTTTATTTTTTACCTTTTAATTTCAGTGCACATAACTCAAATATTCATTTCTACACCCTTTTAAATGCAATGTATGACTACCTGGCATATAAAAATGCAAAATTTCACACAAACACACACACGTGTAGGAAAGGTATCAGTAGAATATTGACATTTTCTACCAAAATGGTAGGTGCCATATCCACTTCCCATATCACATGAATTTTGTACATATTGTTATTTTGTTGATGTGCTATGTTGCCTGAGACATACTGTATATTGCACTTCTGTTTGTTCTGGAAGAGGGTTAAAAAAAAAGAGATGTCAAGCATGCAGGAATGACTCTGTGGATGTGGTATGCCCTCTGCTGAACTCAGCCCCCTCACATCCAAATTACACTCACCATAGCAAGTTTGCAGGAGTTTATTTCTTAGTTAGCTAACATTAAAAGTGTATTTACTGAGATGTACTGCCTCTGTAAACTGGATATGAGTGGTGGTGCTGAGTAATTTCTGGTGAATTATTGAAATTTACCGCCACGGACAGTCCTCTAACGAAAAAACCCCAAAACAATGAACATTTTAATGGAAAAGTCCCTAACATGACACATACAAAATTTGAAGTTGGTGCGATCAAATCTGGAATTGTAGCATAACATGTATGCTACATTCAATTTCTCCCGGTGAAAGTAAATGAATAGGTAGACCCTCTGTGAATATTTGTAGACACACTTTTGTAAAATTTATACATTTTCACTTGACCTGTATGTTTAGGCCCCCAAAAAGTATCGGAACAATTCCAACAGGGTCATTGTACTGTTAGTGCTCGGGCCCTGTTGTTGTATGCCTTCGCCAATCCGTGCATTTCAGTCTAAATAGTTTTTCTTTTCAGACTCATATCAGGTCACCATGACCTTTGACCTGCAGTAAACATATTCTCAGCTCACCTTCTTCAACTGAAGCTGCATCTGTGCATGATGCACAGTCCTGATAAGTGAAAAAGCAAGAGTGTGCACTAGCTGGCAACAGATTCATTGAGATCCACAATTTATATAATAATATTTAAGTGAAATGACACTGCACTGTAAATGTTTAATGCTGGCTAAGTAGCTAAACATCATGTGTTAACGGGCACGAAGGGAAGGTCCATAAATAAATACTATCCTTTGGAAAAAAACTGTGATTAATTGTTCGTCCTTGGTCTACCTCCCACCTTTCTGTTGCCTTGCTTTTTGTTTCTGATATCCCTACACTGACTTCTTCGATGACATGTCAAATCTACTGTTAGTACATTTGTTATTCCTGCTTGTATTGCACCTAATGGAATGCAAGCAACAGAATTCAGTATATCTGTGCATGACTGAACCATGCCAATGACAAAATAAGTCCATATTTTAGATCTCTGTCACTGTAGCAACTTACCAACTAGGCTAAAAAAACACAGTCATAAGAGCTGATAAAAAAATAAAAACCAAAACAGTGCAGGTCCAGGCTTTACTGATGCCCACCCTGAAGGTATACTCAGGATTTCAACTTGCAACCTGCATCAGGTCAAATGTGGCTCAGCTATGATGACAGTGACGGGCAACACATGAATGTATTCAGGTATTTCATCTGTTAGTACAAGTTTTGAAGAAAATATGAGCAGAAGCAGTGTCAGGCGTCTGGCGAGACATAAAATACAAATGCATTCTGGGATATTTTTGTTGTGTAAAAATTATGTAAAAACAGCTGTTTCTATTTTGTCCATAAGGTTAGTAACAGAAATAAAGTCCTTTTTTTAAATATTGTGAAATATCAAAAATAATATTTTATATTAAATTAAATATAATATAGTACTATTAGAACATTGAGGTGGCCCTCCCTCGAGATGACACTACCAGCAGTTGTAGCTAATTTGAATTTGAGACCCTTGTTGTTTGTCCTTTAGTAACTGCTATTGCCCCGTGGTTCTTAACTGACCTCTTCTGCTGTGTCAATATTCATAAACTGATGTGGTGACCCACAGACTCACCACAGAGAGAAAGAAGACCATGCAGGAAAGAGAGAATCCGCTGCTGTAACCAAGATATCCTGCCAAGTGAGAGAAAACAAACCTCGGTTAGTACAATTTTAAGGTACATTTCCATAAGCTTTTTTGAACTATATTGGAGAGAAAAAAAACATGTTTGTCTCCTTTAAACTTTGTGGAGGCTGTACCAAATTCAGTTTATACCACACAATAAGGAAACATTGTGTATTTTGTTGACAAAAACAAGACGATTACTTAATAAAAACTAAAGCACACGGACAGAACTGTGTGAAATGTATTGACACTCCCGTCAACGCATAAAAACAAGATGAAAATGTTCGTCAGAGATCAAATCCAATCAGGACTAATTTAGTTTTGTAGAAGAAAGTGAGGAGTTGGGAAGAGATCCAATCAGAACTAAGCTAAGGCGATAAGGAAGTTAGACGCACACATTTAATCTACCCCTGGGAAAGAGGTACAGCTTGCCCCCACTCTGTTTCTCAGGAAACTGTAATGCAACAAAATATCAATGCCTGGGAGAAAAAAAGCAGATCTATGGACACATTTCACATTTCAAGGAAAACAAGACTCTTTGTAAACCGTGTGGAAACATAACAATTTCAAGCAACATTTGCAGGCGAGTCATCCTGAAATCACACCACCACTGTCCTGTTAAATTAATGTTACAGATTACAGAAGTAAATGACCCATGAATGTTAAAAAACTTTGACTGACTGTTGTCACGGCTCCAGCCACTTCTATTGTGTTTTTCCCTGCTCTCTGTGTTCCCCTCCTTTTCTCCTCCTTCCTTGTGTGAGTGTGTTCTTACTAATGCTATTTTTCCCTTGTGCCTCAGGACTGCCATGGCTCCTCTGCCTTTTCTCCAGTTCATAGAGTTTCCTGCTCACCCTCAGCTCTACATTAAAAACTCTAATCATTCACAACCAATTCCTCTCTGTGTCTGCTTTCGGGTCCAGATCAAACTCAATCACATCGCAAGTTTTAAGAAACTTAATAGGTGTTATGAGAAAAGCTGAACTTGATTTTGCTTCTCTTACTCTTGTCACAGAGTACAGAAAACCTCAGAGGACCACAGTGGGCCACCATGTGCAAAGATAGTGAGAGAGCGTCCCAGCAGAATATTTCAACAGCTCTTCCAAATGCTTCCAAGTACAAAAGAGCACAGGAGCAAAGGAGGCTACAGCAAAATGGATTGGATGCAGAGGATTACCAGTAACTGATATTGAGGATGAGAACTTGTTCTTATGATAGAGACCGTAGATAGGAGGCTGTATGTTCCAAAGAAAACTCAAATAAGCAATCTTATTGACAAACATTATATTATATATATTTAAATTCAGAAAGAGATTGGCTGCTGCCCGGAGGGTATCTATTGGCATTGACTGGTGGACAAAAAAGTACTGACTGCTTAATTCCTGGCTATAAATTCATGCTACTTTTGTGTTGAACAATATAAACCAGAACACATACTGTTGGCCATTGAACCAATAGCCCACCCACACACTGCACAATCAATCAAAGCATGAGTGGATTAATGTATGCAAGAGTAGGACATACCAAATTAGTAGATTATCACAGTAATAACAGACAATGGGAGTAATATGGTGGCAGCATTTAAGCACACCACACCAGAGGAAGAAGAAACCCAAAGATGGAAACTGACTCTGAGCCTGAAACTGATGACATGCAGTGAACCATTTTTAAAATTAGTTTTAAAAAGTAAGACTTTGATGGTTAAATAGGAACCTTTTGTATACTTATGCTTATCTATCTGTCTTCCTCTTGTTATTTACCACCATGCATATGGAACGAATGCCGTGTGTGGTGCACACCTTATAGCTCGTCATCCACGTGATACAGAAGGAGGCAGGTGTCAAGAGAGTCCTTCATAAAGTAAAGTCTAAGGCAACTGCCCCACACGCTGGTCAAGCACATTCAACACCATTCCTCTAGGTGAAGGACTGCCAAATCTCAAATGACATGGGATGGGACACTTGCTCCCTAGTGAGTGGCAAAAGCTGAAGTCATTGCATCAACTACTGCTGCCTTTTGCAGGACATGCTCAAACCCTTCTGAGTACACTAGCCAGCGCGACTTTGCCACATTTCCACAGAAAATGAAAGGAAGTGTGAACCTGCATTTTGTTTGCCGTTTGGATCCAATCGATGAAAAGTTCTCACCACTACTGTGTGTTTGCATTGTGTTGCATTCTGTAGCAACAATATGTACTGATTGTAAGATACTGATGTGTTTTGTTTTTCTTTATGGGATTATTACTGCTGTTGTCAATGGTGAGAGAGAGCAGAGTAGATTTTTAGCTCCATGAACTAATGGAACTGCAGCTTAGCAGTTATTATTTTGATGTTGAAAATGCTAAAAAAAAAACGATTAGTCGCACTTCCTGCTACTGACAGCCTTTGAGAAATATGTTTTCAATATTTGTAGACATTATTTTTCTTAATTCCTGATGGCATTATAGGTCTTCTTAGTTAAACATATTTGAGAATGTCGACCTAAATACAGTGAACAGTGATTGCAACAACTACAGTTTATTATTTTAATACATCTAATATGTAAGAGTAGCACTACTTATTCAAGGATAGCAGATCTGATGGGATTATAGCCTTTGCACTTTTAGCTGTTAAAAGACCTAACATTGAGCACTACATTATCGATAGTTCAATTGTTTTGTTATGTGTTTTTTTGCACTAATGGCACTGCTGCTTTTACAGTATTCAATTTCATGAAGAATGTCATGCATTTTGTTATGAATAATGCATATCTTGTTTGAATTGAATAGATGTTTAATTTCATTGAGGTGTAAATAATTCATGAATTCAAGGGATAAAACAACCCTTTACACTTTATATTTGAGTCAACTAAATCTACTGTATATTAAGTCAACTATAATCTTGTGATATTTAGTCTACTAAATCTAGACTAAAACCTAACAAATCAGATGACTAAATTATGACAAACTAAACTGCATTTAAATCAAAGGATTATGACTAAATATAAATCAAAATTTGCTGGTGTTGAGATCTCTCACAAGACATGAAATACTCAATGGCCTTGTTGGGCCCAAACTGAGAAGTTGTTGATTATAATGTTGAATCAGTTGACTTACCCAGGTGTTTCATCAGGGCCAGCGGGAAGATGATGCAGACGGTGACAATGATGATGAGGTAGTTTCCATTCATGAACCAGTCGCTGGATGCAAAACACAAGACATCACACTCATATTAACACATATTTACAAATTCTGTGTATTCAATATTTCCTGTCAAAAGGTTATTTCTTTGTTTGTCTTCAACCCATGCACAGAGAAGTGGCACTGACTTAAGTCAAAGTCAACTTTATTGTCAATTCTGCCATTTGTGGCATGAGGGAGTTTTTCTCTCCACAGTCATCCTTCTCTCATCATATAAGTAGACAGAAGATAAAAGTACGCAAAAACAGAACAAGGCAGTCTTTGCTAAAGGAGATGGAGGGCTTAGAAATCTGTTGATGGTGGTAGTGGGGGGTGGGGGAATGGTACAGTCCTTGGAGGCAAGGGGAGAGAGTTCAGCATCCTGACAGCCTGGTGGATGAATCTGTTTTGTAGTCTGGTGGAACCAGCATCGAGGCCCCGGGCTTGTTTCCTAGACAGGGCACTGAAGAGGGGTTGTGAGGGCTTGGTGGGCTCATCCACGATACTGGTGGCTTTGCAGGCTAAGTGGGTGCTGCAGATGTCCAGGAGGGAGAGGAGTGAGACACTGGTGATCCTCTGAGCTGCGTTCACAATGCACTGGAGGCTCCTGCGGTTGGCGACTGTGTAGCTCCCAAATCACACAGTGATGCAGCTGGTCGGGATGTTCTTGATGGAGGCTCGGTAGAAGGTGTACATGATTGATGATGGTGCTCTTGTTCACTTAAGCTTAGGGAGGAAGTACATGTGCTACTGAGCTCTCTTGGCAAATGATAAGGTGTTGTTCTTCCAGGAAAGGCCCTCTGAAATATGCACCCCTGATTGGCTGAATTTGGCTGATGACTTCTGTGCAGTGGTGTTGTTCAGTGCATAAAAACATGTAAAGTAAAATAGTTGTTCAGTTGGTTCAGCTGGTTCAGCTGAGAGATGTTGTTTAGACTAATAAAATTGTATATGGTCAGCTGAAATTATCACTGGAATCCTGTCCACAATGTTATCAGAAACAAGTAATAACAAGCTGAACCTTCCATCCATCTGTTATATATACTGCTTACCCTCAGAGGGTCGCAGGGGAAGCTGGAGCCAATCCCAGGTAACATTGGGCAAAAGACACGTGGACAAGTTGCCAGTCCATAACAGGACCAACAGACAAAGATAAACAACCTTTCACTCTCACACACCTACGAGTCAATTAACCTAACCCTAAGTATTTGGACTTTTGGAGGAAGCTGGAGTACCATAAAAAACCCAAGCAAAAACTGGGAAAACACTGCACCACCATGCTGATCTAATCTGAACCTGTAAGTGGTATTCCCATTGTGCAATAAATGGGTAAATCAGGACAAAGTGTTACTGACTGAACAACCATTAGAGTGTGAGCCAATGATTCATCAACAACATCAAAGCAAGCTGGAAGTAGAGCAACATACAGTTCAGGGTTCGAATTACACAGTGGCTTTCCGGGGAGCCCTATTTTCCAGTGTGCACCAGTCCAGTACTTAACATGTCATGTGCATGAGAACACAGTGAAGTCAGGGTAACTGTGAAAATCATCCTACTGTTATTACTACAGGTAGTTAGTACATTTCAAACAGGCTTACTGTAGTTGGTGCACTGTTAAATGCATTTATATAGCGCTTTTCTAGTCTTGATGACCACTCAAAGCACACTACAGTTTTCCATTCACCCATACATTCATACATACAGTGCTTCTATAGCTAGCACTTTTTTTGTTGTTGTTGTTGTTGTTCTATTGGGCAATTTGGGGTTCAGCCCAAGGACACTTTGGCATGCAGATGGGAAGACTGGGGATTGAATTGGCGCTATATAAATAAAATTGAATTGAATTGAATTGAATTGTTGTCATCACTCATTGTTGTCTTTGTTTGTTTAGTGAATCTAAATTGTCTGAGGCTTGTTTTTTTTCCATTTTCACATTCTGACTTATCCATAAACCGCCCAAAATACTGGATAAAAGCACTGCTTGTTTTACAGTCTATTCAAATATCACGCCCCAACTCAGAGATGAGAAGTTCAGAAGTAATTTATGTTCAGTGCCACCACACATGGAATGCCACAGCAGGAATAAAAACAGAATTGTGTTAAATAGTGGAGACAAATGTTCGGAAAATGTAATGTAATGAATGAATAAATACACAACATTGACATATTTACTCTTATATTTCTTTATTTCAGGAACCATAATGTACGTAAAATAAAATATAATCTTTGACACAAAAGTGGAACATTTTTAGAGCTAATGTTTTTCAGAGGAGCTTGAGTCCTTTTCAGGGCAGCTGAGCGCCCCTCTACTTTTCTACAACAGACAAGTTGAGGGACTTCTGAGCTCTTAGGTAACAAAGTTGTTGACAAATCTCAAGCTCTGTTTTTGCTATATTGCAATTTGCCTAGAAAAAAATAAATTGCAACTCTTTTATAACCCATATAGCAGCCGATACAAATCAAAAAGGAAAAAGTAAGTGATATATACTAAAACCACCAGAATCATATTGTTTTCTCTTAATCTTCGACCTGTAAATTTCTGTGAAGGACACAAAATCCAAACAGAATTTTATACATTTTGTTGATTTCAAGGTTGTTGGCAGTACTCACTCAGAGCTGGGTGACTGGCCAAGCAAGGTTTGGATGACCAATGGTAGCTCATATTTTACAATGAACAGGTAGCTTGACATGGCTGTAAAGGAGAAAAAAAACAGAAAAGGTGTAAAAATGAGTGTTTACATGTTTCCTCAAAATATTGATGTTCTGGCAAATTTGGTTCCTGTGGCAAAATGTTTTAGCACCTCCTCCACCCAAATATGTGACATAAAAACTTCATTTAGAACAACTGTTTGAGATCTTACCTCCAATGTTATGTAATGTTATGATGACAGCTGCAAGAATCTTCCCTGAATGACCAAAAGCTCTGAGACCAAGCTGCTCGTAGGCTCTGATACCTGACATATCAACAACAAAGTAGCATGTTAAATAAGTGTGGACATTCTGCCACTTTAACAAGATTAAAATGTGTAATAGGTTTATATCATTATCATTACTACTACTATTAACTGGTGCTGCTATCATTAATAGCATCAGAACATCTGATGAACATCCAGAGCATCAGTGCCCCGCCCATTTTCTTCACTCAACCCAGCATATCAAGGCAGATGATCACCCATGTCAAGTCTGATTCAGCTAGAGGTTTCGTTAAAAGGACGTTTTTCTTACTTATTCCTATTTGCTAATTGTGAGAACTGTTTGGTTTCTCTATAATAATGTCTTGACCTTACTATTTAAAGTGTCTTGAGGTAATTTATTTTGTGATTTGGCGCTATACAAATAAATCTCAATTGAATTGCATATAAAGAAGGGGGAAAGTGAAGAGACATTGACATTGGGCCTTGTAAAACATTTTACTTCTGACAGTATTTTCTACATGAAATGAAGCCTTACCCACAACTCCAGCACTGCATAGCAACAAATGGATGGAATAACATGAAAGACAAGCAATGCATGTCAACAGGATCCTGTAAAAGACATCAGGTATTGTAAATAGTTTCATCATTGTCACATCTTACATGGTGATTCATTGTAATATTGTATTGCACAGCTTTGAAGTCTTAGATCTGAATTACTAAAAGCCACTGACATTAATTACAGTGTGATAAGAACTGGAGAAATGTGAGTTAGGGAGCCAAGTTAAAAAAAAGACATTTCAGTTGTCCAACCAGAATGACAAAAATGCTGGACCCAAGTTGAAGCATTTTATTTGACCAAAGAGACCATAAATGGAATGATCCATGGTGCATTTCACAGTACAGTTTGTCATGTCTTTAAGGTGGCACACACCTGAGTGGCCACTTAAAGTGAGGGGTCTGTTTTAGGGAAATAGGTAATCATAGGTTTTGCTCTTGTAAACTATTTTATCTCTGCAGCTCAGCATGGAAAAAATGTCAGAGGAAAACGAGGGTGGGGGGGGGGGGGGGTGGGGGGTAGTTTTGGAAGATATGTAGCTTGGGTTAAGGTTAACTGGAGACTCTAAATGGACTGTAGGTGTGAATGTGAGTGTGAACGGTTGTTTGTGTCTGTATGTTGGTCCTGTGATGGACTGGCCTCTACCACGCCTCTCATCCAAGGTGGCTCCAGCAAACCCTTGCAACTTTTAAAGGATAAGCAGTATAGATAATGAATGTATGCATTATACAACATAGACTGCTCCTTTCGATTGCTGTTAAGTTAAAGCTGATTTAGAATAAAACAAAAACTGTGTAATGTGAATGTAAAATAAACGTTGTTTATATAAACAGATGCTAATTCTCAACTTAAAATATTATATTATTCTCAGCCCTGTGTTAGATCTCACAGAAGTCAACTTTAGTATGTGCAAGTCACTGAGCATGACAACAGTGATGGCAAGTGAATGAGAGCTGAGGACTTGTTAAACCAGTGTAAATGTGCATCCTTTGCAGCCTTCATTACACATCATTAGCATTAGCTCTTTATTAAATTACCATTGTCTTCTATTGGTGAGTCTGTTTGTCTAATGTCTTTCATTTTTGGAGAGCCACTCAGGTACAAAACATCTCTGTGTGTGTATCAAATTCAGTTGTGTATGTATGTATGTATATCTCCAGTACTCACAGGAAAAGGACTATGCCAGTGTTCGACATGGCATATGACAGACCCAGAATGCCACTGCCCATGATGGCATTACTCAGGTTGAAGACAGACATTCCAAAGGAGGTTTTACCCTCAAACTGAAAAATACGTAAGACGGAAATATTAATTTTGAGCAGAAATCATGGATTGTGAGAATGATAAATCGTATTTATTGCAAAGAGGTGTGAATGTCATTATTAATATATAGGTTGTATGGTCAGGTGTGTTGGTTACATTTAATAAAAACATGTCTTAATTAAAAGCATTATAGGGGCAATGCATACCTGTATGTTGTAAATACCCCAATCATCCAAAGCTAAATTTGATATGTGATAATACCTTCTCGATATGCATGCACAATGCTATCATGCACATCAGATGCAAAGCGAGGGCAGATCTGTCTGTCTATTAAGAGTTGTTTGCTTTTAGCAGAAATATGCACCGCAAAAGCAATACTGAGTTTATGCCGAGTTCATATACTGAGCCTTGTCTGCATGCAGGGGATGATAAAAAACTTTTTTTCAATGGGCCAATGACATATACAGTATATAAAAACATTGTGCTGCAGTAGCAGTTCCTCTGCAGAACATATTGACGACAGACAATAACAGAGTGGCAGATCTTGGCTTACGCTTAGTATTAAAAATGATCTTGGGCTCGAAAAGGTTGGTTGCTGTAGGGTATACAATAATATTTGGAGCATTATGGTGAGAGTGAGAGGCAGCCATGTCCGTATTTTTATTCCTATAAGTTTGCTGGATTTCTGTCACTGCGTTTTTTTATTATTTTGTATGCATACAAATTTCTCTATGGAGACTTAATTCATGTACTTGCAAATGAAACGGACACATGAAGCATCTCTGCCTCTCTCTTATACTCACATCTGTAAACTGACTTGCTGCTTCGCTCTTGTGCTGCAGGACCTTTGCTTTCTCTGGTGGAACTCTACAACATCTATCACAAATAAAAAAGAAACACTCCTTCAACTTTGAAATAATACATTTACTTAATTTATTATGATTTCATAGGGAGTCAGAATAGTAGGACATATGTAGGAAACATACCCTTCCTCCTCAGGCACAGCAGCTTCATGGTGTTGATTACCTTTAGATAACTTCTGCAGTTCCATAATACTGACAGGCTCAGTAGTTATATCTTCAGATAGATGGAAATTTGCAACAGAATGGAAAGATAGTCTATTAAAAGGTGATATCTGAAGAAAGAACAAACATGGAAACTTTGGCAGAATCTTCGTATTCAAAATGAGACGTCTTGACATGGTATTGACTCATGTAAAATACATTGAAGTTTTTGCAGGTACTACTACCCAAACCGTCAACATTTCATATTCTCCGCCTACACCCACCTTCCTGCATCGCTGAACACATCCATTCATGCTTGTGAAGTGCAGAGAGTCATTAAAAAAACTCAAGCAAATTATTGCAAATTATTTATCTTAATATTGACAAAACTCTCAAAATGACAGGTTTTGTTTTGAAAGAATAAGAAAATTACAGCTAAATTAATAGAACGCTGTAGAACAGAATGTTCATATCATTGGGTATTTATGAGGTGCCTTTAACTTTATCATTTATTTATAATTTATGCTTGTTTTTGTTTGTGTTTGTAGTCATGCACCCTCCTTCCTCCTCAGGGGATGATCACTAGTCTGTAAATTTGGCACCCACAGAACAAAAATAAGTGCTGCTAATAGATGCACTGTATGAATGTGTGTGTGAATGGCAAACTGCAGTGTAAAGTGCTTTGAGTGGTCATCAAGACTAGAAAAGCTCCATATAAATACAACCATTGACCTCAGCCTCATCCTCAGCTGCAGCGTCAGCCTCAAACTCAAAAACAGCTGAATCAACTTTGGACTTCTGCATTTCATTTTCTTGCTATATTTATTGTGCAATAAATCACAAACAGTGAAAAACTGAATACTCATTGGATTCATTTTTGGGATGTTGTTGTTGTTAGTAACTGTCCTCAGGCCTGAACTACAAAGCAGGTTCAACATACCCCGGATATCTTTCCGTACTCTGGTTCGATTTAACCTAACAAACTAGGCCAAGCCGTCACACAATGCTGGTTCAAATTGTTAAGTCAACCCAGGCTTCCTACTCTAGATATGAGAGGATGCACATAAAAGGGGCGGTGTGTATGGCATATGACCGATCACAGACTTGGACAAGATTGACTGGCAGCAGTATCTCCTATTTCACAAATGAGGATCAAACTGTTCTATAAGAAAAAATACGACTGAAGGAAACACAGCTAGTAAAAAATCTCTGATTGTGTGAATATGTAAGTTATGGGACCCCGGTAACATTTGGAGAAAAAATTATTTTACATGACCACGACATCATATTGTCTGGGAGCAAGATAAATAACTTGGGGCCATGAGATATGAATCTGTTCTTTACTAACAAGACCTGTGGAACTGAAGAAGCCTCCTGATGAGAGATGAAAGCGCCTGGTTTGTCTGACGCCGCTAACACACAGTGCATCTCAATCTCTCCCTGTTTGGTTTCGCTAACACACACTGCTAAAGACATAGTGTCAGATCTTTGTCTGACTTCACAAACAGTACAACGATCATTTTGGTGAGGGGTGGTTGCAAGAGGGAGGGATGGTCTGTATTAATATATAGCGCTTTTCTAGTTTTGATGTCCACTCAAAGTATATTCTTCCTTCAGATCTTCTAAGTTGGTCATTCTCTACACATTACATACACAGTCTGTGTGACCCCAACATGGTCTTCATGACCTCATACATTGCTCAATATTTTTTGTTTGTTCTTCAGACCTTAATTTCTTTTAGTCATTGCTGACTTATATTTCTCTTCAGTCGATGGATCTTATAATTTTTGGGGGGTATTTTATTTAATTTGGTCCACAGACCTTAATTTCCATTTATTATTATGTATTATGTTCCATCTCGACAATATTTTCCATTTGTCAATTATGTCATTCGGCCCTTGCTCACCTTAATTTTCTGTCCAATCCCTAATCTTTATTGTGTTTGGTCCTCTTTTTTTGTATGTCTTCTCCATCACATAAGTTTATACCTGCATTCTAACAAGAATTATTATTATTATTATCTTCGTAATAAGGTATAAATAAGCTATAGCTATAACAATAATATTACATCGACTAGGTTAATATTCTTTATCGAGTTTGCTCTTCATTTCAGAGTCATCCGCCTTTATGCTTTCTTTCTTGTCTTTCTTTTTTTGGGGGGGTTCCTTTTCTACATTCTAATCCCAATGACACCACATAGGGGTCTAAAACACCAAAAGACTTGATCCGCTGTAACTCGCCTTCACCCTAATCTCCTTCGGTCTTTATTCAAAGCCCTGGTCGAGTTCAGCAGAATCATTCATGCAGAATCTATTGCTTTTCTGTCTGTCCCGGGAGAGGGATCCCTCACATGTTGCTCTCTTCTACGTTTTCTTCCCCTTTTAATAGGATTTTTTTGGGGGGTAGTTTTTCCTTATGCTTGTTGAGGGTTAAGGACTGAGGACACCTTGTTAAGCCCTATGAGACAAACTGTGTTTTGTAAATATGGGCTATACAAATAAAATTGAAAGAATTCATCACTATATTAGGATCAGCACCAGTGTGTAGACCGTAGAAGGGATTCCTATTCTACATTCTGCTTCCCCCCCTCTAATCCCATAGGGGGCTAAAACACCAAGATTTATAATATTCACCATCACTTTCTCTGTTGTGCATGCCACAACCATTAAGTCCAAGTATTTCCAGAATGAACTGTGACTTAAGCAGGATTACATCCAAGTCAAGGCTTTGGCAGATAAATTAAACTTAGATAGTTTTGAAAGAAAAACATTGTGATTTACTGTGTCACTTAAAAACCATTGCACCGACAACACCACTTTTGTCAAGATAAGCTTTGATTTGCAAAAACAGCATTCAGAGAGAGAAGACAGATGAAAATGAATGACATTAGCAGTTCATTAGTTACATTTCACCCCATGTCGGTATCAAATCAAACATCAAACTAAAATCACTGGAGGAACTGTCATCAGTTCCTGGAGGTTCACAGCATTTTTTAAAATCAGGTTTCCTGCATGGAATCTCCATGGATAGCATTTTTGGATTTTGTATCTATTTAGTCATTAAAACTATACTAATATTTAAGAAAAAGCACTGCCATTCAGATAAATAACATTTCCAGGTGTCCTATTCAGCTGAATTTGCAGTTGAATGGTTTGTACAGTTCTCTTTGCTGATAAAAATAATATGATTAAAAAACCTATCCTTAGCGATAATATGTCATAGATTCAAATTCTGCTTGGTAGGCCAAAATATTTGAAAACTCCACTGAAGCTCAAAGCTCTGTTTATATGAGGTTAATGTGAAGCCAAGTCTGTTCCAGTTGATCATATCCATTCCATATGGGCCTCAGAAATGACAGCCAGAGAGATAACAGCTGAGAATGACCTCCCTGTACAAACATGACTAAACGTTGACATAATGTTCAATATTTGTCACATGGATTTTCTAAGTACTGTCTCTATGGAGAAGGACATTTCACTTAAAAAATCAATTTCAACATGGTAAAATAAAAGATCATTGAAATAAATATTTATTATGAAATCATCCAGGCAATTTCAGAGCAATCTGAACATCACAACAAAGACTAGCATGTACTGTATATGATAGTCTTAAAATAAGTTAAATGCAACACAAAGTGTCATTTAGATCAAGATCAGGATCTGTCTTTTCCATTCAAGGCTACGTGTCACTAGTGGTCAACAATTAAAAACTAATGCACTTGTGTTTTAGCACGTTGAAATTACTATTTAGCCTGATTGTGGCTCTAAATTCATTCATAACTGATTGGACTCCATGTCTGATTTGTTGAATTTTGATGACTGATGCATATCTTTTTTTAGCATAAAGACAGATGATTATTAGACATGGTTGAATTGTTGTTTTAACCTACTTTTTAAATTAGGTAAATGCGTTGTAATGGAAAACTTGCATATGAACTTTGCTTGAACTCTGTCCTATGTCTGATGTCTGTGTTCAACAATAACTCATATAGAAACACAATTGATGATTCAAAACTAGAAAAACACCTTTCACTGTTTTACCCTTAACTATCAAATGCCCTGACTGTTGCTATGCGCTTGGCAGATGTAACCTCAGAGTTCATGGCCTTTCTGCATGATGATCCTCTTGGTGACCCTGATCTGTGCAGAAGCAAACTTCTTCATGCAGAAGTATAAGCAGACAGCTTCCTGTGTTAACCAGACTACGGTTGGCTTCAGTTTCATGCTATTACTGCAGAGTTTTCTATTAAATGACCTAAAGACAATTCCGGTTTGAGAAACTCTTTATTTCACATCTCGAGATAGATTTCCACCACAGCATCTAATACCTTTGTTGTCTGTTATAGTCTCTGAGAGGAAAGTAAATAAAAGTCAAAGTCTAACTGTACTGGACACTATCTGATTTATTGTGAGGCAGGTACACCCTCCCATCCTGAGCACCAATCACACTGAAGAGTTTCTTGCTTTTTGCAATACTTTTTAACCAAAGACACTTTCACAGCCGTAAACAGAAACCTATATTTATGACATTATCATAGATTATGATATATATAAATATATATATATATCCAAACATCATGTTCTTTAAGTGACTGCAATTGGAATTGGAAATGAAAGAGATTTCCTTGTCTGTTCAGGTTGCCATTAGTTCACTATAGCTTTACATAGAAAAGTGATGTTGGCTGCTATATGAAATCTTTATCAAGACTCACTGTATCAGCTGACACAAATATTAACCACAACACCATCAACATGTTTTGTTTTGTTATTTTACAGTTAATGACATATCAAAATGAAATGAGTGCATTACACCATTCCCACACACATTTCTTGCACTTACTTCTTATTCCAAAAATTATTCATAATATTTAATATGAAATATTTCATTTATCATTTCAAGTTTAAATTGTTAAAAAGAAAATCTAATTTTTAGGGGGAAAACATTTATACCTCAAAGTAACCTCATTGCTACAAAAAAAACAATACTGTACCCACATTTTTTAACAAAGTTAACGTAACATCTATAATTCATTTATTTTATTTAGGCAGTAGCAAAACATTAAATGACTGGGGTCAAGATCTGACCAAAATTAGTTGGTGTCTTTAGCTCTACTCCTCTCTCACAGTCAAACACTTATCCTGAGGAGACCTTCTCAAATCGTCAGCCCTCGTGTTAGTACAGTAGCTCCAACTCAGCCAGAAGAATAGAGTGACTTACCTCCAGAAACACGCCAAAGTGCCTCTCGGAGGGAAAACCTGTGTGTTTGTCGTCCTTATGTCAGAGCTGTAGTTTGGGTAGGGAAGATTACTAACACTTGTTTTTGGAGCCCAGCAGTGAAGCATGGAGTGTCTCAGAAACAGGTGTGGGAGAAATGAGTAAATGTGGAAGCAGGCAGTGAGCAGGAGAGCTGCTTAAAACAACAGTTTCAAGGTTCTTGTGATGTCACATGTCAACAAACTCCTCTACCTTTCCAAAAAAAACAAGTTATGTGTGGCTTTATCTCTCAGTCGTGAGGTGATCAGAGCCGGGTTGCATAATAGTCTGTCTGCTGGTGGGCAGTACATTAGGAGTGAACTGGAAAAGGCTCACTCTATTGCAACACGTTTCACAGAGAGGTAAAATATATGAACTCAGCTCTGTTCCCCAAGGTCACAGATGGTCAAGCATACACACATTCCCATGGTCATTTTAATGTATTGCCTCCACACTTGGATCAGTGTCAGCTGAGTGTGTGTGCTGATTCATTCCATTAAGTAAATGTGTTCACTAACTTTGTGTTTGTGTTGTTGCAGAGGTTGGGATAATTTTCTATTAGGTTTTTGAGTGGAATTGTCCCTCTGTTAATGTTTGATTTGAATAATTTAATGGGACGGGGGCAGACACAGTCTCTATGGGGTTGTATATGTTTTGTAGGTAAAGCACTTTGAGCTGGATGAAAGGTGCTATAAAAATTAAGTTTTATTATTACCTATGAAATCATTACTAACATACCGGCATAGCATGAGCCTATTTATCTTTTTGTTCAATGTGAAATATTTCAGGATGGTTGCACACATCACAAGTTAAATGACTCCTGATGGGAAACATGCCACTGGAGGGGGGAACCATGACAATTCCTTCGAGAATGCTTGCAGTGATTCCACATCCCTGGATTTGATCACTGACCAGGCAAATGCTTTGTCCATATAATCAGTGGCAAACAATCAATCAGTCAATCAAATTTATTTATATAGCACGGTATCACAACAAACAGTTGTCTCAGGGTGCTACACAAAAGTCCAAGATCTTAAGAAACACAAAATCCAACTTGTTCCACACTGAGCAAGCATGAGCAGTAGCAGGGAGGAAAAACTCCCAGGTGGAAGAAACCTCAGGCAGAACTGGGCTCAGTGTGGACGGCCTCTGCCAGGACCGGTTGGGGTGATGGAGAAAGAACAAGTAATACAGGGGAACAAAAGGAAATAAAGGGGGGGGGGGTTGAGTCAGTGTCAGGTCAAGGGCTTGAATCCAGCCCGGGAATCTGCACATGGACGTTCGCATGGGTGCGGTGGTCCCCCCAGGCACTCCTGCCTCCCTCATGGTCCAACATGCGCAGTAGTAGGAGCCATGGCTCCAAAGGTGGGAGGTCCTCAGGTGAGAGTGCTGGTGGTTGCGTGACCCTCCATGTCAGCCCTGCGACAGACCGGTGACCTCACTAGGTTCATCCCTCATCAGGACCCGAGACAGGAAGGGCTCCGGAGAGCCGCACAGCATGGACCAAGGAGGGGAAGAGAAGACCCAAGAAGCTAGAGATATGTAATAAGATATAACAAAATAAACCAGGCAGAGAGTGAAGAAGAGAGAAGAGGAGAGATGGTGCTGGTTGCTGGTGCCTGATTGGTGATCCCTCAGCAGTGTAGGCCTATAGCAGCATAGCCATGGATGACTATGGTTCAGGGTTGAGCTAAAAGCTTTATCAAAAAGGAAGATTGTAAGTCTAGCCTTAACTGTAGAGACCGAGTCTGCCTCCCTCACTGAGAGTGGGAGCTGGTTCCAAAGGAGTAATCGAGCAGCTGATTTACAACGGCTCTTTTTAAAAGTTTCCAAGTAAATGGGAGGTTTGATATATGTCTGTAATTTGCCAAGATACCTGCATCTAAGCTAGGCTTCTTTAGCAGAGGCTTAATTACTGCTAGTTTAAAAGCCTGTGGTACATAGCCAGTTAATAAAGAGCTATTGATAAGATTCAATACAGTGCTGCCGACTTCTAAGAAAGCCTCTTTAAAGAGCTGAGTAGGGATGGGGTCCAGCAAGCCGGTTGAAGTTTTAGAGGATGACACCAAAGAACATAGCTGTGAAAGGGTTATCTGGGAGAACTGATCTAACCGTGAGTCTAGGTCTACCCTTTTTTCAGTTGACAGTTTGTGACTGAGTTTTTGGGGAGTAAAGGTGAATTTTCTCTCTGATAGTTTCAGTTACCAAATTCAGGCCGGATAGCTCCCTGGCCTGAATTTGGTGATGGGGGTATGTGGAGATGAGGGGGCTGGGAGAGCACATTCACCTGCACCACGGAGGATCAATCAGTGCAGGTGAGAGCTGTTGATCCTCAGTGGTGCAGGTAAAGGTGCTCTCCCAGCCCCCTCACCTCCACAGTGGTAAAGTCGATGTGAAATTTTGTTGAGCCAGAAAAGCAATTGTAACACTGTTTACTGTACATGAGCTAAGATGACTGTCATGTACTTTCAATTTAGGCCAAATCAGAAAATATAGTTTCGCTCAAGGAGGATGTATGTGACACAAACAACAGTTTGTAAACAGTGACAAAAAATATTCTTTATTGGCAGGAAGCCACTCTTCAATTTCACCAACCCAAAATACTTCAGCTAACGACTGAATTTATATTTCTCTATCAAAACACCAGACATCAACTAACTTAAAAACCTCAGTTGTAATCAACAACCAACAAATTCACAGTATATAAAAAAAAAGAAGTAATACTGTTCAAAGTGCAAATAAAATAGAAGAAATGGGCCCAAAATAATAAACCAAACAAATACCAGTAAAGTCAACCATCCAAATTAGTCAGTGTCCTCAGTACGTCCATATTCAGTGTAGGTGTGTGTAGCAGTCCTTCAATGTATGGTTGTGAAATTGTTCATCTATTTGTTCATCTACTCAGGTAGTGTGCCTTGTTTCTCATCTGTATGATGTTATGGATGTGCTTTCTCCAGATGCATGATGAAGCTGCCTCCGACGTCACACCCTCCACACATAAGCCGGTGTCTTGCTCCACGTCCCTCGGGTCCAGGCTCTGGCTCGCCATCACAATCGACTCATACAAAGAAAGCAACCTGCATAGAGCAGCAGTTTTTTAAAATATATTGTTAATCTCTTTATCTCTCTTTATACATCTATCTAAATCAACTGTACAGTATTTATTCTCTTTTTAATCTCAAAGGAGAAGTTCGGTTTTTTTCAACCTGGTCCTTATTTCCAGCATATGGTATGTAGATCTACTCACCCATAAAGGTTTGGTTTAACTTGGAGTCCTTCGGACGCTTTTAGATCCACCCCTGATCGGCGTATATGCATACAACGCAAGGGTTCGGGGCATACACAATACAGCCTCTAAATAACGCATTATCTGCCGCGAAACTCTTTATTTACTATGAATCGCTAGCAATAGTCCCCTGAGTCTCGCCAGCCTCGGAGCTAGCGTTAGCTTAGCGAACCGAGAGCGAGTCTTCTTCCTGTTTAATCAACAGATCGCATCAATCGCATCAACCTAATGCATCAGAGGCTGTATTGTGGATGCCCCAAACCCTTGCGTTGTTTTGTGCACTGCTCCACGTGGCGTCAAAATAATGTTGTTATTAATGACTTTGCCTCACACGGAGCACCAAAAATGTTGTTATTATGTACTTTCCTTCATGCGGGGCACCATTAAATGGTGTGCTTTTGGGCATTCAATAAATGTGGCTATCAGAGAAATATTAAAAATTAATATTAAAAATATTAATATTAAATAATAATTAAACTAATTAAAGATAAATCGGGGCACCACCCTTCAAAGGAAGGGAAAAGATAGCCAATTTATTGAATAAGCTTCATGAAATTACTGACTACAAATTTGGAACTCTGATTAATAATTAAAAAAATAACTATAACCAAAATTACCACATCAATAGCTAGTGTTACAGGCCTCAGGATGAGTTACCTGTTTGGTACAGGAAAGTACAGACAAGAGACGTCAGTTGTGTTCATTCAGCAGGCAGTCCTCTGTTTTTTTTAATAACAGGCTTTTACATTTCTTTTCACAATATTAAACATAATATCCACCAATACACCGCTTCACAAATTAACAGACATATTACTGTTAGCATAACATAAATCCGGTACTTCTACACATCTGTATATCATTACCTGTAATGACGAAACTACAAATCACTGTAAACAATGTGCACTCAAACACACATTTTCCCCCATGCTGCTTCAACCAGCCTCGAAAGATATCCCACCAGTGATACAACACTGTTTCTACAGCTTGCTTGACATAGCTTTCTTACTCTACTATATGCCACTTTTACACAATTTTTACACAATAATGCAGACTTCATAGTAACAAACGTCAGTCTTTTAACCATACAAAGATATAAAATTTACCATTTTTACCTTACCAACACAGTACAATTAATTAACAATTTTAATCTTAATCAAATTAATGAAATGAAATAGAAATGCTCAGGAGCTCTATACAATCAAATGAAAACATCAACCATACGACCGCCATTCTGTTTCACTGTTTCCCACCCTAAAGAAAAACTCTAATGCTGTGTCCCTTAAAGTTCCCAACACCCTCAAACTTCACTCACACAACATCAAAAAGGTTTTATAAGTCCTTCAGGATACATTGTGATATATTAGCACACTTTACTAACCTGTTTTGTACAGGAAAGTACAGACAAGAGCCGTCAGTTGTGTTCATTCAGCAGGCAGTCCTCTGTTTAAGAAAGGGAAGTCTGCCGCAGCTTACTACAACTAGTGCTCATCTCTAATTATACTCCCTCTTGTGGCGGAGTTGGGGAAACGCACCTTACTAAAACCCATATAGAAAACACATTTAAATCTGACCTTTTCCATAGAAAAATACACAATAATTCAAACAACTCAACAATTGTGACCATACATTTGTGGGTGCCACACTAGCAAAGTTGAAGGATATTGAGTTCTTGACAGTGTAGAGGTTGGCAAAAATCACACTTATGCAACATTAACTAAGACGTGTTTTGAAGAAAAACATTTATCATGAGAATAATAAAAGTATAAACACACAAACTAACAAAAGCTATGGTTCACAGATACCAGGTCCCAACAGTTGTATGGATATACGTGTGTGGATCTAAAAGCGTCTGAAGGACTCCAAGTTACTCCACACCTTTATGGGTGAGTAGATCTACATACCATATGCTGGAAATAAGGACCAGGTTGAAAAAAACTGAACTTCCCCTTTAAATCAACGAACGTAAACCATTCATATTGACAATGTATCATATGCAGCTATAAAATTAATCTTTTTTGTAGCAGGCTCATGCCACCGCGGGTTCCTTGTCACAGATGATGCAAGTCAGTAGTCTGTTAACTTCTTTTATTGTTTTGCACACACATATACACATGCATCTCTCAGTGTTCTTTAGCTGGGCTTGTCCGGGTTGCCTCCAGCCTCTCCTCGTGTGTGTGTGTGCGCCTTTTTTGTCCCAGCACGCTGCTGCTGATAAAAGGGGGGAGAGAGTCCTTAGCCAACGCAGTACACCTGTACACAATCAGACTATCTCCCTGGCACCAATCCCTGAGCCACCTGCCCACTCTCTCCCTCCTGTCACCGACACTAACCACCTCCCACTACCACATACCTCCACCGCCCGACTTAGGCCGTGGAGTCATCTAGCCTAACCTACTCCCCCCCCTCTGAACGGGAGAGGAAGTCTACCACAACCATCTGCGCCTCTGGCCTATGGATCACCTTGAAATGGAAGGGTTGCAAAGCCAGATGCCAACGTGCGGATCACCCGTTGGCAGATACCAACGGGTGATCCGCACGTTGGCATCTTTCATGCGGTGGAGCCACTGCAGCGGAGCATGATCCGAACAGAGGGTGTGGCCATCAATTGTTATCACGCGGCCGAAGGCAAAGCATAGAGAATCACCATATCGAGACTGCTCGAGTGGAAAATCTTCCATGGAGTGTAGTTCGGGAGTTCCAAAGGAGGCACTGCGGGTTCCCCCTCCCCGTCTGCAGTGTCGGACAACCTCGCGTCACCACTGAGCGCGGCGCACACGTCATATGTCCCTGTCTGTCATGAACGCGCCCCTGAACACTGCCCCACTACTGTGTTAAACCCAGGCCAATCAGCCCCCAGGATTAGGCGGGAACGACCTTGATTTTATGCTTTTTCCCCTGATGTCTAATTTCGACTGTCACCAACGGGTATTTCTGAATATCCCCATGCACACACTTAATATTCACCCAGCATGCCTCCACCAATGCCCTGGGTTGAACCAGGTTCTGGTGAATCATTGACTGCGTGCAGCCATAAACCACCATAGCCTGATGTACACCCCCCTGAATCCTTACCGGAATGCGGTTTGTCGCTCCTGAATCGAGGGAGGGTGTTGCATCGCCGGCAACCCGAATCACCTGCCCTACCTCCATGAGAGGACACGCTTCACAAAAGTGTCCGGGCTGCCCGCACTTCCAACACTCCTGCCCAGACATTCGAGGAGTCCCCGGTGGGTTAGGATTGGCCCCCGCAGCGGCTGGGACCTGTGGGGGACAATAAAGAGCTTGGTTAGGGTGGCGCGCCGGTGGACCCGGTCCAGAAGGCCCTCCACCAGCTGTTCCAACATTATTTTCTCAGAGGATGTTGAAGATGCACGTGATGAAGAATTGGATTTATGGGTTGATTTAGGTTTTGAGGCATTTGAAACACTGTCATCAGGTCCAATATCATCTGAGTTGTTGGGCTTGCATTACAATTTAGTCAACCAATTTCATTATAGCAGCCATTTTCCAATACAGCTTACTATATATAGCTTCTCCAATTTGCATATTAAGGTGGCGAATGTGATTACATTTTGTTGTATTCACCTGCAGTGTCTCCCCCTATGTACAGTACACTAGCCTATATGCCCTAACTTATTACATTAGGTAGTAGCCTATGCGTGTGCATTAGCAAGACACAAGTTAACTATATTTGTTTTTGTCTTTTGGCTAATTAGCTGTAAACTGGATGCATTGGTAGCTTGGTGCTTTGATCATCACCACTCACCTCCACACAAGCAAAGGAAAAACATCACAACTGTGACAGGAGCTGGGAGGTGGGAGGTGCTTCCTGTCTGACATGAATGTGATGACTGTGTGTTCACCACTGGGCAGGAGACGTGGAGTGAGGAAGGGTAGAGACAAAGTCCAATCTCCCAACCTGATATTTAGATTTTTTTATTCAATCCGGGAATCAGGGAAGCTGTGCGCATATAGAAATATAATATTCATTAATTAAAAAAAAAACTCTTGAGGAAGAAAAGGGGCAGGAGCTCAAGCCCACTTTGATGTCTATGTGTGTACATGCCAGAAGATAAGATTCTTATCCTCTGTTAACATTTTGAAGTATTCTTATGATAAGAATACTGAATAACTCCCTACGAAAAACCTCTTGGAATGGTAAAATGTTTGAGAAAAATGAGGTCCAGGTAAAACTGAAAGGTACTTTGACACAAAAAAGACCAAACCCAGAAGAACAAAACTAGAACTTCCTCGCCCTCTTCAACACATGATTGTACTTTTCAAAGAAATGTAAAACCTGACAGGTTTTGAATAGCAAAGTCCATATTTCCTTTGAAAAGATTGTATGTTGGAAAGAGTGGAAGTTTGATTTTGTTGGCGCATGTGTTTGCTAGGAGTTACATATACTCCAGTGTAAATGTGACAGGGTGTCTTTTTTTACAACATACAAGGTAATTACTGTAGATACATTATTTCAGGCCATATACAGTGTCCGAATTAGCCCTGAAACACACTGCATACGTGTGCATCACTGCTGCAAACTGTCTGTCTCACTTTCTCATCTTTTGTTTTTTAAATATGGAAATACTTCTTGGTGTAGATAAGAATATTCAAATCATACTTAAATAACAAATACACTTAAGTATATTTTGTATTATTATAATTGACAATATTATCATTATACCTATTGTAGACTAGAAATAGTAGTAGCAACATCAGTAATAAGGAAGATGTCCAATTGGATTTTGATAATTTACTTAGCCCCATTAGACACATTTAATTTCTTTCATAAAAACACCTCTCAATTACACTCTAATTACTGCCAATGATGTACCATGTAAGGTATTTACAGCCATAACTGTGTGTCTGTCTTCCACAGAGCTGACATGCCAAAAGCATCTAGCAGTTTGAAGCATGGACCTGTAACACATTTTGTAGAGACTTCAAATAATCTGACAAGTCCATCTGAATGGGAACAGACTCAGATGGACACACACACAGATACCAAAGAAAGACATATAACATCAGACAATTAAGATAGTTAATGTTAATTTACAGCTGAGACAAAAGAAACTGATACATTTAAAATGTTGTTACATAGAGAGGAATGTGGTTTCAATCAGTGCATCTCCTCACCGTCTTGACCAAAGAGCTACTGCCTGTAGGTCGGGATAAGATGAACCATGCAGTGATCAGAGAGTCCCAAGGCTGCATAGGGGACAGACTGGTATGAGTCCTTTAAAACAGTGTAACAATGGTCCAGAGTGTTTGTGTCCCTTGTGGGACACTTAATGTGCTGTTTATATTTTGGCAGTTCATGGCTGAGCTTTGCTCTGTTAAAATCCCCCAAAACAATGAGCAGAGAGTCCGGGTGTTTTTTCTCCACGTTGCTAATCTGGTCCGCAAAAGCAGATTCCGCCTCCCCTCGTTTTCCCCATGAGCTCCGTTATGCGGTCCACTCGGTGCAGGTGAAATCCAGGCAGGTGGAGAGAAGTGTGTGGGATGTGCTCACCGAGCCAGGTTTCCATGAAGCACAAGGCAGCAGATCTGTTGAAGTCCGTGTCGTTTGTGTTGAGGAGTAGCAGTTCATCCATCTTGTTGGCCAGAGAGCGGACGTTAGCCAGGTGAATAGACGGGAGCGCAGTGTGAAGCCCCCGCTGCCTCAGTCTGACGAGCGCACCGGCTCGCCTCCCCCGGTGTCTCCGGCGTCCTCGGCAGAGTCCATAGAGACTGCTCCTCCAATAGGTAGCTCTGGAAAACTTTCCGGATCGAGGAAAAACTATGAAAAAACTTTACTGGTGGTTATTCCTATGTTTATGAAATCTTCTCTGGAGTATGTGGCCAGAGAAAGAGCACAAAAGACACAACAAATCTGTTCCATCTTGAGGTATGTCCTGAGGTATGAGGTATATCCTGACTGGAATTTGTCCAGAAAACTGTTACTATCTAAGTAATCACACAGCTGGTTAGCAACAGCTTTTTCTAGGATTTTTGAAATGAAGGGCAGATTTGATATGGGTCTATAATAAGCCAAAACCTCTGGATCAAGCATAGGCTTTTTAAGCAGAGGTTTAATATCAGCTACCTTAAAAGCTTGTGGTACATAGCCAGTTAACACATTGCATGCCTGCTCCGTCTCTGACACCAGCTTATTTAACCGCTGTGAAGGCTGGACTCTGTTGACAGTCTCCAGGACAAGTCTGGGCCAGGCAGGCTGGAGGAGGGGGGGACGATCCGACCTCCAAGAAATACAAAAGTCCTCAGATGATGCCACAGAGAGCGTTAGTGTAGTGTAGTGTTGTTGTGAAGTGTAGTGTGTTTGCCACAGTATCTGATTGAGAGGTCAGGATCTTTTCTTTTTTTTTGAACATTGCGTCAGAACATTGTTCTCACCAAAGAGCTGAGTTTATAACCTTACGTTCGCTCTACCTAAGGTGGACTGGTCGCTTACTTTCTTCGGGACACGCAAACCAGGCTGCTACACGGTCAGTTTAGGCCAAATCCCGTTTCACCCCATGCAAAAAAAGATCACTAGCGCACTAACGCTAGCATGCTAAGGCTGGCACACTAGCGATCTTTTTTATTTGCACATTTATTTATATAATTTCATGTTGCATCCACCCTCTCTGAAGATACACGATGCACTTGGTTGAACCCGCATATTGCAGCAGTGTTACTGAACTTAGCTGCTCCTCTAATAAAGCGACCTGGCAGGGTTGTCTCCAGACCACTGCTGGCATAACATGAAGCTGTGGGCTTCAGGTTCATACATGAAATAATGCAGAGTATCCAAGTTTTTTAATTTCAAATGTCATTGATTCACCTGCATTAGCATAGATGTTATTTGGATATTATAGGTTTGTCACTTTAGTAACTGTCAACAAAAGCATAGTTTTAATTAAGATGTCAACATTGTTATTACTACATCCCAACAAAGTTAATTAACATTAAATTTCGGTATTATGGAGTGGATGGACATGGCTGTTGCTCCTCTGCTCCCATGCTCTCATGTCAGGGTTCTCTTTCAAACTGCCTTGTGCAACACATTCGCTATCAACAGTATTTAACTGTAACATGCACCATCTATAGTCAGAATATGTGCCTATAATTTAACAATGTGTTATTGTGGAAAAATGCTGTCAGCTACTGTAATTGTTTTGGACCCATGATGCATTGCAATATACAGATAAACTACGTAAAATGACAGAACAAGAAGTTACTGTAGAATTCTAATGTAGAAATTACAGCAATTTGTTACAGTGTGACATAAAGCATCCAGTGGCGTGAGAGTATGTGTAGTAGCATGCATGTAAATCACATCTGCGTTGTCTAGCACTGATAAATATGAATGATAGTGTGGCAATACCAGTTGAACTTCAAGTGGCAGATCTAAAGAATTGAACACCAACAACGCTACCTTAGGACTTGCACGTAAATAGTCTATTTTTACTTTAATTTCTCTGAGAGGGTTTCCCAAAAACCACCCATACACAAAAGGCATCACATTCCACTCAAATAATCCTTTGCTGGTGCACAAAGCCGCAGTTCTTGGTGTCATCTCTACCTGCCAGTAGCCTGAGGGGTCATTAATCCACACAGTCGTGGGCTTTGGTCCTTTATCTTTACCATTACAATTGGTTCAGCCCAGCTGCTGTTGCTGGGTCGGGCTACTCCGCTCTCTAGGCTCTGTTGCACTTGTTGATCTGCTGCAATCTGTTTGTCTCTTGCTGTTTTTAGAAGCTCTGTCTGCAATTTATAGCTCCTCCTGTGTCTCCATCATTCGCACTGTGTGCTGCTAATGAATGAGCTGCTCTGAAGAAAGATTTAACTCATTAATAAAAGTATCAATCATTATGTGATGATCAGTGTTGACAAACAAATCAACTTTTAACCTGTAGCGAGTCAGAGACGTCAGCTAAGAGAGAGGGAGAGTGTTGTTACTTTTCTCTCAGGTTCTAAGATCATTTATAAGCTTCACAATTCTTTTATATAATCAACTGCTCATAGTGATGAGCCTATGGTGAGCGCTCACAGTATGTGCGTGTGGTGGCAATTTCTGTGAAACAAGCACAAAGTCAAACACTTCTTTCTAAAAGTTTAATTCAGCATCTGCAGATGGACTCATCAGTACACATCACCTGAATGACATGCACAAATGAGCAAAGAACACAGGAGAATCAGTGTTCTTATAGCTCTAAGCCCCCTCCCATTAGCGTGACGAGAGAGACAGTGTAGTAGAACAATGGGACCCACCAGTCAACATTAGCCACTTAAGTAAGGACCAGCAGAAAATGGTGAAGGACATGTGCGAGAGGAGTCAGGAGCATTCGCACGAGACAACAATGACATGGGGTGTATAACACGCTTGGAAATGTCTATCACACTCAATGACAACACTCCTGTTCAGAAATCATATACCTCCATCCCAAAACCCCTTTACAAGGAGGTAAAGGAATATATAGAGGACCTTCTGGCAAGAGGGTGGATTGTGAAGTCTAAATCCCCTTACTCAGCACCTGTCGTCTGTGTGCGTAAGAAAGACGGAACGCTCAGACTCTGTATCGACTATCGTCTTCTGAACCAGCGCACAGTCCCAGATCGCCACCCGTTACAGAGAATCCAAGACCTCACAGACACTCTGGGTGGGTACAGTTGGTTTTCCATTCTAGACCAAGGGAAGGCGTACCACAAGGGGTTCATAGCAGAGGGGTCACGCCAACTGACTGCCTTCATTACCCCCTGGGGTCTATATGAGTGGGTGCGTATACCTTTTGGGCTGACAAATGCACCTGCTGCATTCCAACGCAGCATGGAAGAAATGCTCTCCCCCCTTCGAGATGAGTGTTGCATTCCATATTTGGATGACATTCTGTGTTATGCTCGCACATTCGAAGAGCATGTCAAAGGGCTGAGAAAGGTTCTGAGAGCTCTGCAGGACCACAGGGTCAAACACACTCAAATTGTGACCTGTTCAGACGAGAGGTCCGATATGTGGTCATTTGGTCTCAGCCGAGGGTGTGCGCATTGATCCTGAGGACCTGGAGGCAGTGTATGCACTTAGGAAGGAAAAACCTGCTACTGTGGGAGAGGTAAGGAGGATTGTAGGCTTTTTGAGCTACTACCGCTCATATATTCAAGATTTCTTAAGGCTGGCGAAACCCATCTATGAGCTTTTGCAGCAGCAAAAGAGAGCCCAGAGCAGTCTCAGGGAAGGGGTGGGGGACAGAAGGGAAAGGGTATCCAATTACCATCCAAGACCCCAGTCCAGTGGACTGAGACACACCAAGAGACGCTAAGCAAACTAATTGACATGCTGGCGAAATCCCCGGTTCTTGCTTATCACAACTTCGAGCTGCCATTTGTGCTCCACACGGATGCCTCTGATAAAGGACTGGGAGCAGTTCTTTACCAGCACCAGGGTGGTAAGCTCCGAGTGACTGCATATGGCTCAAGGACCCTCACACCCGCTGAGAGAAACTACAAGCTTCACTCAGGAAAACTTGAGTTTCTCGCTCTCAAGTGGGCCGTATGCGAGAAATTTAGGGATTACTTGTTCTATGCCCCACATTTCACCATCTTCACAGACAATAATCCCTTGACATATATAATGCGTACTGCCAAGTTGAATGCTGTTGGTTTTCGGTGGGTGGGTGAACTGTCCGATTTTAGGTTTGACATACGCTACCGACCCGGCAAAGTAAATGTTGACGCCGACACCCTGTCACGGTGCTCACTCGACATTAATAACTTTGTCTCAGAGTGTACAGAAGAGCTGCCTAGGGAGACTGTCACTGCCACATGGGAAGGCTGTCGGGCAGGCAAGGATGGGGACATTGCCTGGGTTGCTGCCCTGGCTCTGTCACAAAGTGAGCAGGCTGAATTAAGCAGTAGAGAACCCATACAACCCATTGACCTTACTGAACTACAAAAGGCCCAAAGGGCAGACCCGGTGATAGGTGAGATTCTAAAAATGAAAGGCTCTAGTCAAACTCTCAAAGACGACATGAAGCGTGATGTGACAGGCACAGTCAATAAAATTATGCATGAGTGGACAAGGCTTCACATTGAGGACGGGGTCCTGTATCGTAAGACCGCAGAGAGACGTCAGCTAGTCTTACCTACTAGTTTTAAACCACTGGTCCTCAGACACTTGCACGACGACATGGGTCATGTCGGGACGGAAAGGGTCCTCAACTTGGCAAGGCAAAGCTTCTACTGGCCACACATGAGGCGTGAAATTGAAGCTTATGTTACCAGACAGTGCCTATGTATAAAGCGGAAGAAGCCAGTGACTCACATAAGAGCCCCAATGTCCAGCATCAGCACAAGCTCACCAATGGAGCTTGTTTCCATTGACTATCTACATCTGGAACTTAGCAAAGGAGGCTACCAATACATTTTAGTTGTCGTAGACAACTTTACTAGATATGCACAGGCCTACCCAACCTGCAATAAGTCTGGCAGAACAGCAGCGGAAAAGATTTTCAGTGACTATATCCCCAGGTTCGGCTACCCTTCAAAACTGCACCATGACCAGGGGCGTGAGTTTGAAAACGAGCTCTTTCGAGCTCTGCAACAAATGAGTGGAGTGGAACACTCACGCACGTCCCCTTATCACCCCCAGGGCAACCCAGCTGAACGATTTAACAGAACTGTATTGCAAATGCTGCGGACCCTGGGTGAGAAGGAAAGGAAAGGTGGAAAGAGTACCTTCCCCAGATTATACATGCGTACAATTGTACGCGCCATGAAGCAACTGGGTACTCGCCTTTTTTCCTGCTTTTCGGCCGACACCCACGTTTGCCCGTAGACCTGTTGCTCAGGCTGACCATAGACAACGAACCGCAGACAGCAAGGAGTTATGCTGAGAAGTGGGCAGAGCGGATGGCCGAGGCATATTGGATAGCCTCAGAGAACAGCAAAAATTCGAGTGCACGTGGCAAAAAGTACTATGATGTGCACACGAGAGGAGTGGTTTTGCAACCTGGAGACCGGGTGCTCGTACGAAACCTGAGCGAAAGAGGTGGTCCTGGTAAACTGAGGGCATATTGGGGAAATGCTGTATATGTCGTGAAAGAACAAATCAGAGAAAGTCCAGTCTACAAGGTCATCTCAGAGGGGGACGGGAAGAAGTCACGTGTTCTGCACCGTAACCTATTGCATCTTGTCAATGACTTACCTGTTGATCCACCTGTGACAGGGGAGAAAGCAAGGACAACCCCAGAGAAGACAAAAAGGAAAAAAACTGTAGGAGACACAGAACTGAGACCGAACAGTGAAACCAGTTCTGGTGAGGATGACGATTCCCTCTACTATGAACTTAGATACAACCTGAGAACTGGAAACAGAAAGAATGTGAGACCTACCATCGAACCTACCTGTGTTCCACAGACAAATTCAGCTCCTGCTAAATCCAGTCACATAGCAAGTTCTGGAAAACCTGCAAAGGAAAGAGAATTGAGACACACGAAGGAGACACCTGTACAACTGACACGGGGACAGGGAGAAACCGAACAAGAGAGGTCTGACGAACAAAGCATGGAACCTGACTGTTTCGGTGAAGAGGAGGAAAATGTGAGTGATGTGGAGTCAGGGGTCATTCACGCACCAGCCATGGAGAGTGAAAGTGAAACTGGGCAGCCCGTTTCAGAAGAGACTCGTGGTGGACCAAGCCTGGCCCCTCATCCAAATGGACAGACGCTCAGACGGTCCACTAGAGATAGGCGACCAGCAGCCCTGTTCACCTACAATGCTTTAGGCCAGCCTTCACTTCATGTTCAACATGAAGTGAAGGCTCATTTACAGGATGTGGTGTTGCCTATCCGCACTGCCTGGAGTCTGGCCGTCAGACAGTTCAGTATCCAGTCACAAAGGGCGGTGTTGAGCCCAAGGTCTCTGAGCTTGGTGTTGAGCTTCAGGGGCACGATGGTATTGAAGGCTGAACTGTAGTCAATGAACAGCATTCTAACATATGTGTCTCTGGTCCAGGTGGGCGAGGGCAGTATGAAGGGTGAGGGAGATGGCATCTGCAGTTGACCTATTTGGCCTATAGGCAAACTGCAGTGGGTCCAGTGAGTCAGGGAGGGAGGAGGTGATGAAAGATTTGACTAACAGCTCAAAGCACTTCATGATGGTGGAGGTGAGTGCTACTGGGTTTTAGTCGTTCAGGCAGAGAGTTTTGTTTGTCTTGGTAAGAGGGACATTGATGGTGACGGCATCCTCTTTTTTTAATATAATTTATATATTTCTTTGATTGGGCGGCATCCCTCTGCCCCTTTCTTCTTATTAGAGTTTGCCTCACTCCTTTATTTTTTTTTATGTTGCTCCTTACTTTTGCAAATTAATAACTTAATTCAACCAAGAATACCTGGTTTTATGTTCCCCTTCCCCACACACATATAGATATAAATACATATATGGATTTTAATTTATACATACTATCCATGTTATTTATATAGAAAACACTACTCAACCCATGGACCAAAACCTGCAGAAACACACACAATTGAATAAGACAACGGCAGACCTGGCAACCCTGATCATCAGTGTGTGTGAACCAGAACATGCATTGAGCAATCTTCATCATCATGTTAGTCCATAGCCTAATTATAAAAAAGCCTTTTATATTCATCAAATACTCATTTGGGGTCTGAATATTCTTTTCTACAGTGCATCTTGTAGTAAATGAAAAAGTAAAACATAATCACTATATCAATCTATCAGCCACTACCCTCATACAAGGTGTGGTAAAAAGGACATAAGACACAGGCAAGCATGCGTAGGTGATCCTGAATCCCAGGTCAACTGAACCCTGAATGGCCCCTCATAGAAGAAAGTGCTGCCCATAGATGCACTGTATGAATGTGTGTGTGAATGGTAAACTGTGCTGTAAAGCACTTTGAGTGGTCATGAAGACTAGAAAAGTTTGATATAAATACAGACCATTAGACCATTTACAATTTGAAAATCACATTGCCTCTTCTAAATTTATGTCCTCCTCACTGAGGCTATTTGCATCATCAGGAATATTTTGATCAATGTTTGATCCATATCTTATGATACAGCTGGGACTGCTTTTAATCTATTACTACTCTGAAGATACATGTTCTGTTTTTCACTCAGCTAATCTGGAGAATGATTGTCTTACTCCCCTTGAGGCTGCAGCCCATAATAATCCAATTAGTGCTGACGTCAGTAAGCTGCTTACTGGAGCAGGTGAATTGAGGAAGCAACAGGGGACAACTGAGAAAGATTTGTTTACACTGATGTTGGACTAAATGATACTCCACACCGCATCATGACTACAAGTTGAAAGTGGACATACTTACCTGACAGATTACTAATGATCAAGATTTTGACAGTGTGAAGAAGTGAAGTCTGGAGTTTGTGAGTTGTCTTCACAGCCAGCATGGAGCTTCACAGCAAGGTAACCGCTTTCTGATCAAAACATATGTCATATTTTATAAACTATTTTAAAAGAGGCACAGGTAACTGTTTTGTGTCTCTTAGAGCAATCTCTATTTGAATATTTTAACTGTAATTCTACAGTATTTTATACTAATGTTGTAATTTTTTAAAACAGTGTTTTGTAGGCTAACTCTGTGTAAGAAATCAACAAGAAATTAAGTTTTCTGATTTGAGGGAAATTATACCTGTGCCGCATGACGTCAATAAATCAGAGAGAACCACAAAAGAAAGTCTTTAAAAATGTTGTCATCACATATAGTTTTCCAACATATATCACCAATTTCTGGTTGTGTCTCACCAGCAGCAGGATGCCTTTTCATTTCTTTTGCATTTGTGAGCAGCTTCATTGCCTTTGAGGATTGTGGGTTGAGTTTCAATCAACAGCATAAATCAAACATTATATTCTTGCTGTGGTGACTGAAAAAAATCAACCCCTTTAGTTCATGAAAGTTCTAATATTTCAGTGACCGTTGATTTGAAGTACTTTGTCTGTTTAATCCATTACAGATCCTCATAACAAATACAATATAATGCCAATAGAGCACTCAAATAAATGTAATGGAGTGCAGTTAAATATCCCAAAGTACCAAGAGTTAATGACCTCATAATTGTGCATTAGTACTTGAGTAAATGTTCTTTGTTGTTTTTCATCACCTTCTTCAAGTGTATTTAAATTTCCAAACCTGTTGAATGGAATTAGATTTTTGTTTTATATTTTTTCTCCACAGTAGTCTAACTGAAGCACTACACCAAACATGGAGGCCCAGTTGCCAGAACACTGAACAAAACATTGCTAATTATAGCTACACAGTTATATGTGTAGCATTCAACTACTTTCAACCTCTGGGCTCCTTCTACCTCAATCAACAACATGGCTAATCTGCTAAGCCTGTTTGTTTTTGATTGTTCAAGGCAAATAAATAGATTTACTGCAGATCCTTGCTTGAATGGGTTCCAAACTACACTGTACAGTTTTACAAGTTGATCTTACTTTTAAAAAATCTTAGGAAACTGTTATTAAATATAAAATATTAAATTAAATTATTAGTCTCATCTTCTGTTTACTTTACATGTAATTGTCAATTTCACTTAAAACCGAGTTGTATTAACTTAATTTAGTCAAGTTGTTCCAGCTTTAAAATGGGAAATAGAAGTATGTTGTTCTTTCAGTTTAAGTAAAACAAGTTAGTCTGGCTTAACGAGAGGGTTGTCTCAAAAATCTATCCATATTAAAAGGAGGAAAAATAGCTTGAGCATGACTTCATCATCATCTTCATCATCCTTGATGACATTAATTTCAGGAAAGAACTTAAGTGCAGAGAGTGATCCTCGAGAATTGCCATTAGTTTGCACAGCTGAGCTCTCATTCACTCCAGGAGAACAAGTCTGGTTTAATCAAGCGAACAGGATGAATCACTGGATAGTGACAAATTAGTAAAGAACACAAATGTAATGTAAGTAAGCATAGAACACTTCTACAGTCTACTCCAACAACTGTCTCTGGTGCTTTAGACACTGAGAGGTTGAAAAAAAACAATGGGCTCCTGGGTGTAAATGCCCCCACAGTGGACATGGTGGCTGTACTTTTCAAGTTATGTTCTGCAGGCCAGTCATGGAACTATGAAGAAAGTACTTCTCCTCATCCAAACCAAATGTTAGATAAGACATTTGGTTGAATCCGTTACTTATTGTAAAAATGACTTTGATCAGAATGACTGGAGCCCTTTGACCTTCCAGAGAAACATGGTAACAACAATAACTTTAATTAGAGACTGTGGCTTGGGGGCCTTGCACTTGTCACTTGATGTCAGTAATGTTAGCCAACTGCTGTCCCTGGTTTATGTCTGGTATATGTACAGTGTCCTCGTCCTTGTTCATGGATCGAGCTGGAGGCGAGACTGAAACAGGTTTCTCTCAACAGACCCATCATTAATGTCATTAACTAGGGAGCACAGAGTTTCCCAGATGGCTCCTGGAGAAAATTGCAGAGAATGTTGGTAAAGATGGGGCATTCTACAGGAAAAAGCACTCCAACTGTTTGTCAAAGCAGAGACCAAAACACAAGCCGGAAACAGTGCTCCTGCAGGAAGCAAAACTGTTGTTCTTTTTTGCTTTTTTTTGTGGTTGTTGTATTTTTCTGTGATACCTACCATTTAAGTGAAGACTGCATCTCGAGTATAAAAGAGAAAAGGGGTCCTGTTGATATCTCATTTTGCGAACCAGGCCTAACTACAGCTTAATACTCGACCCCTAATGGAATCTATTATATGCCAAAAGTAAAACTATGAGGTGATTTATCCTTTTATCCCAGTGTTTGTCAGTGTCTGAATTAAAGAACCCACAACTTTAAGGAGTTGTGATACAATTTATATACAATTCTATTTTGACCTGTCTTCATTTAGATTTTTAGTGTTGTTGAGTCAACACGATATAATGACATGACCTTGTTTGAATGATTTTAAACTTTGAGACCTCTTATAAATGGTAAATGGTTGTATTTATATAAAGCTTTTCTAGTCTTGATGACCACTCAAAGCACTTTACACTACAGTTTGCCATTCACCCACACATTCATACATATCTATAACTTGTAGGGGCAATTCAGGGTTCAGCATCTTGACCAAGGTCACTTTGGCATGCAGATGGGAAGACTGGGGATTGAACTTCCGACCTTCTGGTTGGAGGACGACCGCTCTACCCCTCAGCCACACTCACCCTGTGCCTTTTGCTTCTCTAATAACAGGTGACACCTCAGCTGATGATGGCTGTAGGGACAGCTGTGATTGGCTCTCTCCAGTTTGGCTACAACACAGGCGTCATCAATGCTCCTCAGAATGTGAGTACTCTGTTATGTGGTCATAGTGATGCCAGATGTTCTTCAGCAACAACAAAAACAAACCATATTTTCCTCAATTATCGTGAAAGATTTTTAACGTACATTTTTCTTCATAACTATTATCAATTTTAAAATGCAATGTTTGACCAAAAACAAATTTCAATTTCCAATGTTAACAATAAATGATTAAAGTAAGTGAGAATGCAAATGCAGAATGTAAAATGACAAGATTTACTCTTAGTAGTAGCATCTTTTAAATCCATCCGTCAGGTGTTTCTTCAGCAGTGAGTGCTTCTGCTGCTCCTGCTGCTGCTGCAGGTGTGTTTTGCTCTTTTTGAAGCAGGCAGGGTCTAATTTAACCTGTTTGCTTTGAATGGATCAGTGGAGCAATTCCCCTCTTGTTATTGATTACTTTAGATATATATAAAAAACAATGTAAACGTAAAAGTGGAGTATGAAGTTCAGATGCTGGTATATGTTGTGGATAATAAGTGAAAATAACACGGAAATATATGTACTTTAGTGAAGGACAGACACATGTAAAGTTTTTTTTAGTTCAGTGTTTAGATTTACTGTAGAACTCAGTGTGTCCATTGGAATAAGGGTGTAAACAGGCTTGAGGCCGACGGTGGTCTTGATGACTCTGCAGAATTCTTTCCAGAACCAGGTGCACTCAAAAAAGTCAGCTAGGGCCTTTGTTTGAAAAGCAAACCAGATAGAAGATATATTCTTGTATAAATGTGTTTATTGTGATTGTGTTCATTAAATTATTGATTCAAAGAAAATTTGGATCAATGGAGATGTTACATGAATATGTTTTCACTTGACCTTTGGAATTCTTAATATTAAGGGTAAGTATTAGAATATACATATATTTACATTTGAGTGGCATTTTTTAATCAGATAATTTTCTTCCAAAACATTATTTTGTCACCCATGTTTCTTACAGTTAATACCAGCTCAACTTCAGTTTTCTTTATTTAGACGGTGGGCACATTAACTAAAAATGGCTTTATGGTGCATGTTGAAACAGGTCTAACACTTCTAAGACAATAATATACAGTCCATCTCTACTGCTCCTTAGAGTTGATTCAGAGTTGGGCGACAGTTGGGTTGTAAAGTGTGTGTGTGTGTGTGTGTGTGTGTGTGTGTGTGTGTGTGTGTGTGTGTGTGTGTGTGTGTGTGTGTGTCGGAATGAGCACGTGTCTCTGAGGAGCAGAGCTCTGTGATTGTTGTGGTGAAGAATCCTACCTGAGCGATCCATATTTGCACTAATTTACAGGAGCGTGCCATTTAGGGCTGCTGGTGGAGATCTAAACTGTAAATTTTTAGGGCGAGGTTACCGTGTGAGGCAGAGCTGAGGTAGTTATAGCTGGGATTTATGCTCTTCAGCCAGATGATAACATTATACTGCAGATCACTCCGCACACCATCAGAATTTTCCTGACTGTAGCTGGGACATTAACTTGCCATGATAAGTACACTTAATCCACTTAACTCTTCTCTCCTCTGAGGCTGGGGATTGGTGTAAAGATGCAACAGAGTTAGAGACACTACACACGCAGTTGTAGTGTCTCTAACTCTGCGTTGTGAGTGACACACTCCTAGAGAAGTTCTTTGAACCATTTATTGCTACCACAGCAACAGCAGTACAGCTACCAGGGCTGTCACAGGCTTTATCTGGCTATGAAACAAAACAACCATAACAACGGAAGTGGCGATCCACACCTTTCAAAATAAAAGTGTATACTTCAATTTGAGTAGGAATTTCCCTACAACCCTGTTCAAAATATAGCACAACAACATACTACCAGTACTACACGTGCTCAGCTTGCTTATACATATCTTTTCAGGTCCAGCACTTGCGGACTCTCCTCTGAATGTGGCCTTTCTGCCTCCTTCTCTTATACTGGCAACTATACCATCTGACATTGTATACTGGCAAATATCAATCTTAATAGAAAAGGCTACTGTTAAAGTCTAATGGTGCAAGAGGATTTAAATGTCCTAAGATAAACTATGCCAAAAGGCGAAAATGAATGGCTTGATCCGTCACTCAACTGCCTCAGCGCCAATAACCCCATGTGCAGCCTCTATCACAAGAGTTTAAAGTACAAATAAGGGGTTATCTTTCCCACATAGATGTTAGTCATTCTTGTGCTCATGAGGAAAAATGCAAAAACGCATCTACACACAGGTAACAATTGCAATCTGACAGGCGATCTGGGCAGAAAATGTTATTTCAGAATGAAAACAGGAACTGTGCTTTTGGTTTAATATATGTTAATATTCGCTCCCCTGTTTTATCACAATTGTATTTGTCATTGTAAGTTAAATAAATTGTTAAATACCTAAAATAAACATGAAAGGAAATCTGGAGTGATCCATATCCAGCTCACATGTAGAGGGATGAGAGTGTGATGTAGGGGATGACAGAGAATGTTAATCAACATATTTATTTGGAGTCAAACAATTTATAGCCATGCTTGCAGCTCTGTGAAGTTGTACTTTGATGAAGTGGTGCTATGAGCTTAATCAGGATAATTCAGTCTGATCTAAAGTAGTGACTGACAAACTTGACAAAGCAAAATTTAATCTGTTTTATTAATCTCCCACTCTCCCAGTTTACAGTGTTTTTTTTTTTGTTGTAGATTATTGAAAGCTTCTACAATGAGACGTGGATCAGCAGATTTTCAGAGCCCATCCCTCAGAACAATTTAACAGCTCTTTGGTCGCTCTCTGTGGCCATCTTCTCTGTGGGGGGAATGTTCGGCTCCTTCTCTGTTGGCCTCTTCGTAAATCGCTTTGGCAGGTATGACTATCACCAGAATCATTTAAAAAATTTTACTCATATTATTGACATATGCATGAATACTCTTGTTTTCTTTACAGGAAGAACTCCATGCTTATGGCCAATGTACTCACCTTTATTGCGGCTGTGTTTATGGGATTCTCCAAGCTGGCTGCATCCTTTGAGATGCTCATCATTGGCCGTTTCATAGTGGGTCTCTACTCTGGTCTTTCCACTGGCTTTGTGCCCATGTATGTAGAAGAAATCTCTCCCACATCTCTCCGTGGAGCATTAGGCACTCTGCATCAGCTCGGTGTAGTGATCGGCATTCTCATGGCACAGGTGAGATCTTAAAACTGAACCATAATCACCTTCTTCATTGTTTTTGTAGACAGCTAAAATGAGAAAGTAGATCTCCACATAAAGTGATGTCATTTACAGGTGCACAATGAGTGAAGTACTGGAAGAGTACAAATTACTCCAAAAATACACCATAACACATAATTAAGGTGGCCTTGAGTGTCAAAACACAAACATTCAGGAAAAAATTTGAACATTTTTAGATACTAAGATCGAGTTTAAATATTTAGGGTCATTGTTGGCAAATGAGTGTAAGAAGGAGCAGAAGATGAACTGGCAGGTCAGTGCGACATGCAGAAGACTGTTGTGGGGAAGACAATTCAATTTATCAGTCGATCTATGTTCTGATCCTGGCCTATTGTTATAATTTCTGGGTGGTGAATGAAATATACTGAATGCAAGGATCTAAAAGATCGGGTGGCTACACAGCTGTAGAGATAGGGTGAGAAGTTAAAAAATCCAAAGGTAGCTCAGAGTAGAACTGTTGTTCCTTCACACCAAAAGGGGCCAGTTGAGATGGTTATGGCATCTTATCAGAATGCCTCCTGGGTGCCTTCCATTTTAAGTTTACTTGGATCGCTCAACTGGAAGGAGACCCAGGGGTAGACCCAGAACTTGCTGGAAGGACAGCATATCACATTTGGCCTCGGAACACGTCAGGATAGTTGATTATAGAGGGACTATACCAACCTTCAGGGGAAGTTGGTCTCTGGTGAAAAGTTTTACAAAGGCATGCAGAACAGTGGTAGGGGTGATGCTTGTGAAAAGCCTCTGGGAAACAATCATGCCTGACTATTAATCCACAGCTAGAACAGATTACATTTACTGTCTTAATAGTCAACTAAATACAATAAGTTGTACTTAACAGAACACTGCTTCATCTATCTATAGATTCTATCTATGCTAACTATCCTTTTGGACCAGTGATTAATAATTATCTTGATAACTATAATCAATTACCACATCAGTATTCAGCAATAGTTGAAGGTTGTGCTGGCAATATTCACTCTTTAAACACATCCACCCATATATTCAGAAACAATTAAGAAATGTGAAAACAAACTCTATATAATGTTACAGTTTGAAAAAATGAGTACTACAAAGAAGATGGAAAAACAAAATACAGACAAGATGGTGAAACTATAGATGGCCACTGGACTGCATGGCTGCTTTTTAAGGCCACTTGGTGTAGGAAAAAGATATCAGGTTTAAAGAGAAGTTAGTTACATGAAATTACTGTAGTACCAGATATGAGCGTGTGTAGAACATACTAACAAATAATTAACCTATGAACACATTTACATGGAATCAAGTCAATACAGTGACACATTGAAACAGCCTAATGCTTAGCAATGTTGCAGTATGTTATGCTGGGTTAAGTATTAAGTTTATTAAGTATTAAGTATATTACCATCTCCATGGAAAATGAGGAAGTAAGGTAATTTCTGTTTGTACTGGCATTTAATTCTCATAACACTGCCTTGGAGGAAGATGTTGTAGAAGTCTGCATCAGGCAGGCCTGCATGTAGGTAAGAAGCTCCAGTGACCATTCTTTTCCACCATGTGAAGGAGGTGGAGAGAGAGTTGTTTGTTCCCTGACCGAGAGAGAGAGAGATGGGGTTTTTAAAGCGTTTTTTACAGGGACAGTCATGAATAGGGCAAGGATCATTGTGGGTGATGAGAGGCATCCCTTCACCCCCTCATTTAAACTACTCCCATTACGACAATGTCATTGCCATCTATTTACAAAAACAAATGTTAATTATTAATCCGGGTCGACTTAATCTAATAAACGGTCAGACTAATCTGTCAGCGGCATTAGGCAAAGGTCGGCATTAGGCAAAGGTCGGCAATTGCCTTGGGCCCTGAACTACCAGGGGCCCCATAAAGAACCTAATAAACCTATGGTTAAAATGTTTTTTTTTACTTTTTTGTTAATTAATCATTTGTTTGTAAAAGTCCATACACTAAACGACATCAAAATGCCTAAAATTCACAAGTAACTAGTGTCTCTGCAACCCCCCTCTGCAATGGACTATTCCATGAGACTGATGAGAAGTGTTGCCCCAGTTCACACTTAAAAAGATCTAGTTCAGTTCATACAGATGAAAATTAACGAGTTCACGTTCATTTGTTCGGTTTTTATTGGGATTATTTAGATGATCATGTGTTAGTTATTAATTGATGGTGTTGGATCATGAATCTGTGTTGCTCCAGTCACTTAAACACTGAGTCCTGTGTGTGTCGCCTCTCATATTGTACTGAGCGCACACATTGTGTGGATGACTTATTTTTCATGGTGTTGAAATGCAGCCTCATAAACTCTGGAATCAAACAAACACTGAGTTACTTCATGTACTGATCAGGTCCTGATAACTAGTGATGAGTGTTTATTAGTTATAGTGAGAGCAGGTCAGAGGGGAGGAGGAAACAGAAACTCCAGCTTGATATAAACCAACTGCAGCTTCTACTCTGATCATGAAGCAGCTGATCACTGAGCAGCTGTGAGCAGAGGGACTCACTGTTTCCACTGTTCTTCAACAAAGTCACTTACCTGCTACTTCACGTGAGCCTATGTCTGTGTGCACACACACACACAAAAACACATTTTGCTCCTGGTATTTCACATGATGGCCTTTACTATGATGATTAAAAAACGTGTATTTTTAAGAAAAAACATTCAAGGGAGAGGAAGAAAAAGACAGGGACAAAGATAAATGGTCATCATTTTTAAAAGTATATTTTGTTATTAATTTCTGTAACTCCATAATTGACCTCCTATTTCCTTGTATGTGTTATTTTCTCACTTAATTAAACCAAGATATAAGACAGAGGCCTATCATCAACTTAATCCGAGATCCTCCTGAAAACCAAGGTTATAGATGACAGATCCATGTGAATGGACAATATGGTTCATTCTTATTGTATAGGAGGGCGCCATGCCTGTGTTTGCCTTGGATAAATCCACCAACTTAACTTGTTAAGTCAACCCAGGAATTCTCATTCATACTAGATATGTGCATGTGCACATAAAAAGGGTGGTGTTGCATATGACCAATCACAGAGAACACTGTTGTGGAAACATTTGCATTCACTAGTCAATAAAAACACATGGCCCTGTGCTCATGACTGTGTGCATTTGGTATTTTGGAGAAAGGATGCGTCTGGCACATCTGGAAACAGGAAGAGATTGAGATGTACTGTGTGTTAACGGCGATGATTGACTTAACCAACCAGACATTGTTTTAAATTTCCTTTATCCTTCCCTTTAAGGAGTGTAGTGTTTTGTTTGAGTCTCAGAAAGAGAGAGGGGAGTGAGGGGGGCTGTCACAAGGTAAAACAGTAAACTATCTATTCCCCATTCCAAATTAATATTAATTTCATATGATAAACCTACTTAAACATACAGTGTGTAGAATTTTGTGACATAGATTGTTGAAGTTGAAAGTTGCAGCTGAACACCCCTCACCTCACCCTCTACTTCCAAACATGAAAAAGAACCTGTGGCAGCTTCAGTTGTCATAAAAACTCAAAAGGTGTTTAGTTTGTTCAGTCTGGACTAATGTAAAAAACATAGCGGCCTCTGTAGAGAAGGTCCCCTCGATGTACATATAAAGTATTTGAATATAAAGGGTCTTTTCTGGGGTAAAAAAAACTACTATTCATACAATTTAGATGAAACGAACTAGTGAAAACATCATGAGGATTATTCTACATTAACATTCTGCCAGTAGTTCCCTTTCACCTAAATCTTACACACTGGACCTTTAAAGGGAAGGACAAAAGTATATTCCTGGTTATTCAAAGAAATATTGGTCAGTGGGCAGAGATATTATACAGGTTTATCTCTTATCTCCAACTTAACCTGCTCCAGAGCAGTTTAGCTGTTCAGTATAAGTTACCATGGTGATTTACCCTGATAAGAAGTGAACAAGCTTCGTAGAGAGACTCTGTGGTGAAAACCTGAAGTTACCCCAATAACCACAAATTCTGCTTCATAGTACAGGCCCCCAGTCTTGAACAAATGTCTACCTCTGTCTATCCATAGCTACTTAAATGTTGGTTATGTCTGTTGATGTTTTTTGTTGTTGTTGGTTTTTTAATTATTTGTTAAAAATGCCCAGAGATTATAGCTGCAAACCAGTTTCCTACATGATTCAAAAAGCTGGAGTATTTTCCTATATTACTGGGAGTCGGTCTCTGAATAATGCAGGCACATCCAAATCAAGCTGATAAAGTTGAAGCTTTTAGGCATCTTGTTTGGCAACATTTATAGGGGGCACAACAACCAATTTATTATATTCATATATTTATTTTGTTGTTCGGCAATTCCTATTGTTGTTGTTCAGCAATTCTTGATGTTTTTAATTTTTTATTAAGTTGCCTTATTTTGAAAGATTTGTCAGTGAATTTGTATTTCCTGTCATCATAAGCAGTGTATCTATATGGGACTTTTATTGTTAAGAGGCCCAACAGATTTGGCTGTTCTGCTTGAGTGAGAATTGACTTGTAGTAGAAGAATAAACGGTTTAAGTACACATTTTCCGTGTTATGTAGTTAGTTAGTTAGTTAGTTAATTGAAATGGAATATCCTTATGTATGAGAATTGCTGTCCTCCTGGCTTTAGCATCAAACAGTTAATAGTAAACTTGCCCAACCCAGCCTCTTTAAAGATAATTGATGTATTTATTGTTAAGATGGGTTTACTGTAGAAGGGCTATGTCTGAATTTAATTGCTGTAGGTAAGACCCTATTTTCTGTCTTTTCACCCAGGTGTTCATACCTTTTACATTAAGAGAACTAAAAAGGGAGGGCCAGTTTGGAATGTAGTTAGATGTAGTTGTCATTTCCTATATGTGGTTGAACAATACCGGTTTCCTACTGGCAATGGCGACCCTATGTGCCCTGTCGACATTTGGAGGGGTTAGAAATGCTTCTGTCTGCCTCTGCATGCCCTCAGCTCTTTCAGGTACGCAGGTTATGCAGATCTTGTTGCGCTTTAATCTATTTTCCTAAGAATGAAAGCTTTGTTTTCTTTGGACAGGGCTTTGCAGGTGGACAGAGTTAAGAGTTGCCAGTCTGGACTCCATGTGTTTGAGGGATGTTTCCATGAGTTGAATTGTCTGGTTGTGCTGATCGATAGTTGCTCAGTCAGCAGGGATTGGGCAGTAATAGTAGTAATAATCCGGTCCTCCATTGACTTGAGGAGTTTCTCCATGCCCACCAGGGTTAGCTGCATGTTGCTAGCATGCTGTTTGTTTTGGCGAACATTAGTTTGCAGTTCATCGTCTTGATTATTTTCAGGTGACTGCTCGGATCACGGGGGAAGTCTGTTAATATATTCATTTTGAGAACACTTATCCTACCAAACCAAGAAATGGGCATCTTTGCAAATCTTTCTTAATGTGCGTTACAATTAGTTTAAGATTAAGCTTAAGCAGTTTTAGGTTACATTATTTCCTCAGGTAACCAGTAAAAGGGGAAACCACTAGTGTCTTTTTTTAACCAATAACTTTACTTAAGAAGCTGAAATGTGTCTAAATAACAAACATTCAAGCAAACATGGGGCTGGACATTGTCTATTGAAAGAGATATTGTATGTGTTATATGTGTGTATACAACATCAAAGCCTCTAATCATTGTTTTTGATCTGATAAGCTCTGCTCAAGGTTTAATAGCCAATGTAAGCAAAAGAGGGTTCAGCAGGCATCCTTCCTGGGTTCCACTTTCCAGTAGGAAAAGATGTTAGCAGTAGGAATTAGTGATGGTGGTTTCTAGAAAGAGGTTAGATATTGGTGTATAGTGGGCTAAAACCTCTCGTTTTACATCTTGTTTCATGATTGGACCCAGGCATAGACAGAGTTGTGGTGAATAAGTCAAGGGGTTTGTTGTCACAGATGAATAGTAATGGCAGGGGCTCAGGAGGCAAAGGTCATCCTCTGTCCAGAAGATTGGCGGCCTTCTCCCCCATTCTGCATGCCAAAGTGTTCATGGGAAAGATACTGAGCCCTAAATTAGTTGGCAGTGTATGAATGAAGTATGACAGAGAAAGTGCTGCACATAGATGCATTGTATGAATGTGTGTATGAATCGGTGGACGGCAAAACTGTTGTATATAGTGCTTTGAGTGGTCATCGATATAAAAAAGTGCTATATAGACCATATACTACATGCAAGACTATATACTAGAATATTTACAGACCATTTACCATTTAACTGGGTTTGGCTCGGCTGGGTTGGAGAGATTGTGTAGACGACATGGCTTGTGAGCAGGCTGGTGTGTGAGTAGGCTGGTGACTGGATCCTGGTCACAGAAAACGGAAAAGGTAGTACAGGTTCAAGATAACAGAAACTGAGTTCCATCTTGAGAGTTGGCAGAGAGTCTACTATAGTGCCATAGCCTTGTAGAAAGAAGATACTACAAGAAGAGAGGAGTAGACAGTAGATTGTTGGTTTTGACGCTCATGGCCATTGTACTGCAATAATTTATCATGAGAATATAAAAATCCCCCAAAAAGAAAATTAATCATCAGCACATTGCACTTAAAATGTAGTAATATAAAGAGAATAAAGCTCTTGGCTGCCACAATTTTAATATCTGAATGCTGGTGCAAAAATGCAGAAATTGAAAATCCAACAAATAAATGAAGAACTGTCTGTCTGTCTGTCTGTCTGTCTGTCTGCCTATCTGTCTGTTCTTCTCTCGACGTTATAGAAGTTACTGAGACCCCAACCTCAAACTTAACACTACATTTGTTTTAAAAAGAACTGCTGCTACCATGGTACAACAAATCTTTGATGTCAGAATTTGGCTTTGTTCTTGTAAATAGAATTGATCAACCCCATTAGGCTATTGACACATGCCAACTGGCAAATAATTTAGCCTACTAATAATTACAGTGGTGCATTTTTCTGACTTATAATTGAAACAGCAGAAGGCCTGGAGGCACCACTGACAGCTAAATTATGTGTATGTTGTATATAATATGTGTAAGCAATGTGTTGTGTTTTGTGTAGATCTTTGGAATTGAATCTATCATGGGGAATGCCTCCCTGTGGCCCTTGCTGTTGGGTTTTACTCTGCTGCCAGCAGTGCTGCAGTGTGCCCTGCTGCCACTCTGTCCTGAGAGCCCCAGATACCTCCTCATTGACTGCAATGAGGAGAGCAAAGCCCGCAGCAGTGAGACGCACATGCACACACAAACACACAAACACACACACACACACACACACACAAACACACTGTGAGTCAAAAAGTCAAAAGGTTCTCTTTCCTCATTGTTCTACACAGACCTGAAAAAGATGTTTCATATGAATGTGCGTGCAGAGAGCATTGTGATACTGAGGTTCACTTATTACAATTACCTTACAACAGAGACAGGTCATATCAATTGAACATTACACCTAATATAGTATTTAAGACCAGATTTTTTAAAAAGGAAATTAATATCCGATATGGAAAAATCTAATAATTTCCCGAAGTTTCACATTTTTAATTTTGAGTAAGATTTATTCTGTATAATGTATATAAATAATTACAATCTAAACCAGTCCTGCTTTTTCTGCTGCAGTACATCACAGCCTCTCATTAAATCAAAAATTTTCAGCAATGCAAGTATCCTGGAAACTAGACCAATCAGAAAGCTAATGATCATTCACACTCACAGATGGATCTGTTCACCAGCAGTTGCTTCTGTCATATGTTTCATTGCTCTGATTGGTTTGTTGGTTGGTCTATACAATTGCATCCAGAGCTAGAAATATTTTCTACCCAGATACACACATGTTCTCTCAAAGTAACTGTGGTTAACTGAACTGGCAAAAGTAGCTGCCAGAAAGTTTAATTAAACCCCTGTCTTTTGACCACATATTTAAATATCATTTTCCATGCTGACTCAAACTACTGTCTTCCAGTCTTGATGAAGCTGCGGGGCACTGACGACGTGAGTGACGACATGGAGGAGATGAGGGAGGAGAGCCAGCAGATGAAGAGGGAGAAGAGGGTGACCATCCTAGAGCTCTTCCGCTCCCCTAATTACCGCCAGCCCATCTTTGTTGCTATCATGCTGCAGTTGTCGCAGCAGCTATCTGGAATCAATGCTGTAAGTCCACAGGCGAAAAGAGAACTGTTGTGTCCCAACTCAGTGTCAAATGGATGAGGTCTGCCACATAATACAATTTACAGTCAATTATAATCACAAGAAATTAAATACTTGGTTGCTCCCATAATCGATTTCTCTTCTTTTACTCTCTCTAACCCAGTCATACGATTTCAATGCCCACACTGCAGGGTGAGGATGCCATCCTCCTACATGGAATTATTTTTTCCCACAATATGTAGATGAAGGAGATGGGTCAGATAAACTACCCGCTAATAAAATATTATACAAAGCACCCATTTCTATTGGTGTAACAGATAATCAGTTATCTGCTATCAGAAATTAATAAGATGTTAAATATTAAAATATTGATAGTAAGATATCATTATCAACCAATATTTAAAGTTACCTTGGGGCACCATCCTTCAAAGGGAGGGAAAGAGCCAATTCATCTCTTGTAAAAATATAAATTTGGTACTGTCATTCGTGATGAAGATATTGAAAGGAGAAGTCAGGCAGCAGATGTGTTAGCCAGAAGAGTTTAATGTAGACTTGATGCATCAAGGGAACAGAAGGTGGAACAATATCAACGTTAACAGAGTAACATGAGCGATTGTCTCCCCCAAATCCGAAGATGTCTCACATGGCACTCCAATTTATCTCCTTCCTTCCCCACCTCATATCACCCATTTCAACAACACGTCCATGAAAGGCTAGAGATGCTGTCACTCTCTAAGTTACATTTAAATTTCACATCTTATTGGATAACAAAGCCTAAAGCGTGCATACCTAAATCATGTTGTGTCCCTGAGCATAGACATCCCAATTAGCCACTGGTCTGCCCTTTACCTATGACCTGGCCTGGGGTATTGCTAGGAGAGAAGAGAGTATGTGTTGAATGAGATGGGCTGTTATTCTAATGGTAAACAAATAGCAAATGAAATGTGTGAGGATGGTCAATAAAATCCTGAATATAATTAAGATAATAACTGTAATCAAATCAAATCACTAAGTATCAACAAATTCATTCTCAAAGTGGACAAGTCAATAAGCAACTCTCTTTGTAGTTCTGGGTAATCCACTTCCTTGTTCAGGTGTTTAGTTCACAGAGAAAGTCGTACACACACAACAGAAACTCCAGATAAATAAAATAAAGTAATTGTTGCCTGTTCTCTTTAGGTGTTTTATTACTCAACTGGGATCTTTGTACGAGCGGGTGTTTCCCAGCCTGTCTACGCAACCATTGGTGCAGGTGTGGTCAACACTGCCTTCACTGTGGTTTCCGTAAGTCACAAAAGAACTTTATGGAAAAAATTCATCCAGGTGTATACCTCCAAGATTCTGTACTAATATACTTTCTCTCTTGCAGTTGTTTGTAGTAGAGCGAGTTGGTAGGAGACCACTTCAGCTCACTGGTTTGATGGGAATGGCAATTTCAGCTATTTTCTTAACTGTTGCCATGGCGTTGTTGGTACGTTTTAGAGATAATATTCTCAATTATTAAATTGTGTTTTTTAAATAAAGACACTTAAAACATCTGTGGTGTGCTGTGTTCCTCAGGACCAGTTCAGATGGATGTCCTATGTCAGCATAGCTGCCATATTCAGCTTTGTAGCCTTTTTTGAAATTGGCCCTGGCCCCATCCCCTGGTTCATTGTGGCCGAGCTCTTCAACCAGGGACCCCGGCCTGCTGCCTTTGCGGTTGCTGGTTTCTGCAATTGGTCTTCCAACTTCTTAGTAGGAATGGGCTTCCAGTATGTTGAGGTAAGATCATTTCAAAATATAAAATCCTGTCAGCATTATGCCTATATTACAGGTTTAATTCAATCCACAAATGCCATTAATATTGCTAACTGTAGCCTGTTGCACTGCATATACACATTGATGCTTGTGTTCAAAATCTAACAGAAAGTTTGTCTTTGATGCAGCAACTCTGTGGTCCATATGTCTTCATCATCTTCACTGTCCTCTTGCTCGGCTTCTTCGTCTTCACGTACTATAAGGTGCCAGAGACCAAGGGCCGCAGCTTTGATGAGATTTCTGCAGGATTTCGACAGTCAGCTGGTCAGGGTGCTGACAAATACTCGGCCCCTGAAGAGTTCAACACCCTCAGGGGGGATGACCCTGACCTTTGAAAGCTGTAATAAATAACTCACATGCAACAGTGTTAACTGTTACACTTGTGGTACACTGTCAAAGCAATATTAATGTCAAATTTCCACAACACTAATCATAGGGTTATTTTTACATAAAAGGGTTTAGACTTGGGAAATACAGCAATATAACGATGGATAACTTGACTGAGGACATCACTGTTAGTTACTTTGGGCCCAGTCTGTAGCCAAGGAAGTCTGTTTTTTACAATTGCCTTGTAGTCTGGCATCAGCAGACAAATCATATTTGCAAATTAGTGTGAAACCTCTTTGTTAATTTTGAGTGTTCAACATTGTAGCTCAATATTCCCCTCGACACAGTTGGATAGACCAACCACGAAATCAAAGAAAGCAATGAAATGTGTGACATAATGTATCAACAATTGGTGTAAATGCACTTGATGTTCTTCATTTGAGAGAAAATTTACCAAAAAGCTAATTTGACACCTCTTCACATCAGCATACAGCCGTCTTGTTTGTTAACAAAAATCCTTCATCAGGGCCTGCCCCATTTACGATAAATGGTTGTGATTGGCCAAACTTGACAGATGGAAATCTGTCTTCAAGACGGAGGCTGGATCCATCTGCAAGACTGAATATTCATGAACTTGCTGGTTAGGTTAACCCTAACCCTAACCCTATCACTGAAAATGGTATCCCATAGGATTCTAAAGTATAAAGTATTTATATGTTATTTGCAAGTTGTACTATATGGAAATATTCTTATTCAAATGGAAAATGTGAACCTTGAGTAAATAATTTGAAATTTAATAGTTGCATTTCCATTTCTGATATCCACTTCCCTTTTTTAATTAAAATTGTATCCCACAGGATTTTAAACAAGGCAAGTGGCTAGATGAAGCAACTGAGAGGCTGTGGTGTACTGCAGCAGAAACAGCAGGGTGGATTTAGACTGTAAATATTTATATACATTATACAAGTTATATAGAAAAATTATTTAAAATTTTAATTGTGACTCTTCAGTAAATTAAATGAGGTTCAATTGTTGTATAGAATCTGATAGTCATTTCCTTTTTTATTTTTAGTTAAATAAAAATACATTTTGAAACTTTAGGTGTACTGTTTCAATTAACATGAACATTATCTTGTTGCCAGTGTGGTTGTTGTGGTTGTCACCAACAGTTTTTTTTCTTCCTAAAATCCACTCGCCTAGTTTTTAGGAAGATTCTGACATCCGCCATTGTTTTCTTGTCTGGAATTTGTTCTTATGCAAGAATAAAATCTATGCACACTCAGAAGCACTATTACGCACACTTTGAATTTTAACAGTCACAAAAAATAATTTCTTCAATGGGATTTAAAGAAGTAATTCACTCCTGGCTTCTAATTAAACATGTGTCCCTATGCAGCAGAAAGGTGGAAACTATTTAAAAACTGGTGCAACATGACTGGAGAAAATGAAGAAAGAGTCCAATCAAATTCCCTTTTGCTCAAAGCGTAGCGTAGCGCAGGAGTGAGCTATCGTAGGTTTCCAGGAAAGTGACTAATGGCAGCTAATAAACCCACATATGGAGAGAACACTGCTATGGAAAGTCTTATAAACCTACAAGCAGGGCCATAGCACAAGATTTTGGGCCTTATAAGCAATAGGGCTTACTCTCTCAATTCATGATGTCCCTCACACGTATATTTAAAAAAAAATTAACAGTCAACTGTACAAATTAATCTGTAGTGTTTGTTAGGCTAGTCACTAATGAACAGAAAATACCAAATTTACATTATATATCATTTAGCTGACGCTTTATCTAAAGCGACTTACAATAAGTGCATCAACCATGATGGTATAACCCAGAACAGCAAGAATCAAGTAAGTACAATTTGCTTAAAAAATAAAAAATAAATAAAAAAACTACTAATTGCTACATGTAAGAGCAACTAAACATATATTTTTTAATAGTTATTATTTATTGTTTTTAATATAAACAACAGATTTGTCAATGGTTTATTAGACATCATCATCTTAACCAAGGTGTTGTCATAAGAGATGTGTCTTTAGTCTGAGGCGGAAGATGTGCAGACTTTCTGTCAATAGGGAGATGCCGATTTGCAGATGCAGAGCAGAGTGGACGGGCTGGGGTGTATGGTTTGATCATGTCCTGGATGTAGACTGGACCCGATCCATTCACAGCACGGTACGCAAGTACTAGTGTTCTTGAAGCGGATGCGGGCAGCTACTGGTAACCAGTGAAGGGAGCAGAGGAGCGGAGTAGTGTGAGTGAACTTAGGTTGGTTGAAGACCAGTTGAGCTGCTCAAAAGACTGTGACAAGGAGGGAGATGACAAATGTTGAAAGTTATATTTACAGCCATTTATTTAAACAAAACAAGATAGGAACCACAACACAATGTCTGTCCACAAACAAAGGTATGGAGCCGTGGGGAGTCAGGGAGAGCCAACCTCGTCCCTCAGAGAGCGCAAGAGAAAGACATGAATGAGGCGAGGCTTTTTAAACGTGAATATCCAAACAGTATGACAAACCAAACCAAAATGGGAACACCAGAGTCAACCTAAATTTGAAAGTGGTGCAATACGCACACTAGAGCAGGAGTTTGTTTTGCAATGACCAAAACGAAAGCAGACAGCTCAGTGCACAGCTTACAGGACAAATGACCAAACACAGATTTTAAATCACACACTCACTCAGAATTTTTCAAACGACCACGGAGCAGGCTTTCATTGGGTGAAACCACATCATCTTGCAGCATACTCCCCCCAGTTTCACAAAATGTTTTTAATGATTCACAAGTATAATAAGGCTTTTACAGATTCACATGGTAGAGCTGAGTTGACTTTCTACGTTTTGGCGTAGATAGCAGGTAATCCTGCTCAGACACCTGGCGCAAAACTGTAAAAGGGCCTTGGAACCTGACCTAAAATGGTGAACACACTAGTGGTAACAAAGCCAGAGCCTGGTGTCCTGGACTGAACTTGCGAGTCTTTGCCCCAAGGTAATTTTTCATCTTCCTCTGAGCCGATGCTAAATGTTCAACCTATGCCGAAAACCATGCACCTAATCAAGCAGACTAAGGGGTGGTTCAGAGAACACCACTTTGTCATGCAGTAATGTAAATGGCCAACACAGTATGACCAAACACAAGCTGGTTGGGACTAAATCCTGTGCTCTCCTGAACTACCTCTCTGGCAGCGAACAACAACCAGGGTAAGCCTTCCTCTCACTCCTGACTCATCTTTACAAATGCTGAAGCTGGTAGTTAAAAGCAACACAGCAACTCCTCTTTTGTTGGCATTGGTGCACATTTTCCACAGCGGCTATCCTCACAGCCTGGTGCAGCTTCAGTTTCGGCAGTGGCAGCCTCTTCCTGCTCCTTGCGCCGTAGTTTCTCCACAGTGTATTCATGCTCATTTAATACACTGTCAATGTAGTGTTCTTCCATAACTATTGGATTATTGTATAGTTGTTGCCATAACCGATTGATTTCAACCAGGATGTTTTGATTCCGCTGCTCCCTCTTATGTTGTAGTTCTAACACACAGCCAAAGAGCAGGCAAACGTCCGCCAAAGATGTACAAATCATCATCTGTACTTTTGGTGTCCAAGCAACATGGTGGGAAATGATAAATTGTTCATCTTCATGTACTATCAATATTCTAACAGTAGGAAGTGGGTTGACAATCGGTAATGTTCCAGTTTAAATTTCCATATTGTTTATTTTTATATTATTATTTTTTAATCATTATTTGTATTATTTTAGAAAGCATTATAGTCTTTTGAAATAAATGCACAATACATGCTTCAGTTCACATCAACTGAGTTAATTGGGAACCATGCCATCAAACAAACAGTGATTAATCATGCTATTTATAGAATCAAAGACTGTAGCTAGCCTGCTCACGCAATGGCCTATTTGCTTCTGCTTCAGGAGGGAAAGGATTTTTCACAACCACGTGGATTTATTTGCGGAAAGAGATAAATAGATGAATGCTTTAGATTTCCAAAAGCAATCCTCATAAACTTGTATACGTTTTTGGAGCCAGCACTACGAACCCTCTTTGAACACTCATACAGGTACTTTCCAAATTGGGCATTTTAGTCACTGGGAGCTGGTAGATACAGAAGAAATATCACAGGCATCCATCAGAGCGCTCTCCTATATGCTGTGGATAAAATAGGTACACAAGCCACACAATACATACAGCAAAATTGCCTTATTCAGCAGGAGAACATATCTGTGATCTACAGAGCTGTGGGCCATGAAGACCTGGATTTAGAACAACCTCATTTCATGGACCATACTGACGGTACACTCACCTTTTGTTTTTCATGGCCCGTGTTACGTGCAGCAAGGCGGGGTCAAAGGGCCTGGTGCTGCTGCTGATGATGATGGTAATGGCTGGCACCTGTGTAGCTGCTGCATTGATTCAGCTCATTGGTTCCCCCCATTCCTCATCAGCCTATCGCAACCCAGAACTCCAGAATAAAGGGAGCAAGCCCTCAGAGTTCAGCCTTGGCCTTCAGCCTTGACTTGGTCTCAGATCTGCTGCCATGTTATTGGTTGGTGTCAGCAGTGTATTTTGAGAGTTGCTTCTTTAGATAAGCTAGGCATTTTGGTTGTTTTACTTAAAGAATAGATAATAGATCAGGCAATATTTTGTTATGTTCATTTCAGTTTCTTTGACACCAACCACCTTGTCCTCACCTCCCCCACATTTGTAAAACCTCCCCTTTGTTCGAATGCACACTTTTGACCCCATAAGTTATTGTGGTTGTCCTGTGTTCTTCTCTATTTATAAAAAAAAGGGATGTAACAGCCCTCCATATCAGAGTTACAGACATCACTATCTGACACATTCTCCTGAATGGTTTTCTGGTTAATATAGCTGTATTAATTTACACAGCACCAAAGCCTGCTTACTAAAGGTACTTTCTGCTGACTATTTTGCTGGGCCTCCTAGTACAACCCCAAATCAGAATAAGTTTGGATGGTACGTTACATTTAAATTAAAACTGAGAACAGTGATTTATAACTGATCTTTGACTTGTATTTCAGTAAAACAATACAGAAGCACATTATTTGATGTTTGACATCATGAATTTTATAGTTTTTCTTCAAAATTATTTATTTAAATTTTGATTCCTGCAACATATTTAAAAAAAAAGTTGGGACAGTAGAGCATTGACCACTTTGTAATGTTGACATTCCTTTTCCCACGACATTTAGGGACTCAAGACACCAAGTGATGGTGTCATTTTGTCCCATTCTGTCCCAAGGTGTGCAACAGTAAGGGGTCTCCATTGTCCATTCTTTATTGGAGACAAGTCGGGACTGTACTCAGGCCATTCCAGCACCAGCAACATCTTCCTCAGGAGCTAAATAGGACGCACACTTTTTTTTTGTGAAAAAAAGCTCCATAGGCCGAGCCACAGTGCACAGGACTCGCTTTGACGCATGGAGCAAATGCTCCTCTCCACTCACTCGGAGAGTATTTGATGATATTAAATTATTTTTCCAGTGTTCCAGAGATCCCAGTGCCTGTGTGCTGCTGTCTGTGCCCTGTCAAGTTCACCCACACGCTTTTCTCTGTGATGAAGATGAACAAAAACCCACACAGGACTTGTCTCACTGATGCACACCTTCACTCCATCTTGAGGGTTTCTACAGCACAGAATTCCAAACATTACTGGAATGGCAGCCAAGAAAAGATGCCTAGCATCTGGCTCTGGCACATGTAAATAAAAGAAGAATGTAGCCTACCTAAATATGTTTACTTTATCATATATCCTGTCTATCCTGTTTAATAAATGTTGACCCTGTTTGACCTTCGACGTAGTCCGTTTTTAATTTTGGCCCTCTCTGTGATTGACCTTGACACCACTGAATTAGAGCGTGTCCAACCGGCAGTGGGGGGGGTCTACAAAAGGAGCACACCTGAGAGTCTTGCTCCTTTTTGTTCTCTCTGGCCTCAGCCTGTGTGCAGCACCCATGATTTTCTGTTGTGTTGGTATGATAACAAACTTGCTAAAATACCATGGTAGCTGTGGTGGGAAGGAAGGACTAGGTAAGATGGGTACCCTATACATTCACTCACGTAGGTACTCCTTTTAGTTTAGACACAAGTCAGTTTGGTTGTTGCCACCTTTGTAATATTTCAATTAAGATATTTTTTAGATTATCAGATTAGGCCTTTTGTTTGGGATGTGTGTTTAAGCAGTAGCAAATAGTCAGGCCTAGTTTTGTTATATTTATTATTTCCTTTGTCATAATATACATTATCTCAAGGCACTTTACATAGAAGGTCAAGACCTTAAAATCATATTAAATATAGAGAAACCCAACAGTTCCCACAATGAGCAGCACTTTGGATGTGGAGGAAAAACTCCCTCATTAACAGAGAGAAATCTCTAGAAGAACCAGACTCAATGTGGGCGGTCATCTGCCTCGACCGGTTTGGGTGAGCAAAGATAAAGGGGAGGAGAGGAGAGATGGGTGGAAAAGAGGGGAAAGAAGAGAGAGAGGGAGATAGTGGGGAAGGGGAGGAGGGGGAGAGAGAGGTGAGCGAGGCCTGGAACACTTGAGCACCATCAGGTATCAGATCTGACTAGTTAAAATGTAAACAATAACAGTGTAAAGAAGTTATTGATTATTATTGATAACAGGCACAATTCATATAATATTTAATTACTGAGATATTGTTCTTAATAATAGTAATAATAGTTGTTGTCCTGCAACAGAAAGAGAAAGAGGGACTATGGGAGAAAAAATAAACATAGTTTTTGACATGTATTAAAATAGGGACGGGGAAAAGTGCTCAGTGCATGATGGAAATTCCCCCAGCAGTCTAGACCTATAGCAGCATAACTAAGGGATGGTTCCAGATGCACCTGATCCAGAACTAAAGTAAAAGCACTGTTTTTCCACTATTTTACTCAGACTTATTTGAATGAAAACCATATCTTTCACATTATTGCACAGATGTGCCTTGGACTGGTCACAAAAAAGGCCACTCTAAAATGTGCAGTTAATCTTTAAGCAAGACCTATATTGGGCACTGAACTATGTTCTCTAGTCTAGTGTGACCCAAGCTCACAACCCAACTCGATTGGTGTAGACTTATACTGCGACGATTAAATGTTCCCATTATTTATTTTTAGCAGTGTATTTGGCAGGACTGCAACAGGACATGAGGGACATCAACAGTTGCCAGAAGGCTGCTGGGAAACCAGGGATAGGTCAGACCGACCAGAGCGTCAATAGGGAACCAGGACAGACTGCCAACTGGAGACAAGGGGCCGTTGTCAAATCACATCATGTTGGTGCCAAATCTTTCACTAATAACAAACTTTTCTCAAAGGCAGCCAGTTTTCAGCAAATATTTTTTCTAAACTAGGTGGATTGTGTAGTTATATTTGGCATTTCCATTTCCCTGATGTTGATGAATTATAAATTTGCATTTGCTGCTGAGTTACTTAATGTGTGGAAAATCTCCACACTTCCATGTTCTATATACATCTATATTAAGACAGCAGACACTGTCATCAGCAGCTCCTACATCTGTATGATTGTCAAACTGTAGAGTAAACCAATATGAGGCTTACAAACATCTCGATACCAGGTTTTGACCAATAACAGCAGATAAATCAAAAGGTGACAAAAGTGTCATATTATTTTTATACGAAGATAAAATATTAACTAAAAAAATAGAGCATTTTCAAAAATCATTTTGAAATAGTTTCGTTTCTCATTCCTTGTTTTTCAGTGAAATCTATCCATAAGGAGATCTCATCCCCAGTCAGCAGTCTAGCTGACAATTGTTCCTGTCCCCAGTTCCACAGTGACAGTCTGGTTGAAAGCCATTGCTGGTCTCTGGTCAGCAGTCTGGCCAACACCTGTTTCTGTCCCTGGTTTCCAGTCTTTTAAAAAGGTGACTGAGAATGTAGTTTATTGGCTGTGGAAAAACTGCAGAACAAAAAGCTACTGATCTACTTAGGATAGAATGAAGAATTTAATTTATCATCATATTTCCATTCACTCATAGGTTAAAAAACATTTAGAAAAAGCCTTTAAAAATACTGTTAAGTACACTAACTCTATGCTCTACATTGTAAATAGCAACTCTCAGACAATACATAAAGAATTGACAGTTCCATAGTGTTCTTACTTCCCCTAAAGGTAGTTTAAAATATTATTTTTCAGAATGTTCCGTCGTTGAGTGGATCTGGAGGAGCATCAAGCATTTCGAACATATCTTCAATGACCTGCCACAGACAGTTCTCTAAAGGAAAATCATTGTCCACAAGAGTAACCAGGAAGTAGTTGTTGTGAATATACTTGATGATCATCCGTGAAGGAGACTCTTCTTCATAGAGTTTGGCCCACTGCTCAATCCACAGGGCAAAAGCCTCGTCCTAAGGAAAACATGAGAACAGGTTTGGTGAACTACACCGGTCACAGAGATCATTGACTAGCATTCAGTCTAACCAAGGGTTTTGGGTGGAGGTGTCAATTGGACACTATCAAAGGACATATTAGATATTAAAGCAATATTTCACACATTGTGGATATTCTAATGTTAATTCAATCTTATAACATATTGTTGCATTCATTAACTTGATAATTTACCAACTTCACTTTGCTTTCAACATATAACCTGCCAATAAAAATGGTGTATAATTCCCACACAATAGCTGGACAATCTTGATCTTACCTTCCAAGACATAAAGCTGACTGGGTCCACCACAGTAGGTTGGACAATCTCCCTGCCAGGGAAGATCCCCCAGGTCACAGCGTTAGGTTGCAAGTCAGGGGCATTCGTCAGGTTACGCCCCTGCACACAAATTTTTCAATACGACATATTAATAACGTAAACTCGTACATAAACATGGAATGTGCTTTTTGTTCAAACTTACGTGAACATTAACAATGTGGTAGTTGACACGGGGCTCATACTTCTTCAGTACTTTGAGGAGAGCAGTCACATTTTCACTGGAGGTGAAGAACTCCAGATAAGCCTGTGATTTATACCAAGAGGATTGAGGCAACATATCAAGATTAGGGATGCAATGGTCTCAGCAGTCTCCAAAAATATCAATTTCACAGTATTTCTAAATTGGTAATATCCATTCCAAATCGAGGAAGTATGCACATTTATTAAGTGAAAGTACTAGCAATATGGGTTCAAATCAAAATCAGAATTATTTCAAACTTTTACCCAGATTACTATTGAATGGTTGTTTCCCATCATTGCCTTAGGTTTTTCAAGGATGCCTAACAATACATCTGCCAAGTGCAAAGCCCAAAAGATGAACATTTCTAGAGATATGCAACAGTTTGACAGATGTACGGATGGACTGACAGGCCTTAATGTCCTTAATTGATTGTTTAATGTGGCCTCTGTTCAAGAAAAAAAACATTTGTTTTTGGGTTAGCCAAATTAATTTAATCTAATCAAAATTCACATTACGATAAATATTACTTTTACATTCCATCGATTTACATAAAACTGGTATACTTCAACATGTACTTAACATGAGACAAACAAACGCTACTCACTTCTGCCAAATGCATATACGAGATGAAACTTCTTCCTACCTTCTGAAAGACGTAGCCTCCTGCAGGTCCCCAGCCCACTATAGGGTCTGTGGAGGGTTTGCCGTTGATGTTGGGTTGGGAGTTGATTGTTAGGACTCCTCTTCTGTTCACTTTCTCCAGCTCATCCTTCAAAAGGTTGGTCTCTGGGGCCAGAGGCTCATCATTCCATGGCAAACACATCACCTGTAATAATAATAATAATACAAATTATAATAATAATATTTGTAGAGCAGTTAAAAGTGCTGTACATGGTTGTAACTGGATTGTTAAAAGTCAATTAAGATTTAAAAAAAAAAACTTACACAAATTTTTGAACAAAATACTGTTTGCTTATAAATCAATTCAATTCACTTTTATTTTTATAGTGCCAAATCATAATATACATTATCTCAAGGCAATTTACATAGAAGGTCAAGACCTTAAAACTTTTTTATTATAGAGAAACCCAACAGTTCCAGTTCCAGCACTTTGAGACTGTGGAGGAAAAACTCCCTCATTAACAGAGAAAAACCTCTAGAACCAGACTCAATGTGGGCGGTCATCTGCCTCGACCGGTTGGGGTGAGCAGAGAAAAAAGGGGAGGAGAGGAGAAATGGGTGGAAAAGAGGGGAGAGGGAGGGGGAGGAGGGGGAGAGAGAGCGGGAACACTTGAGCACCATCAGGTATGAGATCTGACTAGTTAAAATTTAAACAATATCAGTGTAAAGAAGTTATTGATTATTAATGATAGCAGCAACAATTAATATAATAATTAATTACTAATAAGTGTTGTTGTTAATAATAGTAATAATAATAATCATCCTGCAGTTCTGGAGTCAGAGATATCTGCAATGAGAGAGAGAAAGAGAGAGAGGCATGATGGGAGTTCCCCCAGCAGTCTAGACCTATAGCAGCATAACTAAGTGATGGTTCAGGACTCACCTGATCCAGAACTAACTATAGGCTTTATTAAAGAGGAACGTTTAAGTTTAACTTTAACTTTAAATGCAGAGATGGTGTCTGCCTCCTGAACCCAGAGTGGGAGCTGGTTCCACAGGAGAGGAGCCTGGTAGCTGAATGCTCTACCTCCTGTTCTACTCTTACAGAATCTTGGAACCACAAGAGAGCCTGTGTTTTGTGAACGAAGTGATCTATTTGGATAATATGGTGTTATCAGGTCTTTGATATATGAAGGGGCTTGATTATTAAGGGCTTTCAATGTGAGGAGCAGGATTTTGAATTCTATTCTGAATTTTACAGGGAGCCAATGTAGAAAAGCTAAGACAGGAGTAATATGATTTCTCCTTTTAGTTCCTGTCAGCACTCATGCTGCAGTATTTTGTCTTATTTTGTTATTGTTTAAATTGTAAGGAAATACCTCAACCAATTAATTATATCTATTTGTGTCTAGTCAAGCCAAGTTGTTGAGTTAGTAGAGAAGAGGGACAGGGCAACCAAATTTTATAACTAGGCAGACCAGTGCCTTCCAAATATGCCCCACGTTTTTTTTATAATCATCGTAAACACCATCACGTGAATTACCAGGAGCAAGCAAGAATTTGTGTGTGTGTGGAGTTTATACACAGTGAAGAGAAACACACTACCTAGTCTCATCTTAGGAAGTTTTCCATCAACATTGTAGAAAAAGTATTCACCCTTCCATCCCTTCTACCTTATGTCCACTGCGGTTTGGCTGGGCTGTGATGTAGCAGGTGAAGACCTCATAGACGCTCTCTTCATTCATCAGCTCCTCACCCCACATGTGCAGCAGCTCATCTTTAGATGACTTGCTCTTCAAGTAGAACAGGTAGTAGTCATTTAACTCACCAAAAGCTGGAGATGAGGAGTTTCCCCTGAAGACATCAACATTGTTATTAGGCTTTACAAAAGTGCTTGAACACCAATTCACATAACTCTATTATTCAAAATCAAAAGTGTCAAATTGTAAGTAATTCTACATTTATAAAATAATTTAAATGCACATGTAAGGAAGATGCCATTGTTTAGTCATTGGTTGATTGAGTTAATGGGTATTCAACTTGCCATCTGCCGTTTGGGAACTCATCCCAGTCCTGGGTTCTGTAGATGTAGCTCTTGGGTCTGGAGGCCCAGAAGATGGGTCTAACATCTTCTACTTTCCGTTTAGGATGGGCACTTACTGCCCAGGGAAGAGGCCGCCTGGTAGGGAGACATTTTGAAATTACAATTTCAGCCAAACAGTGAGCAGAGGCCTTTTCCACAAAACAAACGTAACCTCCTTTGAATCTTTTTAAGATACGTGGCTTCACAAATCTTGATGTTGGTGGTCCTGGTTAACTTACAAATGCAACAGAATTTGCATATTTAATAGCAATATGCAAATATGCAAAATTATGAATTTATCCTATGAGGTTAATTAATTGCAGCAAAGGCAAATATAAACATTCAAAACCAAGACTAGACTTGATTTGGGGGGGCGCAGCTGAGCTGATGTGTTTTTGTGGGCTCTGCTTAGATTGAACATTTATTTAATTTTCTTCCTCTCCTTCTCGTTCTTCCCGGTGTGAACGTGTCTCTAAAGTGTCAAGTCCCTCGAATTAGTCCGTTTTTTAAATTCTAAGCTGCTCAAAATGCCTTAATCTCAAAAGCCGAAGCCAGGGCCGGACGCCTTAGACTTGCCTGATGTGGATCCAACTGCGGAAGCGAGTTCAGGGTCGGATCTCGACACAATCATGGCTGCAATAAAGCAAACGGAGCAGAGTATGCTAACCAAGATCGACTCAACTGTGATTGCGGCTGCAGGTGAGCTGCACAAGAAAATAGACAGCTTGGCGAGTGACCTAAGGACAGAAATCCTGAATGTGCGTTTACGAAGGTAATTGAAGAAGTGCAGAAGAAAACGCTACATTCTCAACCCGCATTGACGATCTCGAGGAGGAAGCTAATGGTCATGCTAACCGGGTTGTAGCACTTGAAGCTAAAGTTAATACGCTGTCTACACAAGTCACCCGGTTAGCAGATAAGACCGAAGATTTGGAGTCCCGGCAGTGGCGAGATAACTGCAGACTAGTTGGAGTCGAAGAGGGACTTGGAAATATACGACCGGAGAGAGCCGTGGCCGAATTGTTGAAGGAAGCGCTGGCCCTCGACTATACGCCGATGCTTGATCGGGCGCATAGAAGCCTGCAGCCGAGGCCAAAGGATGGGGATGACCCGAGGCCAATAATCGTCAAGTTCCACTACTTTCAGGAGAAAATGGATGTTCTTCGAAAGGCCATGGGTGCAGGTCCCATCACCCACAAAGGCAAGCGTTTCTACATCTACCCAGATTACTCGGCCGCCGTCAGAAAAAAGAGAGCTGCCTTCACCGAGGTGAGAGGATTGCTTCGCCAATGTACGGGCGTGAAATACGGTCTCCTGTATCCAGCCACACTGAAGATTACAACCCCATCTGGCAAGCAGGTATCTTTCGATGACCCGATCAAGGCAAAGTATTACATCGAGACCAATCTGCATCCACGGGAGACGGAGGGAGAGTGACAGTTAACTCACGGGGCCATAACAGTTATCATATACGCTGCGTGTTAACATTGCAGTAGTCTGCACATGCTGACTTATTTGACTGTCACCACACTGCAGTTGGATGCATTTTATGTTTGGATTATGGACAAAGTGATATTTTCAGTCATCTGAGGAATATAAATGAGGGGGAAAAACAAAAAACTCTGGATTGAGGACCTACAATATGTTAAGGGTTTATGTAGACATGTGGCCTGGAGAATATCTTATTTAAAAATGTTGATCTTCTTTGTTTTCCTTTTTCTCTGCCTCGTTAGTGTAAGTGTCTAATGTCAAGTCTAAATTTGACACTATAACCCTAACAGTACTTTTTCTTTATTTTTTAATGTTGTTTGTTTAATTTACCCCCTTATCGCCACCAGTAGCACTGATTCTAGTTGATTTTACTCTTTTCTTGTGGGGATATCTTCCAACTGTCAGTGTTAAGAACCTTATCAGCCTGTGACCAAATAAGTGCCAGCACACATGCAGCAATAATAGTATTGAGAGGAAAGCCCTATTATATTTTGTTCTGCCTTTGCAGAGTTCATGTAAGAGTTTAAGTTAGTGTAGACGTGTTATATGCCTCGGAGAGAGAGAGGAGAGTTTTCAGGGCAGTCTCAGGTTTAAGGAAGACCAGCCAAGGAGTCCAGGATGGTAAGGGGTTTATCTATGTCTCTTTGTTTATTTTTATCAGTCTTCTTTTGGGTTCATTTGTGGTTTATGGTTTGACTCAAACATGCACCGAAGTACTCAGATATAGCCAACATGCAGGACCGGCTCATTACAAACTGTTGCATTATGATTCTGAATAATGTAAATAATCAACAAGGAACAATTTCGTTCATTAGCTGGAACGTCAAATGCCTGAATAATTTGGTTAAACGGAGCAAAATATTTAGTCATTTGAAATCATTAAAACCTGATATAATATTGCTACAGGAGACACATTTAAATATTAACTCCCAAAAAAGACTAAGTTGTAAGTGGATTGGACAAATATATCATTCACATTTTAACTATAAAGCCAGGGGAACAGCAATCCTAATAAGGAAGGGGATCCCATTTGAACACTCTGAAGTAATATCAGATGCTAATGGAAGATATATTGTTGTAGTGGGCAAGCTATTTAATACTCCATTAATTTTGGCTAATATTTATGGACCAACCTGGGCCAATGCACAATTCTTTCTTAATTTTTTTTCAAGTCTTCCGGACCTTAATTCTTACAAATTAATTCTAGGTGGAGACTTCAACTGCATCTACATCCCCTCCAGCTAGACAGGTCAAGTGTAAGGTCAAACAATAATCTTACGTCAACTGCAGTGGCTATTAATTCCCTCCTTTGCTCTTATGGCTTATCAGACCCCTGGCGGACAAAAAAATCCAACTACGAAGCAATTCTCCTTCTTTTCCTCCGTCCATCATAGTTACTCCAGGATCGATTATTTTATTGTCGATAACCAGCTACTCCCCTTAATTTCCAGCAGCAAATACCACAGTATAGTGCTATCAGATCACAGCACAGTGCAGATGGATCTAGTTTTTCCAGCCAATGTAGCGCCCCAATGAACTTGGCGGCGCTACATTTCTCAACAATCAGATTGACTTCTTTTTGGAAATTAATGACACCCAGGATGGGAGTTTTATGGGAGTCTATGAGAGCCTACATTAGGGGCCAAATTATCTCTTGTATGGCACATAGGAATAAGGAGCGTTCCAAACAAATTAAAGAGCTTGCTGACAAAATTGCAGATATTGACAGGCGCTATGCTCTTTCGCCTAAACCAGATCTTTTTAAGTAGAAATTACTGTCGCAAACTGAATATAATACACTTATGACATGGAAAGCCTAAAAAAATATTTTTAAATCCAGAAAGGTATATTATGAACATGGAGATAAAACAGTGAGACTCCTTGCACTTCAACTTAAAGAGCAGTCAGCTGAACAAATGATCCCAGGAATTGATACAGGTGCTGACTCGATATCTCGCAGCCCCAGAGTCATTAATGACCAGTTTAAACAATATTATTCTATTCTATATCAACCAGAGGTAGATAGTAGCTCGTCTGAGATTTACTCGTTTCTTGATTCGCTGGATATCCCAAGGCTTTCTCCAGATGCTCAGTCATCTCTAGAGCAGCCATTGTCGCTTGAGGTAATAGCAAGTGCCATCAGGTCAAACAGGAAGGGCGCCAGGTCCGGATGGATTCCCCATAGAGTTTTACAAGGAATTCTCATCAAATTGCACCTATCCTTAAATCACTAAATGATGAATCTTTGGCCAATGGAAAATTGCCGCAAACGCTTACCCAGGCCACAATTTCAGTTTTACTAAAAAAAAAGATAAGGATCCTGTACAGTGTAGCTCATATAGGCCAATAAGTCTTCTGTGCTGTGACTATAAAATTTTAACTAAAACCGCACAGCGATTAGACCCTGTTATTCCTACCATTATTAATGAGGACCAAACAGGCTTCATTCCAGGACAGCAATCATTTTTAATGTGAGAAGAGTATTTAACATGTTATTTTCCATTCAACAGTACAACCTGAAGTTATTCTAAGTCTTGACGCTGAAAAGGCGTTTGATAGAATCGAATGGACCTATCTCTTCGCAGCTTTAGAAAAATTTGGAATGGGACCCACTTTTTTTAAGTGGATCAAAGTCCTATATTCAACACCTATGGCTGCAGTCAGGACAAATGGCCTGATCTCGGAATATTTTTCACTTCACAGAGGTACAAGACAAGGTTGCTGTCTATCGCCCTTCCTGTTTGACATTGCGATCGAACCACTCGCGATTGCTATTAGATCAGATGACAGGATAAAGAGTATATCCAGGGGTGATACAAACCATGAAACTTTGCTTTATGCTGATGATCTGCTTTTGCAAATATCAGACCCAACTGAGAACATGCCCTACCTTCTCCACTGGCTGCAAAAAATTTGGAGCATATCAGGTTATAAAGTTAATTTGTCAAAATTTTTATTATTTCCATTTAATAATCTGGCAAAACAGATCACTTACGAAATTTACGATTTCAATCTTAACTGCCCCTCTCCCACTAAATATCAAAGTGCCTGAACTGAACTCAAATTTGGTGGTCCAAAATTCGATTAAGATCTGGCATCAGTTCAGAAAACATTTTAATTTGACAAATATATGTAGCTTCTCTCCAATAATGTTTAATTATCTTTTTGCACCATCTCAAATAGATCAGGCATTTGCAGTTTGGTACAGAAGTGGCTTGGTCTACTTTCAAGATCTCTTCACCGATGATGGCTTTGCATCATTTAAATTTCTATGTGAAGATCAGAATCAGAAAAGCTTTTATTGCCCTGTAAGTTTACAAATACATGGAATTTGTTTTGATTTTGTTGGTGCATGTCTGACATCTCTAAATATAACAAGACAAAAAAAAATCAAGTATTAAAATTTAACAATATTAATATAAAAATATATACACAGTATGTTTTTGAAGGTAAAAAAGGAAAGATAGGAAGAGCAGTACAGCTGAGTAAGTACAGTGTTCACAGCATGCAGAGTATTTCCAATATAAGTATATAGCTGAGCATTATTGTTACACATACGAGTAGTGAATGCAGTGTCAATGTGACATATGGAGGCAGAGGTGGAGTGTGAAAGAGTGTCAGGGTGGGTTCCGGGCCTCGTTGATAAGGCTAATAGCGGATGGGAAAAAAACTGTTCTTGTGGCATGATGTTTTGGTCCTGATGGACCGCAGCCTTCTGCCAGAGGGGAGTGTCTCAAAGAGTTAGTGACCGGGGTGGGAGGGATCAGCCACCATCTTTCCTGCACACTTCAGAGTCCTGGAGGTGTACAGGTCCTGGAGCGATGGTAGATTGCAGCCAATCACCTTCTCTGCCAACCGAATGACACGCTGCTCTTGTCCTTGGCAGTGGCAGCAGCGTACCAAATGGTGATGGAGGATGTGAGGATGGACTCAATGATGGCTGTGTAGAAGTGCACCATCATTGTTTTTGGAAGGTTGAATTTCTTCAACTGCCGCAGGAAGTACATCCTCTGCTGAGCTTTCTTGATGAGGCACTTGAGGTCCTGGGAGATGATAGTTCCCAGGAAGCGGAAAGACTCCACAGTGTCAATTGTGGAGTCACAGAAGGTGATGGGGGCAGGCGAGGCTGAGTTCTTCCTGTAGTCTACAACCATCTCCATTGTCTTTAGAGCATTGAGCTCTAGGTTGTTTTGGCTGCACCAGTTCACCAGATGGTCAACCTCCCACCTGTAGGCGGACTCGTCACCATCAGAGATGAGACCAATGAGAGTGGTGTCGTCTGCGAACTTCAGAAGCTTGACAGACTGGTGGCTGGAGGTGCAGCTGTTAGTGTACAGAGGGAAGAGCAGAGGAGAAAGAACACAGCCCTGGGGGGATCTGGTGCTGATGGTCCGGGAGTCGGGGACATGTTTCCCCAGCTTCACGTACTGTTTCCTGTCAGACAGGAAGTCAGTGATCCACCTGCAGGTCAGGTACACTCAGCAGGGAGAGTTTCTCCTGGAGCAGAGCTGGGATGATTGTGTTGAAAGCAGAGCTGAAGTCCACAAACAGGATCCTGGCGTAGGTTCCTGCGGAGTCCAGGTGCTGGAGGATGTAGTGGAGGGCCAAGTTGACTGCATCGTCTACAGACCTGTTGGTTCTGTAGGCAAACTGCAGGGGGTCCAGGAGGGGGTCTGTGATGTCTTTAAGGTGTGAAAGCACAAGGTGCTCAAAGGACTTCATAACCACAGAGGTCAGGGCGACGGGTCTGAAGTCGTTAAGGCCTGTGGTCCTTGGCTTCTTGGGAACAGGAACGACTGTTGAGGTTCCCAGTGAGGTGTTCAAAATGTCTGTGAACACCGGAGACAGCTGACCAGCGCAGTGCTTCAAGCTGGATAGCGAGACAGAATCCGGTCCAGCAGCTTTCCGTGGGTTCTGTCTCCTGAAGAGTTTGTTGACATCCCTCTCATGGATGGAAAGAGTCGTCACTGAGGTGGGCGGGGGGGTGGAAGGGGGGGCCTTTAAGGTGGGCATTGGTGGAGTTGCCCAGGCTCCTGCTGAGGTGGGGGAGGTGGAGGTGATGTACTGTAGCTGGAGCTGTTGGGAGGTGTCGTGGGGGATGGTTGCAGGACTGTCCCTTTGTCTTTCAAAGCGGCAGTAGAACTCGTTCAGGTCGTTGGCTAGGCGTTGGTCGTTGATGGAGTGGGGGGCTTAAAGCCTAGTTTATGCTTCTGCGTCACGTCGACGCCGTACCTACACCTTCGTTGAGCATTCGAAGTTCTGCGTCGAGGGAACGTGTTGCTCTGCAATTCACCGCCATGGCGCTAGGGGGTGTAGCTGTGTGTTTGCGTGGTTATAGCCGAATCCTCGCTTTTCTTCCGTAAAGTAAACAACAGTAAACAATGGCGACCGAGGTGGAGCAGCTGTATTTGTTGTTGGAGCTCATCAATATTGAAGAACAAATGCTTATATTGCAAATGTTGAAGCACAAGCTACAAAGAAAACATTTGCGGAGGTGGTTTTTACGACGAGGAAGAAAGACCGGAAAAGCAACTGCCGGAACTTACGTTCTGAGCGGACCAATCACAGCGCTTACGGTCCCCGTCGACGCAACGCGTAGTTAAGATTTTTGGGAGGCGCACGTCAGGCTACGGCGTAGGGGTCTGCGTCGACGGCGTCGACGTGACGCAGAAGCATAAACTAGGCTTTAGGCTTGTAGTTGGTGATCTGCCTGAGCCCTTTCCAGACAGACGCAGAGTTGTTGGCTGATAACTGATAACTGACGTCACAGCCTCTGTGTACTCATCCAGACTGTTGATAGCAGTCCTGAACACATTCCAGTCAGTAGAGTCCAAACAAGCCTGGAGATCCTCCACAGCCTCACTGGTCCACTTCCTTGATGTCCTCACTACAGGTCTGCAGAGCTTTAGTTTCTGTCTGTATGCAGGAATCAGGTGGACAATGACGTGGTCAGAGTGTCCCAGTGCAGCACGAGGCACGGCGTGATAAGCATCCCTGACTGTGGTGTAACAGTGAAATAAATCCTCTGGTGTTGTAACCCTGATGTTCATGAGCTCTTGTGTAGTGAAGGAGCTCCGGGTACCATCGCAAAAAACAGAATTAAAACACAAAATAAAACAAAACAACGTGCACCAACACACCGAGGCAACCATCCGCGGCGCCATCTTGATGTCTATAATTTACCAAAGTCTCGTTATTTCAGATATCTTCAGGTTCGAAGTTTTACCTCTAAATTTTTCCCAGAGTATCCATCTCCACCCGTTAAAGATTTACTGTATTCAGTCCTTAATGTAAATCCACTCAATAAAAGAGCAAGATCAAAAATATATGCATTAATTCTGGATAGCTGCCCTTATACGTGGGACAAAATCAAGGCAGCATGGGTAGGAGAGGTTGGAGAAATAATACCAGAAGATACCTGGAAAAATACCATACAGCGTATACACACCTCTTCTTTCTGTATCAGACATGGCTAGATTCAGTTTAAGGTTGTCCACAGGTTGCATTATTATAATGACAGACTGTCTAAATTATACCCTAATGTTTCACCAAACTGTCATATATGTCAATATTCTCCTGTTTCTTTGGGACACATGTTTTGGTCATGTCCATCATTGTATGGCTTCTGGTCTTCAGTTTTCCAGTCACTCTCAGCAATATCTGGCAAAACACTGCAGCCTGACCCTTTGATAGCTATCTTCGGTGTAGTTAGGGATGAGCTAAAGTTGTCCCGTCTCCACAAAAATGCAAAAAAAATGCACAAAATGGCCTTTGCATTGTTGCATGCCCGTCGTCTGATACTGCTGAATTGGAAGGGGAAGATTCCTCCTGCCTATGTTCATTGGATTAGAGAGATAATGTTGGGATTGGCTTTGCAAAAAATTAGGTATACAGTACACGGGTTGGAGGATAAATATGACAGAACTTGGTCACAGTTCATAACTCATATCAAGAGCTTGCCTTTTGCCTAACTCCTTGTTTTATGTATTATATATTTATTTTTCCTTCTTTCTTTCTGAGTCCAGAATGTTGGTGTTATGACCATAATGATCAACACAGATTGGTTTGAGTCTTTTGTTTGTTTGTTTTTGTCTTGTATGTCTGTTTTTTGTATTTGTTTATAATTGTTTTCTTCTTTTGGTGCTTTGTTTGCCTGTTTGATACGTGAGTGTTTTTCTGGATGTGTTTGTGGGGAGGCCACCTGGATAGGGTGGGGGGCGGGGGGAGGGTACATAACTTTTGTAAGAAATGCTTAATTAATGATGGCAATGTACTTCGATATGGAAAAATGATAAATAAAGTTGTAAAAAAAAAAAAAAAAAACCCAAGACTAGGATATAAACGGAAATGCAAACAAATTAAATAAAGGGAAAATACAGTAACAAAATAAAAGCAAAAGTAAAAAGGTTGTTACAAATCTCTACAAAAATTAATATATAAATAAATAAATATATAATATAATGTGTTACTAATATTTGTGTACTTGTTTTTTTCTGACGAAAAACCCATTACAATGAATAATCACATACCATGTAACTTTTAACATTTATTTTCTGGAACGGATATGCAGAGGAGTGCTGTGAATTTTTTTTTCTGTCTATCATGTTTTATTTATATATAATCATAACAAACTAACAAGAAATGCACTTGATGACAACATTTCAACAAATAAGCCTGTCACGATAAAAACATTGTTTTTGATATTTTGTCCCAGGAATTATTGCAATTAATGCAAATACACCCCCCCGAACTTTAAATTCTTAATTTTTAAATGTTGAATATGTACGACTGCATGTGCAGAGGTAGCATCTCGTTGAATGCATTTCTAGCGGACTAACGTGTTAACTGAAGTAAAAGAAGCAACTATTTCTTGCCTGACTACTGCCTATGGCTATAATTACCAACATACTGTTAGCAGGCATGGGGATAACTGACCTTGGGTCTTCTATCCACAGGCCCAGCTGGCGGAGCACCTCCATGGTGGCGACCTCTCGATTCAGTGTGTAGAAATGAAGGCCTGGTACCTTGCCACTGTCCAGCAGCACACGGCACATCTCTATGGCCTGTTGGATTCCATAGTTGCGTATAGCAGCATCATTGTCTTTGATGGGCTCGATGACTTTGGTGATCTCCTCTGGTACCTCAAGTTTTGACAGCTTGACTAGCTGACGCAGGGACTGGTAACCCTAGGGAAAAGCAAGTTAAAATCCATCTTATCCTGAGCTGTTCAAAAGAATACTATAATAGAGATAATACATTTCTTTATGAGAGACACAGAGATACAAAGATTGGCAGAAGATAAGGAATTTGTTTCAGTCCATCTTCAATCAATGCAGCCCTGGAGGGGAAGTGTTTTCCATTAAATACTTTGATTGTTAGGTAGTCTAATTTGTTCTGCTACAATTTCACAATGATCAAATTTCTCATGTTAACATAAAAGTTAGGATGCTCCGTTTGATTGGCCACCAATTGGTATCAAACAATATTTCCTTTAATTAGTTTTAAGAGCGATCCCTGTAAACGTTGATCAGAGGATCCAATCAGATGAGTCAAAACAAACGACTGTCACTCATGTACAGAGATTAGATGAAATTGAGATGGCTCACTCATAATTTTTTTGCAGTTAATAGTTGTGTTTTCTAACTCAAGTAGTTATCTGATGACTACTTTTCTTTTTTTTTTTCTTGAGCTGATGGTAGAATGGGCTAACGAGTGAGGCATCTTGCTTCTCTTCTCCTCTTTGTTGAGAGTTGCACATGTGCAGGAACATGACAATGAGAACCGCCTCATGGGCTCTGCTGGTCTGGCAGTTTTACAAGGTGTATGATATGTTAGAGCAGCAGATGTTTGTGTTCCGCAAAAACAGACTCCTTTTACAATCGCGCACTTTTGAGAGTTGCTGAGTGAAGAGAAACTATATAAAAAATGTTTGTGTTGTGGTCGGTTAAAATGTAACGCATTTCGTCTTTACAAACAGGGTGATGTACGTGTTTATTTGCATATAGAGCAGGGGATTCTATCAGGAGTGGTCTGTCTGATCGGGTTGTACAGCTTGAGAACCTGTCAAAGCCCGGCAGGACAGACGCTGCATGGTGCGAACAGGTCGTACCCGTTTTTCTCATTTCGCTGTTATTAATGCCTTTCTTTGTCATCTATCCGTGATGTGCAAACATCAGATTTCCACTCAGAGAAAGTGTGTCCTGCTTATATAGTCCAATTAAATAAAAAAGAAAACCTAAATAATAATGGACATTTACTAACAAAATTCTGAGTAGGATTCAGCTCTGTAGTGTTTCAACAGAGATGAGAAGGAATTGAGATGACTTATCATTTTTTTAGAGCTGGGATGAGAAATTCTAATGTAAGTGTTCACTTAGATCACCCAAGACGCATGTTAATCAGGCGTAAATAGGGCAATAGACCCCGTGATGGGTATTGGCTGATACTACTAAGGAACGTCGATCAGCCTAAAAAATCTGACCTAAAATTAAAGACTTTGCACCATTACTCGATTGTAGAGCAGTGTGCATCGCCCTCTCTCTATTTTAAACATATTGAATAATTTGTAATAGTCGAACTGTCCATCAGCAGTGTGATAAGTCGTACCACGTGGATGGACCAGTGACCCCTCAAAACATTGATAAAGTTTGAGCTCCTCGGTAGGCAGGCAGGATTTGTTATATGAGTAAATATTAGTTTTGCTGCATTCGTTCCTGTAACAAGCAAACAGATCCCAGCAGGCACATCTGTGCCCTCTGTGAACCCGGTGCACATCAGCCTGCTGAATGCATCTTCATGTGGCAATCACAAGAATCAATTGCAGCCTCAGTGCCTGTGTGGTGCCTATATGCAAAGAGGCATGGATCTAATTGTGGGCCTACCCCAGATTGTGGCCTGCTCATGCTTATATTGTGATATAGAAGCAAATGAGAGGACGTCAGCTAAGTAGGCTGTCCTTTAATATGACCCAGGATGCATTTGTATGAACATAGCCAAAAGAATGTTTCCATGTTCAATTGAATTCTATTTGTATAGTGCTAGATCACAGTATACATTATTTCAAGGATCTTTACAATTAAGGTTGGGACATTCAAAATTATAGAGAAACCCAACAGTTCCCACAATGAGCAAGCACTTTGTGACTCATTAATTGGAAGAAACCTCTAGAACCAGACTCAATGTGTTCCAGACCACCTCTTTAAACAATAAATGGACTAGAGTAATACAAATTGTATTATCTTAGTTTCTAGTATATTTAGTTTAAAATGCTTGAATCTCAATGGCAATTTAACTGTGATAGACCTGTTATGCATGATGATGATGACGATGATGATAACAGTATTCTGGTTCCTGGAAAGAACAGTGAGATACCTGAATGGGGAATATTCCAGGTAGGATCGGACACATGATACCAATTGCTCTGCAGTCATCCAGAAACTTGAGGAAAGTGTCTGCCCTGAAGAAAAGCTGAGTAATTATAAAGTCGGCTCCAGCATCGACCTTCTCCTTAAGGTGTCTAAGATCCTCCTCATAGCTCTCTGCTTCTGGGTGGCCTGTGGGGTAGCCTGGACACAGCAGCATTTTTAAATATAAAATCACTTAACAATACCACTTTTTAGTATCTACTATTTTTCAGAAGGCTGAAAACAGAAGGCTGAAAACATACCAGCAACACAAATGTCAAAGTAGTCGTCAAACTCTGAACGGATATGTTTGACCAGGTCGACGGCATAGTTGAAGCCTTCCTCCTCTTCTTCCCAGTCTGCTCCCACTGGGTCTGTGGAGATATCATGAATATACATATCTTAAATTAGTAAAACACAAAAGATACATACATGCATACACACACACACACACCACATACAATTTCAAAGTAAACTTTATTGTCATTCAGACCATACAACAAGTGCACAGCATAAGGAAATTGCGTTTCTCCCAGCTCCATGCGCAAATATAAAAGGCAATTAACTAAACACAACAAAAATAGACATAACAGATGAGACCTAAGAAAAACTAAGCCATAGACATTTTTTTTAGTAGAGTTGGCGATATTGAAAAAAAATATCACGATATTTTTTTCATATCAGTCGATATCGATATACATCACGATATAAATAAAATAACCAGAAAATAAATATTTTGCACTTTTATCTTAATGAACAATGTTCTTCATATGTACAAACATTGTTTCATATTGAAAAAACTGATTTTACTTGCTCCTACAATCATCCTGTGCCACTGCACTTTACTTATAACATTTCATATAAACCACAACAGTGAAAAGGTGTATAAAATGTAAATACTCATTTTTTATTATTTAATTATTTTTATTGCCTTTTTATATATTATTCTCTTGTCTACCTCATTCTGACCTGCCTGCTGCTGTAACCACTGAATTTCCCCGGTGTGTGGATCAATACATTTTAATCTTATCTTACCTTAAATCAGCACCACTTCACTGAGGCGCATTACTCCGCTGGTCAACAAGTGACTCTGCTCCTCTGATGTTTTCTAATCATCACACTTCAACTGATCTTTATAAAAACCTGCTGAATTCATATTTATGTTCCTGGATAAACAGGGCGTCGCTTCTTCTGCAACAAAGAAGTTAAAACACATCATAATCTGCTGGAAGAACTTTCTGCAGGAGTGAGTGTGTGTGTGTGTGTGTGTCCCTCATCACACAGGAACTAATAATCTGATATTAGAGTAATTGATAATCACAATCTAACCTATATTCTAAAATAGTTATTAGTCGATGATGTTGGATAATTACCCCTGATCGTAACCCTGATTGTCCTGACTGTGTGCATCATGTCACATCTCGTGTTGTGAAGCAGATTTAAACACATATCTCATAAACTCTTATAAAACTAAAATGTCCTAATAACTGATCAGTGCTGGTGTTTATTGTTAAAGTGTAAAGTGAGTGCACATCAGAGGAGGAGCGAGGAGAAAGCTCCAACAGAGGCTCTGACACAGGATGACAGGACCTTGAATGTCTGTCCTGAAGCAGCAGTGTCATAATGATTCAGTGGTGGAAACCCGCTGAAACTATGAATGTAACGAAAACATGAATCTTTATGTCCAGTTACTGCATCGATTCAGAGTCGTCGTCCTCTGCACAGGGGCCCAAATAATAAAACCTGCGCTGCTCCTACTACACTCTGCTGTGTGCATCAACCTAACTTGATGCGGGCGTAACTCTATTCCAGCCACGCGACTGGTTCAGCACGGCGCACATTATCATTGGCTGTGGATGTTGTCTGTCACAACATGGATGAGCTCTATCGACGTGTCTTAAATTTCTATCCAGTAAAACTTATATCGCAATATAATCGATATCGTTTTATCGCCCAGCCCTAATTGCAAGTTTGAAAAATCCTCTCACAGTGGTTGGATTACTACACAGAGTATCAGTGGTAATATCGATAAGGTGCTTGAGTGGTGAACATTGAATTATTGCACACACAAAAAGCATTAATTGGGGGTAGAAGTCAATTTCAGGGTGTGGGGATGATGATATCTCCCCTCTGATCTGTCGTCCTAACTCCCCCTTGCCGTAGAACCATGGGTTGAACCCCACTATGCTCTAGCTATGATAGCAGCTTGCTTTTGCAGACATTAGCGCACTGAGCTAGTAGTTGTGTCTCAGTTAGCTTAAAAAGCTACTTAACAAACACTGACAAAGACCTCTGGTCAAGAAACCGACCCCTGGCACGGACCTTCGGAAATTGTTAACGTCAGAGCCGGTATGATTCTTCTATTCATCATTTCACTCATGTTGTAGCACGCAAAGAATGATGACCTGCCTGAGCTGCACCCTGCTGCTGGCACCCATTGTTAGCCATGATGATTGTCTGTTGGAATCAATTTTGAAGAGTATTTTTGTATTTTGATTGTATACAGTGCTCCAAAAAATGAAGGGAACATTAAATCATATAACACCAAGTCAGTAAATCTTCAGGGATATCACTCTGTCCATTTAGGAAGCAAAAGTGATTGTGAATCAATTTCTCCTGCTTTGGTGCAAATGAAAGTGACAACAGCTGCAATGGAGAGGCAAATGCAAGATAACACCCACAATAGAATGGTTTTACATGTGCTGGCCACAGACAGCTGCTCTCTCTTTATCCTTGCTGACTGATTCTTCTTTAGTTTTGTCTTCTGCTTCTGTCCTTGTCACTACTGGTAGCATGAGGCAGTATCTGCAGCCTGATCGGGTTGCATAGGTAGTCCAGCTTCTCCAGGAAGGCACATCCATACATGCGGTCGCAAGGTTTGTTGTGTCTTCCAGCACAATCTCAAGAGCATGGAGGAGATACCAGGAGGCTGGCAATTACACAGGGAGAAGGTCATCAACCCAGCAGTAAGACCAGATTTTGGTTTTGAATCCAGTCCTCAATGGATTGATGATTTTGGTTTCCATGGACCGTTGTTACATCATTTGTTTTGTACAAATTATACAATGTACAGCTGTAAAGATTTTCAACTTGGATAATTTGTTGTGATTTAAGTTTTCTCTTGATGTTTTTGAGCAGCAGAGCATTTCAGATGGTGTTGCATCACAAGCCACAGTGTTTTAAAGGGGGCTCCATGATCGTTGCTACCCTTTGACTGGTCAGTGAAGGCAAAGGTCTCTCTCAGGGTGCAGAGGTGGAACATCATAGGACAGAAGCACATACTCCTAGAACTAGAGTTAAATCCAATAACTGTATTTTCCTAACCACTTGGAATCACTTAACAGAAGGAGCCAGTCTTTTTATATAACAGGTAAACAAATGTCACCTCCCCTACCTCCTCTGAGTGCCATGATGTTCTTGAGGCCCAAGTGCTTAGCTTTGGCCAGGTAACCAGTAATCTTCTCTTTGGTCTGATTGCAGCAAGTCAGGTGGAGGATGCTCTCCAGGCCACAATAGTTGACTGCTGTGCTAGCAATCATCATGGATGAAGTTTCCTTGTCTGAGCCTGGATCCCCTGCTGGGTGCCAGGTTATGTCGATGAACAGGGGGCCACCCGAACCCATTCGGTCAAATCTGAAATATGATGACACGTACAAAAGAATTGATCCAGCTGTTTGGTTATGATACGCAATTCCTGAGGGGTCAGTAAAAATGTTATTTAGAAAATCCAAATGGGTTTCTGTGCAAATTAAGCTGTTTCACTGCACTTATTAGAAAGAACCTATTGTTTATTCTACATCTGAACTTGACATAGTTTGCTCTGTTAGAGCAGTTACTCACAAGTTACCTTTATCACTAAATTCTTTGGACACTTTTGAATCTTTGTGTTTGGGCTGTGATGAATCTAACCACTTCATCTTTATCATATACAATACTGTATTCATTCCAGCTTGATCTCACATGCCTTGAGATGAGGTTGACGGCTCCACTGGCTGTGCGAGGAGGAAAGAATTCCAGCGAGAACCAGTGGTCTCCGGACTCCATCCTCCTCCGCATCTTGTCCCGCAGCCTGTCCGACCGGTCGGCGTCCAGCGAAGGCGTGGAGCACCGGGAACTCTCCTTGGAGCTCTCCCCGCTACTGTTGCTGGCTCCGCTAGAGTCGCTCTTACATGGCTGCAGAGTACCGTCCACTTGCCGAACCTGGTTCACCATGATGGTAACTTACACTGAAAAGAGACAAAGACACTAAACAAGCCAGACTCTGCTCAGTCAATGCAATATACAATAAGAGTTCGTGTTCAGAGTTGCAGTCAACCTCATGTTAATCACAACCCTCAGCGCGAACTCGTGTCCTTTAAAGGTCTTCACCGACTTCTGTACCTAATGCATCAGAATGCCGTTAAAGCCATGTGCTCCGTCCTGTTACAACAAAGCCCCACATCCGATCGGATAAAGTTGAGTTCAAAAGACGCTCGTTTAATATAACTTGGACGAGCGCGATCGTTCAAAGTCTGTAGGCAAACGTGTGTTCAGCGTCCGCTACCTCATGTTGAGCTCAGCTAGCTACACGAGCGATGTTAGCTCAGTGATGAGTCAAGAAAAACACAACGACAGAACCGCACCTGGATCTAACTCAGGGACAATCCCGCAGCAAAGTAAAGCAAACTTTTTCTCCCACCTCCTCCGCTCGACGATGTTGTGGTTTACCTCTGTTACCAGCCGCTGTTTGGATCTCCGTAGTCAACCCAGCGGCCCCGAACCTGGGGTGCGCCCGTATTCAGACCTTTATGGTAACCGTTAAAGGGATCAGATTTTATCGATCATTTCTGTCACTGTCTGAAAACACGTGCTGCAGACCCCCCCCCCCCCCCCCACCCCACCAGCCTGGAGACAGGGCGTGACGTCTTTACGGACCCCGAACACAATTAAAGGCATTTAAACGCATAATGAGAAGAATACCAACATTAGATTCCTGCAGACCGGGAGGCTGCAGTTTCAGGACCGCAGTTCCAGCACCCTTGTTTTTTGAAAACAGCGCCATCTAGGGAAGTGGATGACATGTGCTTTTAAAGGTTTATTCCACCCAAATGCTACTTATCGTCTTTGTTTCTGAGAGTTGCACGTTGATGATTTGTTTTAATCAGAATAAGTTAATCATCAAGTAAATTAAAGATGGAATCATATCCTATAGCCTTTTCAGTCTCTAGATCTCAACCAGATATTTTAAAAGTTGGAGAGAAGAACTCTGGGGGCAAATTAAGATTTAGATATATTTTTCACTTTAAATTGTAAACAAAAACAAGCACACATTGAAAACAGATACAAAAATACAAGAATTGAAGTACAAAAAGGTACATCCAACACTTATTTTTCTTTTTTCTTTTTTTGAATTCCAATCAAATATAAAAAAATTTAAAGCAGAGCATAATTGTTAAAACTGAACATTTGGAGATCATTTCACAAACATAACTTTTCCCTCTAATACTAATACAGCACCAAAAAAGCCGTTAATCTTCTGTCCTGGAAAGAGCTTAATTTTTTTATCATCTGCAGGAAAGGTAATATAATAATAATAGACTATTAAAAATGCAAAGATATGTTTATACTATATATATATATATATATATATATATATATATATATATATATATATATATATATATTAACTGTAATGCATTTACTATCAAAGATACTCATACTTCAATTATCTAACGTTAAGTTTGCTATTAATTTAATATGGTGGAATTGTCTTTTAACGTTAAACAAATAACACTTGATTCAGATTCAGACACTTTCACTGTTGTCCATCATGAAGGTCAAACCACAGAGGGAGAAGCATCAATGAAAGACAACACTGAGCTAAGGGAGCGGGTCCTAGACCTGGAATGTACATAGGTCGGGATCTCAGGATCCGGGCAAGAAAACACTCACTAAGACTGTGGTTGCTAACTTGCTGGTGAAAATCTCCCCATCGTGGTCCTTAAAACCAATAACATTTCGGATTCTGTGCACGACAAAACAGGAAAACTAAATAATGCTTGTCACCTTCCAATTCACCCAGAGAACACCCAGAGACGCGCTGGGAAAATGACCACGGATCCAGTGTCAGTAAAGAGCTAAGCATCTCCTTCATAGCAGATCTCTGCAAGGCTGACAGGGAAACACGAGCAGCGCTGTGGCCCGAGACACAACAAGCAAGAGCGGCTGGGAGACGGGCATACTGCAGAGGGGGTGCTGGCAGAGGGGAACATCATTCTTATTGCAAGGTGCCATACCAGCAACAACACACACACGCCAACATGCCATTCACATAAAGTGCTAGTGCAACGCTAGTGTTTTCAAAGTGCCAACAGTATTATGCATGACGCAATATGCATTCTGACAGCACATGTACAAAGGCTGTCTATCAGCAGAGAGTGTGCACAGAGCGCGCACTACACACCTGTAGCGGGAACACGCATTGAGGAGAGGAGTACGAGCAGCGTGTGAATCAGGAGCGACACTTGAAGGGTAGGAACAGAGAGACAGAGAAGAGACAGACAAGAAGAGAGAGACAGATGTCTGTCACCCAGAGACTGCTGTATGTTGTGTGCGTGCGTCCTTGAGACCTAACCACGCACACCACGCCAACACACCACCACTCATCCTAGGAGTCATCACATACATCGCCCAGCCTGTTATAGTTATATGTTCTTGTACTGTTGCTAATTAAATTATCTTAAAGAGAGAGAAGTCGTCTGAGTCTGTTCTAACAGACAACCCTGAAGCGAAGCTGGAAGCAGAATCGGCTAATCACTTCCCCACATACAGTCCTTATCTTCACCAATAGCACATATAACTGTTTTCCAAATGATCCACTATACTCATCTCAAACTAAATAATACCCATGCAAATCTCTCATATACACCACTTTGTTATGTGCATTAGACACACACAAGCAAATTTCATCAGAAACTTAAACAGAGCAAATAAAGCTTACGTTTCAGAAGTGTACACGGCGGGCCTTCACCGTACTAAAGGTCTCAACTGCATCCTGAATTTAAATTCTCTGTGCCAGTTCATGTTCTATAGAGATCGTTACCAGTCCATTAAATCTGTCTTGTTTCAAACTGCATTCTCCTGACCCAACTGAAACGGGAAGTGTGAGAAGCACTTGTAATGCTATAAAAGCATTTGGAAAAAGTGAATCCATCCCATTGTCACAGGTGAACTTGAGTGCGTCTTGTGGTTTAGTTCCAGCTGCTAGACGTCTACTCAAAACTGTCAACTCCGTAAAATGTTCTTGCCCATCAACATCTTTTTTAACAGGGCTTTTTCCACTTCTCTGCATTGTTGGACAACATCTGCAGTGTTTCTCTCCTTGATGGGAATGTCCTACAACACTCCAAATACGTCCCCGTGCTTCTCCTTAGCATTGATGCAGTCCAGTGCAGTCCAGAACTCAGTTAAAGAAAAAATACTCTATAATCATGTTATAGATCCGTCACTGCTTCGTCGTCTCCTTGGTAATGAAAATTTGTTTTTCTCTTCCGTGGTCGCACTGCACTTTGTGGAGAAAAGCAGGCCTCCAAATCCTGTGCAAGTGATCTTGCAATTGGACAGCACTTACTAAAATTGGTGTCTGTGCGATAGTCCAGCAGGAATTGTTTCAACACGTTCTGCTGTGCCACTGCATGAAATACATCATTACTCATTGTCTGTTGTGTTTTGCTGGTAATATTTATCTGAATAAAAATGTCGTACAATGTTATGATGGAGCACAGGAATGGGTAGTTTTTAATTTTTGCTGCAATGCCTCTGGCTTCACATCTAGTTTTAGCTCCATACATGCCAGTTAGACTTTCATCTTGTGCCTTGACAGCATCGCATCATATACATCCACTAACTGGTGTCACACAGGTTTGAGCGCAACTACCCAACTTTCCCATCTAGTGACGGCTTGACTGTGAAGCCACACTCACCTATGTGCTGTTATAACACGTCTCAGCGAGAGGTGGAAGCAGAAAAGAAGTTATAAACCTCCTGGAATGTCATGAAGAAATCCACTGCCTGCAGACAACATGAGGCTGCATCATTAACCACCAGGTTAATGCTCTTGGGTCTATGTCTCCCACTCTTTTTTGCACACCACTATGTTTGCCTCTCATATTTGATCCATTGTCATAACATTGACCTCTCATATCCATAATGTCAATATCCAGCTCCCTAAGTCTCTTAATAAGAACCTCAGTCATACAGGCACCCGTACAATCAGTTGTCTCTGTGAATTCCAAGAAATCTCCACAATTCCTCCCTGTTTTGTAACAAAGCGTACAATCATGGTCATCTGTTCTGTTCAACTCACATCAGGAGTCCAATCTAAGCTTATGGAGAATATTTAGCTGACCTCAGCATCGTGAGAATTTCCTGCTGAATCTGTGAGCCAGACAATTTCAGTCATTTAGACATCCTGTAGTGTCTTCTCAGTGATTTAAAGGAATTGCTCTTGAGAAATGTCTCTGTTTACCCCCCCAACAGTAAGAAGAAAGATCCGCCCCTGCACATAGGGGAAGTGAAGTTCACAGTTGTGTTCCTGTTTCTATCATACTTCTCTCACTTCTGTTCCGTTTGTTTCAGGACACAACATCCACAGTTTAAATATAACCTTACATTAGATGTTGTGTGCAACAAAGACAAAAACTATTACCATAGTCAGCTTGGGTACATTTGCAAAGGGGTCCACAACTCCTTATGCCCAGTTTTTCTGGAATTCTAGATGTGACTAGAGGATTTTGATGTAAATTGTGTGTTTTACAAATGAAACCGGGACTATTTGTTTTATCTGACATTATGTTGAAACATTACATGGATGGAAGAATGGTAAAGCAAAAAAATCATTCAAAATTTGTAAAGCCTTAAATATTGTTCAAACATATCTGTAAAGATTCTCAGTAATCCAGGACATGGTATCTTGTAGATAGGAAACGGGACTTGCTTATGTTTTTTGAGGACGTTTCACTTCTCATCCAAGAGGCTTCTTCAGTTCTGAGAACTGACATTGAATATAAATATATTCAAACTTTTTTTACTTTTGTTACATGGGCACCCTATGGATACAGTTTTGCTTGTGTAACCCTGCGAGACCTCAGAGCCCATTAGGGAGGAAGTGGTTTGCTAGTGGTACCCAGGGCAAGGGAAAGCAGCTTTTAAGCTGTGTCATTAAGAAGGGGCTGCATCCACTTAGGCAGAACTTCAATGAGACGGTCTGGTTTCGTCACACTCTCATTGCTGTCACTTAGCAACACAGCTGACATTAGACATGACGAGAAAGTTTTAATGTCCCCCTGGTTTTTTTTTTTTTTTTACATCTGTATTGTTAGCTGTTTAGTTGAATTGAAGTCTAATACTCGAGCATCAGACAAGTCGTTACTTACCTCCAAAATGGATTGTCACTGAAGTGCAATGAATCCTGGGATAGGTTTGGGCCGGGAATCATAGTGGATGGAAGGATGCATTTTTCGGCCACATTTAGAGAGACTTCGAAATGGGAGAGCCTTGTTGCGATGCTGTGTGTGGGTGCATTCCCTGAATTGGGACACAGTGTCTGCACCAACTGCTTGGTAGGCTTTATAGTCCATCCATTACAGTTTTCTAAAACCAAGACTTTTTTTATTCAAAAGTGCATTTAGCTAAATCATTTTACAAGTTCATACCATTATTGTATTTTATTCTATTTGTATTTTATTATTCTACACAATGCTCTGAATGGACCGAGTTATATAGCTGACTCTCTGCTTAACTATGAGAACACTAGAACACTGAGAACATCTGCAAGTCTATGAACACCAGTTGAAAGAAAATCGGAGATGCAGCTTTTGTAAATTATGCTCCAAAGCTAGATATGAAAGAAGCTAATTCAGTAAACGTCTCTAAAAGAAGACGTTTATTTTTACTTCAGCCTTTAACTAGATCTTGCACTTGCCTGCACTCCTGCTCTAATATGTTATTTTATCACTTTCTCTGTTTTCTGTTTTTATGCATTTATTTAAATAATTTGTGTCTTATTCTTTTTATTTCCCTTTCTGCTAAATTTCATGTCAGCATGGTTTTGTGTTTCTTAAAATATATAATATATGTAATATATGTCTTTTTATTTTGAATTACATTTTCACATGTTTTTATTTCCATCTATATCATCTGTATGGAAATCGATCAATCCAAATATATTTGTATAGCCCATATTCACAAATCACAATTTGTCTCATAGGGCTTTAACAAGTTGTGACAGCTGCTGCCCTTAACCCTCAACAAGAGTAAGGAAAAAGCCCTTTGACAGGGAAAAAGAAGGTAGAAACCTCAGAGAGAGCCACATGTGAGGGATCCCTCTCCCAGGACGTTTGTTAAGCACTTTAAGCTGCATTTTTATTGCTTGAAAAGTGCATTACAAATTCTCATATTATTAGTATTATCATTACACAGTTCTATCTTTCTTATTTATATTGTTTTTCTCCTTCAACTTATTAAAAAACCTTACATTTTTACCACTATTTATTGTTCTTATTATTATTGTTGTTTTTTGATTGTGCGGTTGAAGCTTTTCTTTTAATTTAGTCCGTGTTGTTTTCATGTCTCTGTACATGAATACATAAATGAAACTGCCTTGTCTTGCTAACACGTGTTTATATGAATCGCAGGACTTTCTGAATGACGAGAGAAACCTCGCAGTCAGTGCGGTGTCTCTTTAAAAGGTGCGGTGTGTGCGTGACACGATCACGCAAAGCTGCGTCGCTGATGAGCAGCGACACAACATCCTGGAGCCTGAGCCGTGTTGATCCCCGAGCGCAGCAGAAACACACGCACCGTCCGCGAGCAGCGCGACATTTTCCTCAAACACCATTTTAAAGCTATTAGAGAGACTCGCCGCTGTCCTCGCCCTCTGTAGTCACTGAGCCACTCCGCTGTTTCGAAAATGGCCACGGACGAGCTGTCGTCGAAGCTCAGCCGACGGCTTCAGATAGAAGAGGGGGCCGAGGACCCTGTGGCCCTGGACCCGCCCGGACACCAGAACGGCTCCGAGGAGAAGCCGAGCACCGCCAACGCGGACTCGGAGCTGGGCGCCAAATTGTCCCGGAGAGGAGAGCTGAACGAGGGGCAGGGGGAGCACTGTCAGCCCAGCATGAAGGTGTTCAACCCCTACACCGAGTTCAAGGAGTTCTCCCGAAAGCAGATCAAGGACATGGAGAAGATGTTCAAAATGTGAGTGTAAAGGAATTCTCAACATGTTACCAAGGTCCAACATGTGACCAACATATTACATGTGTTAATCATGCCTCCAGGCCACTAGTCCCATGTGACGTGACATGAATCAGTGAGGGAAGTCACGATGAGATTGCACATATAAGGAAGTCGAGTTGGCACGTCGCTTATGTGGGTCACAGCTGAATGAACCACTCACATTGTTGCATTGTGTCTTTATATCAACAACAGTTTGTAGACCACAGGAAAACACAAAGACTACATCTGGAAATAAGGCTGAGCGAGTAATCATAAAGATCAGCAACTCAACATATGACAGGTCATCTAAGGTAATAGATCCCATTGGAAATGAAGAGTATTTGCAGCTGTAGTATATGTGAAGGTGTGGCTATCTGGAGCATGGCAGATGGAAGGGTGGGGACATTACACCAGTCACATACAGACTTTTCTCAGGTCTCAGTCCAGGAGCTGATGTGATTAATAGATTAACAATTATGATGAATTGACATCTCTTCATTAACCCTCTTTCTGTAGTAAAAAAGTGATATATTGCCTTTCCAGTGTAAGTATTAATCTAGTTTTAATGACAAGTGAGGCAAATATTTGAATCACTGCTGTTTTGGGTTGTTATCAGTTAATTAGCAAATCCAATGCCACAATTTTACAAAAAGTCTGAGGTTGTTGACTTGTTGAAATGTTTATGGTTTAGGTCTATTGTTAATTTATTGTTACTGTTTTTTGGGGGGGGGGGTCTCTAACCCAGGATGACAGTACATAAAGTTAAGTCAAAGGAAGATCTGAAATTACCACATATTTGTGTGGTAATACTGTGTCTCATTTTCTCTATTGTTTGATCTGTAGGAGTTTGAGTTAGAAATCTGGAAAGACATTGATAACAAGTGTAAAAGGACACTTTAGCTGCTCAGACACTAAACTCTGAGATTCTCAGATGTTACTCCTGAGGATTTGTATATGTAACTGCAAATGTCTGAGGGCCTCTGGAGTTTCTGCAGACTTACACCTGACCCCCTACAATGAAGTCTGCAGAAAGTCGAAAGAGGCCGATATGAGAACACACATTCTCCCGAGTATTCGTTGTTTTTATGAACACATCGGAGCAGAAAATCTCCTGCTGCGTTGTGCATGAGTGAAAGGTAAACTTCACCAACTTTTAGTATTAATTAGGAAATCTCTCAACCTTTTTAAAGGTTTATTCAGTGTCATTTTAGAGCTATTTATAAAACCTCTCCACCATCTATTTGTGTCATAGCAGTCACAAGATAAGGTGCTTCAGAGTGAGGGCAAGCAACATACAGGATGTCATTAGCAACGAGCCATCGGCCTTTTTAAATGGTGTAGTCTGAGTCACTTCTGGGGAGAAGTGGCTGTGGTGTAATAGTCTGATTTCTACACTTATATGCAATTCTAATATTTTGGGAAGCTTCTTCTTTAGAAGATGTGATATAAAACTGCTAACTGTTGAAGCCCTTAGATGGATTTCATTACTGGCAACTGAGATAGCTGAAGTGAAGCTGAAACACAGGAAATGCACGAAGCCTTGTAGCAGAAATCAACCTTTGTGGGTGGTAGGTGCTGTGAAAGTTGAAATTGATGACGCCAACCACTTCATCTTTTTAGCTCTTCTTCGACAGTAGATGAGGTTTGTAGGGCAGGGTATCATTCAAAAACCTTCAATACTTTCGATACCAATACCGATACGATACTGGAATTGAACTAGAAACCTTCAGATTAGAAGACGAATGCTTTGCAAGTCACAAGCAGATTAATGGCCTAAAAAATATAAACCTACAGTATTTACCACATTCTGGTTAAACTTTGTCTATATCAACGCTTTAGTTTTATGTTTCAATTTCCCACTCAACACAGTTTTACAACATTTAAAATATAATATATGTTCCACAACTCAAAGTTGTCTGTTAACGTAATAATAATAAATAATGTATAAAAGACAGAATTGTACTGGGAACCTCAAAATAACTGGATGACTTCTTTATCTGCTGCCTCAACAAAAAATATTAGAGTATTAAGGAATAAAAATTATAAGGGGAAAAACAGGATGTCTGTATATATTTTTACCCGTGTTAGTATTGCAGCTGGACTGTCTTCTTTATCAGATGCGTCACCATCACGGTAACCGGAAGTCTCTTCCATCTGCTGGGCCGGGGTCCTGTAGTCTGGTCCTAACTGCATCTGCTACTTTGGTTTCATATCTTGGGGCCAAGGTGGTTACTGCCAATCTATGCATTTCTAGTTATTGATTTAGCTTGCTAATTAAAGCCATACGCTACAGTTGCACTAAACAATATCAAACGTTAAATGGGGGTCTCAGTTTAAGTCACCGGTAAGTTCGACAAATTTTCATGTTTGCTAAACGTTAACTGCTGAAGTCCCAGTCCTCATGCTGTCCTCAGATGAGGGGGAATGTGGTGGTGGAGATTTTGATGGAGGCTCTGGAACTGAATGATGAGAGGAGGAAGATGGCTGTGGTTCATTGCACATGTATTAAATTTATGCCATGCAATGTTCAAATACTTCATTGAATTTATAGTGATATCTGCACAGATATCTAACTGGATACATTTAGTTGTTACTGACAACTTAACTATACGTGGTAATATCTTTCTGTGACTGAGCCTTCTGTTCATTCTGTTCTGTCTTTTGGTGTTGGAATTTATTTCTATCTGAAGCGCTTTGCTTTTCATGAGACAAAACTTTTTCCATGTCCAGGAAGTTTCTACTTGATGCTCTGCCCAGATTTTTCAGGTTCCTGTCATGTCCAGGCCTGTCCAGGCATTTTAAATGCACAGCTTCCTTGCACATACTTTTTGTACAGACTCTTCAGTGGGTTCAGCCCCAAGCAGACTTGTATGGTTTGAGCATTTAACTTAAAGCATTTCACATTTGAAAAGACTGTTCATCATGGGATCTTTTTAGTACAAAGTGCAAGGAAGGAGCTGTGCAACCAATCATTAAATGAATCAATAAATGGATTGATAATTAGACTGCCTGTGTCGACTACAATGTCATACCCAACTAATCTTCTCCAGTCACAAAGATGCAGTATGGTTGGATCTAATGAAATGAACTAAATACTAACTATAAATCAGTAAATGGACAGAATAAGGAATACAAATTAAACCTATATTCTAGATTCAAATATGGAGCTATATACTTCCCAGCCTCTGTTTTGAATGTTATCCGGATTTTAGTTCTGCCAAACTTTTCTCTTTTTGATAATGCACACTACGGATGCCATGGTGTGGAAATGTCCCAATGAGTAATAAACCGATTCCCCAGACATTTAACCAAAGAAAATATATGTTGGATCGTTGTCTGTACATCTTTTACTGAGAGAGATCTGTAACAGTAGATTTCACTGTGTGAGCAGCTTAACGCTATTGCTGAACCTTAACTTATGTACAGTGTTTAAAGACCCAGACTGATAGCTGCTTCTCAAAATATCGTTAAGTGTTTGTCCTATTTTTTTTAGATCTTTTCTAGTGTTGATGACCACTCAAATCACCACTTAAAGTACAGTTTAACTCACATATTCAAACAGTGCATCTATTAGCAGAACTTTCTCTATCACACATCATCAAGTCTACAGTGCTCTGCACTTCTTTCTCTCTCTTTTTGTCTCTCTCACTCTCAAAATTCCAGTGTTTTGATAACCAAATCCTCATCATCCTTGTCAGTCAGCTCTCTTATCATGTGATAAGACTCTGGTACACTGTGATGTGACTGCTGCTGCTCAGAGCAAACACTTTCATTTTCCTTTAATTACAGCAGTGACAGACTTTGGCCAAATCCCATTTTACCCCTTCTCCCTACCTCTTGTTTTCAAGGGTTTTGCTCCTTGAAACGGATTCACTAGGGATAATGATTGAAATGTTCCCTTAAAACTTGGGACAGCACTTCAAGTCGTCAATGTAAACAGACACTACAAAACGTTTTGCCAGGGATCTCATTGTAATAACATTGTTGAGATCTTAAATAAACCAATGCTATTGTTTGCACTTACTAAAGTGACAAACCTATAACATCCCAATAACATACACTCACCGGCCACTTTACTAGGCACACCTGTTCAATTGCTTGTTAACACAAATAGCTAAACAGCTAATCACATGGCAGCAACTCAATGCATTTAGACATGTAGACGTGGTGAAGACGACTTGCTGAAGTTCAAACCGAGCATCAGAATGGGGAAGAAAGGGGATTTAAGTGACTTTGAATGTGGCATGGTTGTTGGTGCCAAACGGGCTGGTCTGAGTATTTCAAAAACTGCTCATCTATTGGGATTTTCGCGCACAACCATCTCTAGGGTTTACAAAGAATGGTCAGAAAAAGAGAAAATATCCAGTGAGAGGCAGTTGTGTGGACGAAAAAATGCTTTGTTGATGTCAGAGGTCAGAGGAGAATGGGCAGAGTGGTTCGAGATGATAGAAAGGCAACAGTAACTCAAATAACCACTTGTTTCAACCAAGGTATGCAGAATACTATCTCCGAACCTTGAAGTAGATGGGCTACAGTAGCAGAAGACCACAACAGGTGCCACTCCTGTCAGCTAAGAACAGGAAACTGAGGCTACAATTCACACAGGCTCACAAAATTGGACAATAGAAGATTGGAAAAATGTTGCCTGGTCTGATGAGTTTCGATTTCACCTGCGACATTCAGATGGTAGGGTCAGAATTTGGCGTAAACAACATGAAAGCATGGGTCCATCCTGCCTTGTATCAAAGGTTCAGGCTGGTGGTGGTGGTGTGATGGTACACCACAGCCTACCTGAGTATTGTTGCTGACCATGTCCATCCCTTTATGACCACAGTGTACCCACCTTCTGATGGCTACTTCCAGCAGGATAATGCACCCTGTCACAAAGCTCACATTATCTCAAACTGGTTTCTTGAACATGACAATGAGTTCACTGTACTACAATGGCCTCCACGGTCACCAGATCTCAATCCAATAGAGCACCTTTGGGATTTGGTGGAACCGGAGATTTGCATCATGGATGTGCAGCCGACAAATCTGCAGCAACTGCGTGATGCTATCATGTCAATAGGACCAAAATCTCTGAGGGATGTTTCCAACACCTTGTTAAATCTATGCTATGAAGAATTAAAGCAGTTCTGAAGGCAAAAGGGGGTCTAACCCAGTACTAGCAAGGTGTACCTAATAAAGTGGCCAGTCAGTGTATATGCTAATGCAGGTGAATCAATTTCATTTCAAACTGAAAAGCTAGGATGCTTGCATTATTTCACGTATAAATGAAAAGCACACTGCTTCAGGCTGCTAGCTGTGGTCTGTAGACAGTCCTGCCAGGATGCTTTGATATTTGAGGAGCGGTTAAGTGTAGTTGCTATATGCTACATGAAATCATGGATTATCATGCAAAAACAATTGATTTTTTTTAAGGGTGGTGTGCAAACAGTAAGAATGAAAATTACTTTTTAAGGAGGCCTGAGCTAATATTGCCTATTTCAATAGGAGACTCAACTGAGCAGCTGCACAATAGGCAGTAAGAAATAAATAAGGAGTTTTTTAAAACTGTGAGGCATGCAAAGCTGCTCTAGTGGGGTCTCAGAATACAAATAAATAGGTGGGACACAATTGGGAAACAGACTACACACACATCTATCAAACCAGTTAAAACCGATTATCTGCAGGGCTCAAAAGTGGATCAGCATTTGTTGATAGGATGTGAATCTTCTTTCAGATCTGTTGCCAACTGTAACAAAGCATGTTTGTGTTTGATTCTATCAAGGTATGATGCTGGGAAAGACAACTACATTGACCTAATGGAGCTGAAGTTGATGATGGAGAAGCTTGGTGCTCCCCAGACACACATTGGCTTAAAGAATATGATAAAGGAGGTGGATGAGGACCTGGACAACAAACTCAGCTTCAGAGAGGTGAAAAGGGGAAACCAGATTAAAATTAGTGAGATGATGTGATATTCCATCTTTCTTATATTGGTGTTCCTCTGCTTTTCCTGTCGTCTTTAGTTCCTGCTGATCTTTAGGAAGGCAGCAGCAGGAGAGCTGTCAGAGGACAGCGGCCTCAGTGTCCTTGCTCGCCTCTCTGAAATCGATGTCTCTGCAGAGGGGGTCAAAGGAGCCAAGACCTTCTTTGAAGCTAAAGTAAGTTGACTCCAAAGTGTATAAAATGAACACAGATAAAGTTTCATTATAGTCAATACACAAAATATTTAACGCACATAATAATATGTAACATACAAAATTACACATCCAAAAGATCAGTTACTTTGAGACAAGCAAGCCATTGTAATTTTAGAGAGGGGTAAAAAATGTCACCCGCACTCCAGCAGCATCACCGCCCACCCACCCACCTCTAACAATCACTACATTTCAAATTGTAGTGACACAGATGTGAGTCTAAAACAACCATTTACAAGTCCAGGTCATGCTGTCTTTTATCCAGAAACTGAATATGATTATGAAGGGATGAAAGGTTACATCAGTTATTTCAAAATAATTATCTCAAACTACTTTTAAAGGCAAAAGGAGGAATATACAATACAAAAACAAGAGAGAAAAAACTGACCCTGATGAACATGTGATTGGAGAACAATTTAATGAAATGAAAATGGGGGAACATTTTTTCAGGCATCAAATCTTTGGTGAATGAATCAAAAATCTTGAGGGTTATGTTGACTGATGTATTGTGCAGGATGGAAATTCTGTGTGGCATTAACAGAAATGCTGATATTAATAATGAGGACACCATCAATAAAGTACATTAGTATTTTGAATGTGCCCTACCTCCTGTTTAACATTGTGAGGAATGTTTGATGTGATAATAATATAATGCTGTTATCTTGTATATTAGGGATAGCATCATGTGAAGAGCTTTGAATTGACATCAGAACAATATCTCTGTGGCCTACAGTATATTAAGGGAGATAAGGTCAGTCAGAGCCACAGTACCCCAAAAAGTTCAAATTGTGTTAGCCCATGTGCTTATCTTGTCACTGAATCATTTTCTCCTGCATTGTGTGAAACAAAGTGAATGATCGTTCTTAGTTTTCTAGTGCCTCATTTCCTTGTTAAATAACTCATTACATGTTAGCAGTCAAGTAGAAAACTCATTAAAATATCAACTTTTGCACAATGTCCTTTGGCATATTAGCACATATGGATCGCAAAAAATCACCCCATTTTAGTGCTATAAAATATTGTATAAATTGTCAGGTGGTTTATTGTCGCATTGCTTGATTATAGATCTGTGTGCTCATCTGTCTTACAAACACATGACCTGTCTCTCACAGTCGGACTGATCATCAGCAACGTCATGAGAAATCTGTCGGGGCGGTCAAACGATCCATTAAGTTTTTTCTGTCCTTGACAAGCAGGCAGACCTCAGCATAACACCTGCTGTAGTTGTGTACCCAAGAGTAAACTGTGTGCACATTCAGTGGGCAACCACAATAATCAACCCACCCCAGCAGGCCTGCTTCAGTTAGTCCTGTTCGCAGCCTATTAACTGTGAGAGGTGGAGAATAACAGGTAACAGAATGTAGAGATAGTGGCTCTCTACATCTGCCAGCTTTGGGTGATGCATTGTCATTGTCAGTTAATGGTTACATGAGTTATTAATGAATATCCATTGTCAGGTGGAATATTAACTTTGTCCTGTGGTATATAAACAGTGAGTTGGTATATCAAGTCACTGTGAAATATAACCAATCCAGTCCATGTACAAGTATTTTGTTTACGAGCAAATATAACTCATTACTTCCACCCTCCTTGCTGCACTTCTATGCCTGACCACTGTGTGTCTCTCTGTTGAACAGGTCCAGGCCATCAATGAGTCCAGCCGGTTTGAGGCAGAGATCCGCCAGGAGCAGGAGGAGAAGAAGAAGCAGGCTGATGAGCAGAAACAAAGACGAGAGGCTTTCAAAGAACTACAGTCAGCCTTCAAGTGACCACCCTTCTCTCATCTCAGGACCTTTCACTCTGTGCTGCACTAACGTCAATGAGTGTTTTTGAATGCCCCATGTATGTCAGACAGTGGTAGTCCTGAGTCAGCTCAAAATCCCATATATGTTTATCAATAGTAAAATCCAATGGACTAGGTACACATTGAAAAAATCACCACTGTCTATGCTTATGCAGGTAATAGATCAATGATTCATCTGTATATTTAGCCTTCTAGCTCAGTCACACCTTCCAATACTTATAAAAGTTTAGTGCAGCTATAGCAGGATTGTCAGTAGAGTAGTCTTTGCTGATCTAAATGAATGGTTCTCACAGTATCTTGTCATTGGGCATAGCGTCTGCAATTTCAAAGAATCTATTTTTACCCAAATATCTACTGTGGCTCACTGTGCTGGCACTGTGGGGCTGCTGACCCAGAGGGCTTCAGCAAAACAAATGATTACTTTCCAGAGTAGACAAATCTGGTCTCATAGAGTCATAAACAGCTGTGCAGTGTGTTGGCATTTAACAAACCTTCAAACTGTTGCTAAAATCAGCCTGTTCTAGTTTGACAGTCTTCCCTGTACCTGAAACGACAAGCACACACACCAACACACCTCCCAGTACCTGCTGTGTTTGGACAGATGGCTCTTAGATGAATCCTAAACTGTAGTTGAAATGACTCAGTGACTCGTTCCTAGTATTTGCATAGACTGGTGATGAATGCACTTATTGCACTGTCTTGACTACAGTGTTAGCTTGCTTTAACTATATTTGATTGACTTTACTCATTAAAGAATTCATACTAAATCCACAGTGACACTTTGCAGTCTCATAATCAGCTTGTCACAATTAGTGTCACATGTTGAACAAATAGCTGAGCTCTGAAGTTTCAGTGTCAGCTCTGTATTTTTGTACAATGCGGTTGGTGGGTATTGACTAGATTTTTGTTGTTGTGGTTTGAGGAGTGTAGTTGGTGATGGACATTCTTGAGCATCAAGATTTGCATGAAATCTGGGAAGTACAGACAGCCTATAATACAATTATGTTTCTTGGTTCCTGGTCTCTCCTAGTTTTGGTCATTGTTCCTTTCAGCTTTGTCATTTTATTCACCAACTTCATTGCTGACATCAGGGGATGTATTGACTGCGGAGTAGTGCTTTAATTTGGAGTTCACTCCAACCACATGAGCCATCAGATAATTTTCAATTCAATTGTTATCTGAGAGTCCACGTGGTTCAGGAGATACCAATATGTTCATCTGCATTACCTTTAGTTGTCATTTCCTGATCGATAGTTGAGTGGTTTGGACTTGTGCACCCACAGCAAAAATGAAAGTCACTAAAGCCGTTTTCGGACATGACCTTCTGAGCGTATCTGGAGAAGTGGGTCTGGACTTTCTCCTCAGTATGCCGTTTACACATGAATAGCACAACAGGAGATTCTCCACTCAGACACCTTCCTTGAGGGGTGGTGCATAAGAGGCAGGGTGTAATGCTGTGGAGATCACATGTTTTCGTTTACAGTACATCAACTCCGGCATCGGCACTTATCGCCAAAAGCTCTCTTGACATCTTTGTGTCTTTTACGTGTATGGCTCTGCCTTTACATCCTTAGATGTCCGTTTTCATTTTACACACACTCACTTGCAGTGAATCCTGTGGTGGATCTCCTGTTGTGTTCTCACCTCGGCTCATTCAGACTGTCTGCAGACTTAATACTAGGGGAATGGCCATAGGAAGTCTACACGAAGTCCGGAGGCTTTCAGTCGTTTGCGTTCACACATACTCTCTGGAAAATGTCTGGAGGATCTCAATCTCCTGAGTTGAGTAAAATGTTTCCATAACTGAAAGGAATTATCCAAACTTTGCGAATAAGGCCCAGGCTTTTTATTTTCTGAAAACTGTTCCTACTGTATGTATGTCTCACCTGATGAACCTGGAGGTTTAACACACAATATCACATGTGCCATTATAGCAGTTAGTCTAGTGCCACTTACACTGCTTTACATTTTCATTGTAAAATCATAACTAATGTGAAATCCTCGATCATCAGTTGAAACCAGCCTTTTCCTAATCAGCCCCATTCCTGCGGCCCTTACTCTGTGAGATCCTTGTGTATTTTCTGTATCCAGGTAAATCATTTTAACAAAGTTGCGCATTTTGCACTTACTTGATCATTTGATGTAAGTGTCTTTATCAAGAAATTTTGGATTAAACTTGATTTAAATGTTAATTTTAATCCAAGATTAAAAGTCCCTGTCTTTAAAACATGGTGTTAATCCTTAAGATCGTGTGGAGGATCACAGACAGCAACCCCAAGATAATCAGTATAATAACTGGTACTCTATATAGTCAGATTATATGTTGCCATTTATTTGAAAGATAATCAGGGAATAGTATGTGATGTTTTAACATACTCTCATCTTTCACAATTAAATGGCATAATTACACCTGTTGGTCACTAGTGGGTGCACATTTTCAAAAACTCCATTTTAAGTTTACAGACAGTGAGAACAAATAGACAAATGAACAGGTCACACAGATCCGACTCGTCATGTTGTTTTTAATATTTTAAACTTAAACAGTGTTTGGTTTGTGGCTGTAACTGAATTAGCTTCTTGTTAGTTGATGAGTTAATGGACCAGTGCAACCATACGTTCATTTCCTGTCAGTAGTTTTGTATTGATAGCATATAGTATTGGTTTAAGTGACATATTGTATTGAACTGATCAAAATGTTGTATCCACATGAGTGAGTCCAAGCAACTAAATGAAAAGCTTCCGAGTGATACACTTCACATATTATTATACATTGGCACCTTATGTATCAGAAGTATATTCTTATGAATGCTGTACCCAACCGTTATGACCAATATTATGTTATAAAACAAAGGCACAGTGTATTCAATGGGTAGTTGATGACTTTTTACATGATCTTCAGGATTATCCCGTAATATAATCTAAATCTGAGATCTCTAATTTTTGTATGATGGCACAGGCAGATTTAAAATCTTTTATAGGAGAGATGTGTTATTTTTGCTTTTGAGCCACGTTGTAAACGTATTGGGGACAAATGTTTGGTTAGTACTACTTCAAATAATATGCAAGAGCCTTTAGTATAGTTATTGATAGTCTGTTGATGCATGCCAGGATTTCACAGCATATTGTGGCTGAAATGATCTTAATAAATGAAAGGTATCTCATTTTTTTCTTTACTCTATGAAAAATTCTATGTATCTTTTACTTGGATGAAAAGTTTATTTGAAACTCCTTCTAGTTTACTGTTTAAACATTCTAGCAAAACCCAAATGTGATTTGTGTTGGTCAACAAAGTGGAGGACAGTCAGTGAGTAGTTGTAACTGTGGGTATTGTCAGATCTGTCATATGTATCTCCTGGTGTTAATTATTTCTATAGTAAGGCTCATTGTTTTTGGTTTTGATATGTCCCCAAAGCTATTTCCTGTTATAACACGACAATGTTAGCTGTAGTATATGCATTACTATATTGACGTCTTTTGTTCTAATATTCCCAAATTATCAGAACAAACATGATCATTTCCATTTTGTTATTTTGGGGGTTAAAAGATAAGCCCTGTTTAAATATGCAAATCATTCATTGAACTATTGACACTGTATTATGTTATGGAGGTTTAAGAGGGAACAATCTTCTTAATTATTTACAATTTCATTCCACTGAACATTCCCTTATTACTGATGGAAATCCATGAGTTGGAGTTGAGTACACTCACTGTGTCATCTACTGAATTCTCCAAATCTTTCATTCTGTTATGTCCAGATAAGTGCCAAATGTTGAAACTACTGTAATGGGGCTTCTCATGCTACAGCAGCAAAAATGTGAATGGAAATAAAATGATATGACCTATGAAATATTTTATCTTTTTATGTTAAGAAAGCTGTTGGCAGTATTTAATGTTGATTCTGTTGTTACACATCCCATCCTCCCATTCATGTCATGGATAAGAGTTTCTGCTGCAGTTCTTGCATGTTTCCACTTGGTCTGAGAGTTGCTATGAAAGTTTAGGAATTCAAAATAAATGTACACTCTCATGTTGTTGCAGTGCCTTCCAAGCTCACTGCTGGAAAGTCAACTGTGAACTGTGCTGAATAAGACAATTTCAAAAGTGAGCTGGCAGGACTGAGTAGTCTCTGGGCTGTAACACATTATCACGTTGGCTTTTTTTTAACATATACAATCAGTTTTTCCTGCTATGGTTTGATTTAATTTCCACTCTCCTTCCTTGTTTTTTGTTAGTTTGTAAGGTTGTACTGTCTTGTTTGCTAATAACAAAAGAGAATATGTTCTAATGCAGCTTATGTTTGATTTTCAATAAAATGTCTTGTGTGTTTCATCAGTGTCTTATTGTTAACAGCATCAAAGAGAAAACATGACACACACATAAACTGATCCCCATCTCCCCCACTACATGTGACATGTCCTTGGTCAAGATGCTGAACCCCAAATTGACAGCTGTGCATGCAATGTATGAGTGAATAGGTGGACGGGTGAAAACTACTGTAAAGAGTTTGAGTGGTCATTAAGACTAGAAAAGCACTATATAGATACAGACCATTTACCATTGAATTTGTTGGTGATCAGAAACTTCGGCCATGAATTGTCAGAGTGCCCTTCAAGGAACTTTTCATTTTAGTTGACTTTGGCGCCTCTGTGGATACAAGGTAGTGTTTCCACTCTCCTGTCCACTCTCCTAAAACCTTTTGGTGGGTTGGAGATTTTTTATGGGTTGACCTTCTCTGTAAAGTGCCTGGAGATAATTTATATTATGATTTTGCACAATACAAATAAAATTGAATTGAATCGAATTGAATTAATCTCTTATCTCCAACTTATCCTGCTCCAGAGCAGGTTAGACGTTCAGCATAAGAAGTGAACGAGCTTGGTAAGACTGAAAACCCTGAAGTAAACCTGAAGTTATGCTGTGTCTAGGATATTGTTATTTAGCTTGGTCTCAATTAGACGCATTTCTCATTCTTCATGAGGATAAAAGAAGTGTAATACTTAACCCTCTGCCGACGATAATGTCAACATAGGCTTTTGTGACCAGACTGTCGTTGCTCTGATTTCGTGGGTAAACCAAACTGACACTCATTTGATTGTCTCATTTGCTGTTGTAGCCTGACCCTGTCATGAAGAGGCAGCAATATTAAAATCAGTTTGCAGTATGCAGTTAAAAACTCCTTGAAGGGGCTTTCAATGTGCACCACTTCTTTAACATAACACAAATTTTTGAACTACAAATCACACATTTGTCTTATGACTCTCTTCATAAGGAAACCAAGCTAGTCCATCAATAATACTGCACCTTAATAAAACAGGTGACGTTTTGTCTAATGTTTATGAACAGCTATTAATTTAAAAAGCACTATGGTCAATGTGTACCAACTCTTTTGCTCTGCATACAACCAAAGCCTGCTCAACCATGATTGGTCAAACTAGAATCAGTAACCAAATCTTGTCCTGTCTGGTCCTCACCTATACAGATTGTGCATATTCACACGTAGGATGTGATTATCTGGTCTGTTTGGTAAGTGGTCTGTATTTATTTAGCACTTTTCTAGTCTTGATGACCTTCTGGTTAGAGGACAACCTACCCCAAGCCCAAGAAAGCTTGGATCGAGGGCTAATTTTCAATAGATCGCAAAGAGAGCTGCTCAGCTACGCACAAAACCCTGACCCAAGCTTGACTGCAAGTCATTTAGTACCAGGTTCTCCACAAACATGCGGTGCAAGGAGAGGAGAGGGGTGACCATTCTCGGGCTGTGCCCCAGCCCTTTCACGAATGGCTCTACTCACCAGCATGAGCCTGCTATCTGGGGCCAACCGAAGATCCGCGGCGCTACGGTATCGTTACGTCTAGGCGGGATTCTGACTTAGAGGCGTTCAGTCATAATCCCACAGATGGTAGCTTCGCACCATTGGCTCCTCAGCCAAGCACATACACCAAATGTCTGAACCTGCGGTTCCTCTCGTACTGAGCAGGATTACTATTGCAACAACACATCATCAGTAGGGTAAAACTAACCTGTCTCACGACAATCTAAGGTTATATAAAGTAACCATCAACAAACCTAAGCTACATGTCTTTGGACAGTGGGAGGAAGCAAGAGCACCTGGATAAAACCCATACAGACACAGGTAGTACTTGCAAACTACACACAGACCTGAGCCTGGGTTTAAACCCAAAACCCCTCATGACAGTGCTAACTGTATCACCACAATTACAACATCATTAGTTATTTTCTGCATGACAAAGCTCCTCTGAGGCTTTATGGTAATGATGAGTTGTAAGTAATGTATAAAATTCCCCTATAATACCGAAAGTAAATAAGTAAGGAACATTAACAAAATGAGTTATAATTGACATATGGTAAAATGGAGATAAAATATGTTAACATAAATAGAAGCAGACTTTATATGTAATATGTAAAATTGGGATAGCTATTAAATAACAATCTGGTTTTGCCCACATAAGAAGCAATGTGTTTTGCAGTGTTTCCAATGACATCATATGAAATAGAAACAGACAAAAGCACTATTGTTGGTATAATAGTATTTTGTCAAACACTGTGTCTGTGTGACTGACCACAGGGAGACAGTGACCGAGTTCCACATTCAGGGCTCTCAGGTAACATTACGCTCCACAGTATCAGTGTGTCAGCTCCACACGATGGCTAATGTTCTCTGACAACAGCTTCACATGAAGGACCAGTAGACCTCAGGTAGGAGTTAAGCTTGTTATTATTTTCCTTTAGATTACACTTCATTATCTGAAGTGTAGGCCCACATGCATCAGGTTGCTTCTGTTTCTCACCACTCTTACTCTCACACACTACCACTTCAGACACAGAATATTTAGGAGGATCATTCTCGCATAGAATGATCAGGATGTAATAAGTAATGTGAAATGCTTAGTGTGTATATTTTTACTTTTTGTAACAGTAAATTTAGTGTTCTATATGTGTTATATTATATCCACATACTTTAGAATATTTCTCCTTGTCAGTGGTTAGTGCCAGTTTATGACTGTAATTCTCCTTTACACCACAGAAAAAACAAACATAGCAACTTAAGCGCTGTTAGCTAATTCATGCAACTTCGAGTATGTTCGAGTGTGTGTGTGTGTGTTGGGCAGCGAGCCTTTCATCAGCTTCTATATTTTCTACTTCTGTCATCCCACTGCACTTATTTTCTCCTTCGCTGAGTTAGATGTTAATTTTGAAATGTAATCTTTGTATCACTACTTATCTGCTCTGAATCGAGTCATGAACATATACACCTGCTCACTGACAGGTTAAATTATATATCTCTACATAAGTGAACTGTGTATAGTCTCTGTCTGTCTTTCTCTTTAATTCCAATCTCTCTTGTCGTGATGCTGACTCTGTCATCAGCATGCAGAAAAAGCAGGGGCTCCACTCACGGTCCTCAGGTTTCGCCATCCATCCAGCCTTTTCATATACCGAGAACCACCTCCGCTGCGGCCCCTTCCCTCTGTCCTCCACAACCTACAAACCATCCCACCCTCTGTTCAACTAAATACACCTCAGCTCTAAATCATCGTATCCCTCTTTGGTTCATTCCCTGACAACAAGAATCACAAACATCCAGCCGGCCTCCTGTTGCATAATGATAAACAACACTCCACAGACAACAGACAATCACAGAAAAGGTCAGTTCAACATGTGAAGGACACTCTCATCTCCAATGTGTGTTGCAATGAAAAATATCTTCTGAGTTGAGTATCATGTTTTTTCCTCTCTACCCTTCAAAAATATGGTTAAAAGCTAAAATGTCTCATCAAGTTAGCTCATCATAAAGAACAGAAGAACCTGGATAAGAAATTGTAAATTACTCACTTTATAAAACACACAGATCCATCAAGCTCTGTGGCCAGCAAACCCCTAATTGAATCTTTATACATTCACATTCTTTTATGAATGAGTCTCTGTCACCCCTGCCTATGACACTACAGGCATTAGCAAAGAAAAAAATGACATACTGGGTGCATTATTACGAATACCACAGCAACACTGGGTAGTTTCTTCGTTCTACGTGTCATCGATTGACACCATCACATCATCTCTGTAGATTTGTCAGCTGCACGTTCATGCTGCCAATCTCCTGTTCTACCACATCACAAAGGTTCTACTGAATTCACATCTGGAGACTGAGGTCACTGTCATGTTTATGAAACTAGTTTGAGATGACTTTGTGACATGGAGCATTATCATGCTGGAAGAAGCCATTAGAAAACTCAAGTCATAAAGAGATAAACATGGTCAGCAACAATGCTCAGCCTGTGGAATTAAAAACAAATACTTTTTGCTCAGTCCCAGAGTGTGTCAAGAAACATTCCTCACATCATCACACCACCAGCAGCCATGGACTAATGACACAAAGCAGGTTGGGTCTGTGGTTTCATGCTGCTGACTCCAGATTGACCATCTGCGCCTTAGTACAAATCCACATTTATCTATGTTTTTCATCTGTCTGGTCCAGTCTGTGTCACTGCAGCCTCAGAAACTGTCCTTGGCTGACATGAGTGGAACCTGCCATGGTCTCTACTGTAGTAGACCATCCAACTCGAAGCTGAGATGCTTCTCTGCTCAAAACAGTTGAAGACAGGTGGTTATCTGAGTTACTCTAGACTCTCTGTCAGCTCCAACCAGTCCGATCACTCTGTCTGACCTCTATCATCAACAAGGTGTTTCACTTTGATCACATTTTGTATCCATTCTGATGTTTGACATGAACACTAACTGAGGCTCTTGACCTTTATCTGCAAAATTCTTTACATTACACTGCTGCATGAATACGCAGTTGGACTGGGGTTCCTTAGAAATGCTTAGTAAGTTCATACAAATGTGTGATAACTCAAATAATTCAATGCAAAATTCTGAGACCAATTTCCTCATGTTGGACTGGTTTCACTGTTTAGAGTCAATGAAACAACTATAAAATGTACAACTCCATCAATGTCACAGGGAGGGATTTGGATCTGATTTGCAGATTTGAAACTGGATTCAGATCTGTTTGAATACGATTGAAAAACAGTCCTATGAAGATTCAGTGCTGTGTTGATGTTTTTGACATGTTGATTTTCTTTATCAGATAATGATGTTCAAACTGAAGCCTGCTCAGGTCATTCAAACTCCATCAAGACTTTCAGGACTCACAATGAGCTTCACAAGGAACTGCTACTTGCTCACAAAAGGTAGGTCCCATACAGGGGCAACACAAAGAGGTCACATCCTCTTTGAAATATAAATGAGGGAACCTTTACATGATTTAACTGCAAGCGAGAATTAACGTCAACAAAGGGCCATTACCATAAATACGTTTTCGTGAAAGAATTTGTTTTTCATTTTTAAACCCCTCTCTCCTCTGTCATTCTTTTCAAAAGTAGCTCTCATTAAGAATACATGAACGTCTCGTTCATTCTCTCACAAACTTGCAATCATACACCCGCTCTCCATGCTGCTGCGGTCCTTTAGTCCATGGGAACCTGAAGCAGTGTAAGGTGATATGTTAATAGTTGGATAGACCTGGTTTGTCCTGATAGCAAACACTGTACCAGTGAAAGCACTGGATCATTGTGATGCTTCTGTTTATCTGATCTTAACACAACATGCAAAACATTTTAAACTACTTATATTTACTACTACGTCTATAATTATTTGTATAGCCCATTTTCACAAATCACAGTGTCAATTTCAATTTCAATTTCAATTTCAATTTCAATTTTAAAGCTTTATTGTCATATGCACAGTAAAGGAACACATTTCCTTGTACAATGAAATTCTTACATTGCTGCCCACACAGAATGCCGGAATATATATAAATAAATCTAAGAAAATATAACAAAGCAAATGCAGTAAAAAATTGAAATATAACCTATAAGAAGAGAAACATAAAATGTTCTTGTGTGATGAAAAATTATGTACAACATTCCGCAGTAAACGGTATAGTGCAATTGAGCTGATGGATTCAAGGTAACAGGTATTGTAATGCAATGCTTCATAGAGCTTCACAAGTTGAAGTTACAGAAGTGTAATTGATGTGGCATGTAACAGATATCAAAAAAAAAAAATTTACAACAGTGTGCAAATTTTCCCAGCGGATAATATACTCATATCAACACAAGTGTTACAATAGTGTTCTTTCACAAGATTTCACCACTGATTTGCAGAAATCAATCGTTATTCTTTGTTTGTTTGTTTCTAAGTGATTTGTCACTAACTACTGTTCAGCAATGACACAATGAAACACTACCCTACCAAACATTGCAAATAGCATAACTCCTGGGTTAAATGTTATAACATTTCAGTCCGATTATTATGAAATCGCAATGTAGTGTGGGCATGTGAAATTCTGTATATAGCAAAAGCTTGTTGCACATATATATCTCGGGCATGTGGACACACTTATATAGTTATATACTTATATAGTTCACCATCACCAGATGTATTGGAGCCAGCAAGAAAGCCATAGATTGAGAAGCACATTTAAAGAATATTGGAAAAAACCTGACCACTGCATCAGAGAAGTTAAAACACCATCATGAAGAACTAGGATCACAAGGTCAGAGTGAAAATGGAATAAAGTTTTACTGTGTCAGGTATACAAGGATAATACTGAGAGGCATGCACCCTATTCTGTACTATTACTAAGTCATTTTGATTTGGAAATAAATAAAGCCCATTCATCCATATTAAAATTTGTGGCCTGTCTCTTTCTCTATGGGCTAAGGGGTCTGGCACTGAGCCGAAGACCAGAACTTCAACAGGTTCTGGAGAGGAGGAAGAGGGTGCAGAGTGAGCAGGAAGAGGAGGGACAGAGCAGGACTCCTCTGGAGGATGTCCTGCTTAGACGTCAGCAGAAGCAACTTGAGGTAAAAGAGCCTGTTTATAATATGTTGTCAGCAATGGCATACAATACTTTCATCTTTTCATTCAAGTGAACAACAATAACTGTGATGATATTTTATATTACATTTTATTATATATTTTGTTTTAAATATACCACACATGCCTGCCTTTAATTACAAATCCAATCTTCACCCATGTGTCTGTGTCTGCTCCTGGGTCTGCCAAAAATGTACCATGCGAAAGTAAGATTCAAACCATTTGTTAGTAATAGGAGACTAAGGGAGACTAACCTAAAAATGATTTTTTTTTCTTTTACCCCCTACATTTTAGCATAAATATCTGTACTTTCTACTCCTTACATTTTCAAAGCATTCTCATTAGTCTAGTATTAATGTATTTAAAGGGAATTATTGTTTTTTATCTTGCATCATTGAGTGCTGCTTTTCCACCATTAGGGCAGACCTAAATAGACAACCACACTAAAAAGACAATTTCTTCTTGTGTATCTATTGGTGCATATTTATCAAAACTATGCAGTGTAAACGACATATCAAGATGAAACACACAAGAGATTTAAAAGCAGAAAACTTCATTCAATACATTGAACACATTTCATTCTCCTTTTTTCATGCTCACAAATCAAGTGACATTGAGATTGTACACCCGCTTACTTTGAGCAATCATCAAGTGGTTTCGCACTTAAAAAGCATATTTGTCAGGTGGGGAAAAAGTGAAGGAAACAAACAATTCAACAAAGAAAGCCAGGCAAGGAAAAACAAAAGGAGGAGGGCTGAGGGTAGAGTCTAATCATCAAATAAACTAAACCAAAGCTAACTTCTATAGCCCTACACTAACAGTCAAAACAATAGGAATAAATAACTCAGCAACAAAATACATATGGATGCCCACCAATGAAAATCTATGTGTGTGTATGTGAATGGGCCTTCAGCCCACAAACCCAAGACACAGCCGCCTCACAACGAATTAACAAGGAACTACTCAAACAGGTAACAATCACGAGTGGACATGATGCACAACCACAAGTTAACAATCATCAGTTACCATGATAAATGAGAGGTTCAGAGGCAGACTGCTCACACAAAATCACAGCCGCCCCTGGTGATGCTACAGTATGGTTTTTAAAGGCTTGGCTGCAAAATGCTGACTCATGGTTGGTGGCCACCCAGTGATGGGAAACAGGTGGAGATGGACAGGTGAGGGCGGTCCAGTGGTGGCAAACCTCCAAGGGAAACCCCCCAAGGAGGTGGATGATGTCAGACTCGACTGCAAGCTCACACAGCACAGTCATAAAACCACAGCATGAGACCCAGAAACTGTAGCAGACTTAATCACTGCAACAGGTCAGAGTCCTGTCCAACTGAAGATAGGTTGACGGGTTAGGACAGCAGTCCCTATTCTAGTCTAGTCAACCACCACACACTCAGGCTTAAGGACCATTTTAACTTATTTAATGGTTAAATCCACACATTTAATTTAATTTGAAAACTCAATATTGGATCAAGGACTATGCTTCAAAGTAGGACTGTTCATATCCTCATGTTATATGGATATCAAGGAAATCTGTGTTACAGTTACATTTAGTTATCAAAAAAGAAAAAAGGCCAAGCAATGGAAACAAATGTGAAACAGTACCTTAATTGTAGTTATATGTTATACTGTAAAGTTTATCTTTAAGTTTGTAGTTTTTTTGAAATCCTGCTAAAGAATAAAGCAACAGACAAACAGACATGGGAAAAAAACATAACCTCCTCTGTGGAGGTAATAATGGAAACCTAAGGAAATACAGAAAAGTAGTCATGGTAAGTTAGCTTGTTATGCATTGGTATAGTATATTACCTGTCTATATGTTTTGCCATTTCTAAATGAATATGTAGTGACTGTACATCTCTGTTTCTTTACTCAGAAGGAGAAGGAACTCGAGGAAAAGGTACAAGAAGAAACCCAGTTGATGGAGTTTGTGAGAGTCCGACAGAACCTCCGAAAGATCCACTCAGCGATCCAGAACAAAAACAATTTCTGAAATGCTACAGAGGAATGCACCCCAAATGTGCAATGAACTTTTCAATATCATCTATCCCTGGAACAGTAACAGCACAGTTTGAAGACAGTTCAATGTATGACGAATAGTTTGTTATTATTATTATTGTGTTTTCTCCTGTGATTGTTTGTTAGTTTGTTTTTATCTGCGTTTGTTTATTTGTTAGCTAGTCAGAATACATAAAAACAACTGGATGGATTACCTCAAAACTGCAAACATTTGCAGAGGGGATTTTCACCAATTCCCCAGGGATCTGGATGAAAAAAAAACTGGTTCATGTTTTTCAGACTATATATATATAGATATACATACATATACATTTCTATATATTATATTATATATTTATATGATTGTGATTTATTTGGTGTAATTGATTGATTTGGATTTAAGGTAACTGTTGGGCCTGAAACAGCTCATAATGTTAAAGAGAGACAACAAATAATCCTGATCTGTCCCCAGATTTAGATCCACACCAAAATGTAATGGGTTCTTTCCTGATCAACACAGTTTCTTCCCAACAAGTTTTAAAATAATGTGTTTTTATGGAAGGCTGCTAGTTACCAAATAAACAAACAAACAAGCAATCAAGTTTACAAAACATAACCTCCTAGGCAGAGGTAATAATGCACTCAAGAAATGTGCTTATATATTTGCTCATATATAAAACCCTAACCTATATATGTGATATATTTAAAGAAAAGACATCTTGTAAGTACTTTGCTTGATATAGTCATGGCTATCTGTCAATACTATGTTTTGAAAACCTTGACTTGTAAATGCTATGTAATTATTGTTAAAGTCAGTTTTTTGTTTAACATTATTATTTATTAAGTTGCTGATATTTTATATTCAAATGACAATGTACGAAATCAGACTTTCCTGACCTACGGTTGAGATCAACATCTATGCAAACATTAGATTAGATGCTTTGTGTTTATCTGCATCACAGGGCGGCTGTGGCTGAGGGGTAGAGCGGTCATCCTCCAACCAGAAGGTCAGCTGTCGTTTCCCCACCTGCATGCTGAAGTGTCCTTGGGCAAGATGCTGAACCCTCATAGAACTGCTGCTAATAGATGCACTGTATGAATGTTTGTGAAGGGGTGAATGGCAAACGTATACACACAGGTGTACTCTACAGAATAAACTAAACACCTTTTGAGTTTTTATGACAACTGAAGTTTATTTTTCATGTTTGGAAGGGGGGGGGGGTGGGGGGGGGGTGAGGTGAGGTGAGGGGTATTCAGCTGCAACATGCAAATTCAACACTAGATATCACAAAATTCTACACACTGTACCTTCAACAGGGCGAAAACGAATGTAGAAACCTCAGAGAGAGCCAAATGTGAGGGATCCCTCTCCCAGGACAGACAGAAGTGCAATAGATGCCACGTGTAATGGAGAACGTCAGAAAATTAGAGTAATTACAGCATTGGTTAGAATAAATTGTTTGTAGTATGATGGAAGGTAAATTAAATGAGGAATTATTGTCAGTAATGGTCGAGTATCTGTGGAGATATATTGTATATCAAGCAGTTTTGTTGTAGTCATAGTCCACGATCAACTGCCACCATGATCAGGATACGCCATTATAATCCATCACCATGATTCACTGCCGCCATCATGATCCACCATCAGCTGCCACCTTAATCATGGTCTACCACTACGATCAGATGCCAGCAAGATACAGGAACCGCCATTATGATCTCTGATCTGTGATCCACAATCATAATAATTGCACTGTGTACACACAAATGCAAAATCTCAAGGCACCACAAGAACTGATGCAAACCTGGCTCAGCTGGACTCAGCTGGGAAGAGAGGCTGAACACAGAGCAGAATTGGATTGATTTTCAGGAATAACGAATCGCATGCACTCATCTCATCCCTTCAACAGCAACTGTGAATGAGAAGTTTAGATCTTCTAGATTGAATTTACCTCAAATTGGAAAATGAAAAGAAAAACAGCCATATGCTGGGGTTAACCCCTTTTCTGCTCCACACAAAAAAGCTGCTCAAGTGCCCAAAATTAAAGTTGTGAGCAGCAACAAGCTGATTTCAGACTTTATAAACCCCAGCAAAGTCACTTTACATACTATATTCTGTGTAAATAACGAGTGCTACCAATCACACAGCATCATCACAAAGCATGTGGCCCTACACACACAGATTTAGACTCTGTGTATGTTCAGTAGACACAGAGTTTAATAAGGGTTGCTCAAAGGCATCTTGAGGTTATAAGCATCAATCAATATGGCACTCAAGATTTAGATTGAATCTTGTCATCGGGGCATGAACAACACATCTGCACAGAACATTGTGCTTTTACTTTGAAGACGACTAGCTAAAGAGGAAGTGATTGTATGAATGTTGTTGCCATGACAAGATCAGCACCAGCGACTCCCATTAATGTCTCCGTCAGTCCAATATAGTGAAATAAAAGTAATCAAAATGTTTAGGAGGGTTAGAGTTGTGGTGAAAACTAAGTTCCACTCATGGTCCAAAAGTCCAAAAATTCAGTGAAATGAAAAGCAGGAGAAGTCAACTTAAAAGCAGCAGAGTTTTATTGTCGATAAGAAAACCCGAGAGCATTCAGTAGCGAGCCGGAGCCACACCAGAGAAAAACTCTGACTAACAGTGGTGTTGCTCTGCTTTATTTATCCTTAAGGGCCACGCCTGTTACTAATCTGACTGGTCTATCATTACATCTGTCATTTATGGTCTGACGTTGTGATCTAATCTTATTGGTTATTGGGGAGGGTCTAACATTGCGACCTTCCCCCTGGAAAGTCTCCAAGCACCGGGGTTACTTTGGTACGTTGGACTTGAGTTTACCCCTGGAAAGCCTCCAAACACCTGCGTTGCTTTTGCTTTGGATGGCCTTGGGGCTGGGACTCTCCCTCTATGTTGCCCTGCCTTGCCATGATATGTCTCTTTTTTCTTTAAACAGTTTTTCTTACTCTTTACACCATTATATTCTGTCCAAATTGTTTACTATTTTTTAAAAGATATTTGTCTCTGATTTGACACCATTATGTTTTCTTTTTGTCAGATTGCCTTTTTTAAAAAGATTATTATTTCTTTATACAAGTTACACATACACATCACACTCCTTGTAACACACTGAGTATATTGTTTGATTCGACATTGCTGTTGTAACTTGTTGTAATCATCAGTAAATTATGTTTCTCTTTAACTTCAACCAACATTAGATTATAGTGCAGATTAAAGGTATATAGTGACATTCATGTTGTGACATTGTATAGTGACCAGAAATTACACTGCATTAGGTAATATTGGCTGCAGGCTGCCAGTCACTGACCAATGCAGTAGTTTATCTGAGGACATAGAAGAAGACATGTTCAACTTGGTCTACAGACGGAAGGCACACTGCCCCGATTCAATTTAGATTAATACTGAATGTACCGCATTCTCCAAATTGCACCAAACTGGATACTGCACTTCATCTACAGATTTGTAGAATTAGTAGATAGATTGCTATTACTTTCATACATTATTTTATAAAATGACAGGAATGTGTTATATTAAAGTCAAAGGTTAATAACATCACACTTCACATATTTTACTGTGAACAAAGCTCTTCATACACTGACAACAAACAAGACGCACAAATGATGGGATTAAGATATGGGCGTGTTTTAGTGTCACATGGTGTTCCTGAACTTCCATGGATGAGCACCAATGCTGGAACATGACCAGAGGTGGAAAGTAACGAAGTACAAAAACTTTGTTTCTGTATTTAAGTATATTTTTTATGTATCTGTACTTTACTTGAGTATTTATTTTCCTGTCGACTTTTTACTTTTACTCCCTACATGTGAACACAAATATCTGTACTTTCTACTCCTTACATTCTCAAAACTGGCTTGTTACTTGGTTCAACCTCCACAGAAGATGACACGTCGTAAAAGACGTAACAACACAGAGAGGGAAAGTCAACCGCGGAGAGAAGGCGTCAAGTGAGTGAAGATTACTGTGTAGTTTGTGATACAGAGAAAAATACCAGCACCGACATGGATGAAGAAGGTGAACAGGGAAACATTGCAGATGAAGATGGAACAGAACACATTTTTGCTGATTCTTCTGAATTTCATACGTTCAGCTTTGTAAATCTAGTAGAAAACTTACAGGGTCAATTGTCCAGTTTGTAACAGGTAAATAAACACACCTTGATGAGTTGACGTTGAGACTGAGTACCCACGGTTCTTTCGTGGCTTTACTTTTCTTCAGGAGAAACCAAACCAAGCTTCTTTGAATTCCCAACCCCAGTTTCTGAACCTTAGTTTCCTGATACATGGACAACCTCACAATGGAGGCACATCGTTTACTACAGCGACATGACACAGTGATGAAATGGTGTGTGGAGTGCAGTGTGAGATATATGATTTCACTTTCATGATACAGTTAAATACAAACAACCGAACACATTGAATACAAACAGATGGTTCTGCAAGATTGTGATGACCTCAAACCCTTTGATTCACTGGTGTGATGACTCTCTCCGAGCAGGCCTCCCCCCTGCAGGAGTTTGGTCATCAGGGAGAGTCAGCTCATTTGGGGCCTCATTTATAAAACAGTGCGTCGCAAAAAATATCGACGCAAAAAAAGATTCAGATTTGTAAAACCGTTTGCACACACACCTTAATTTATAAATCACATTGAATCTGCCTCAAATTGTGTCCTCTAGACGCCCACATTTAACCATTTAATACATTTAATCAATGTAAAGCACCTCATGAATATTAAATGATCCTGCTGACCAATGGGTTTTCTACACTGAATCAAGCGATGAGAAGAAGAAGAAGAGCAACTCTCTGACACTGACATCGAGGTGTTTGTTAGTGAGGTGAAGAGAGACAGATGTTTATAGCCACAGCAGTGATGTCACTTAAAGAGAAAATACACTGTTACTCGGATAATAGTGAGTGAGAATTAGTACGATAGAAAGAACAGAGCCTTGGAGAAAAAAATGTAATTCAAAGGTGGAGGCAAAACATCATCGCTTCACACTGGCAGAATGTGAACTTGTATCATCTGTAAGTATTTTAATTTTACTGCAGGATCATTAAATTCAGAGACAGTTTTTGATTTCCCCAATCTATAAAGTTAAACTGAATTATATTTTTTAAATGATTAAAAGAGGATCTATATAGAAAGCTAAATAGAATACAGTGTTAATCATATCATGGCATTACATTTAAGTGAGCTGATGCTTATTCAAAGCAGCTCACAATAAGTACATTCAGCCATGAGGCTAAAAACCCAGAACAGCAAGAATCAAGTACAATTTGTCTTCAAAATAACACACACCACAAGAGCTACACGCAATATATAAGATGTGAGTGTAATAAATATATACCACACACATACCTGTCAGCTAATAAACCAGAGTGGTGAGTGTTTGTGTTTCTACTGGTTCGGTTCTGTCGGTTTGATCTGTGTAATAATGGACCCAATTCAGAATAAAGATCCAAGATCACAGATCTATAGAATCTATATCAGGTGATCATCATCAGACAAAACATGTTTCCTTCCTTCAAATGTGATTTATGTTTGCTCTTATTTGCTGTGTTGTTATTTTGGTTCTTCTTCAGGAGGAACTTTACACTCAATTAAATGTTTTTCTTAGTTTTTGTTCTTGTGGCCTTCTTATGATAAAACAGGATATTTTTCCATTAATACACATTTTAGGTTTGACTGTATGTAGCTCTGACTTAAAGGTTCAGTGTGTAGAATTTTGTGATATCTAGTGTTGAAATTGCATGTTGCAGCTGAACAATCCTCTCCTCATCATCCACTTCCAAACATGAAAAAGAACCTGTGGTAACCTTTAGTTGTCTGCCTCCGTAGAGAGGGTCCCATCGATGTAAATATAAATTATTTAAATATAAAGGATCTTTTCTGGGGTAAAGAAAACTAAAATTTATACAATTTAGATGAAACGAACTAGTGAAAACATCATGAGGATTATTCTACATTACATTTCTGCCAATAAATCCCTTTCATCTAAATCTTACACACTGGACCTTTAAGCACTGACGTAACCTGATGTGATGCATGCTGGTTCCTAACACAATGCATGCTGGTTAGAAATTTTGCCTGACTTCAACTAGCGCTGCAAAACGTCACTGTGTTACGTGACCTTAAAACATCAGACTGTGCAGTTGCTCTCCTCCAGCTGCAGCCCCTCAAGGCCATCTCTATGAAGACACAACTCTGCTGTGATTGGCTGAAGGCTTCACTGATACACTGTGACGCGATGTGTCTTGTGTTTTTATTCTAAGAATTCATTTGCATTTTCAGCTATATATATATATATATATATATATATATATATATATATATGTATGTATATGTATTTGATCATGTGAAGCTATGTATCCATTGGCAGAGTATATCTTTGATTGTCTTAGTTTGTTGTTATTTCATGTGTGCCTTATTTTATATTTCTAATGTGGGGATTCATTGTTAATTTCTCTCCAAAGAGGATGTGATGAATTTCATCTCCTTCTTTGATGTCGTGCCTTGACATTATTGGGAGCATGATTACCAAAATCTGCACCTATATGATAGTAAGTGGTAAAAAAAAAGTCACATTCCTGTTGGAGCAAGCCTCCTGCTGTTATGATCACAAGCTTTTAGTGCAGATGCTTGTTTTAGTACCAAGATAAATAATTTACTCGTAGGTTATTTTCTGTCCTCTGCAGTGCAGACAGGGCTGCTGATAGGGTTCTTTGTGTCCCGTGTGACCAAGTAAGAGGGAGTGGAAAGCCTTATTATCTCAACAACCAAATACTTTTTAAAGCAATCCAGAACCAGCTCTGCTTGATTGAGAACATACTGCTACTGCTTCTTCTGGGCATCACCAAGCTCTATCATGAGCAGTGTAGTCCAGAACCCCTACATCGGCCGCAGCACCAGGGTGAGTAGCTACTGACTGATTCATTGGTAGTGGGATGGAAGGATTGATGTTGCATGGATATGCTTCCCTTAGTTGGAGTTCTATAGAGGGACGATCATGGTGACCCAAGATGATTTTCCTGTCTTTTTCTCTTGTTCTTTTCTTTATTGAGACAACACTGTTCTTGCATTTAATAAGTAAAGGAAGCTAGAAGATGTGTTCCATCATAATAATGGAAGTCCCTTTGGATAAAAGCGTCAGCTGAATGACATATAATGTGACGTAATCAAGGTGCAGAAAGAGACTCTTAAATTATTGACTGGCTAGGGATTTCCTGGCGTAGGTATTAAATGAGGTTAGATGGCGAGAAGAGACATTGTACTATTGATGTGGATTTGTGGATACATCATAAATGTTAGTATACAGCTGTAGTTATAACATTTAATGTTCTTGACTTGTACTTGTTCGTGACTAGTGACTCATAACACATCTCTGGCTTCATCTGTGAGACCAGCACATTAAATATTAAGGCAGTATTTCTCTCACTTTATCAAGCACCTTATCCTCGTTTTCATAGCAACAGGAAGACTGGGTGTCAGTCAGAGCTCAGGGTGTCAAGAGTCTATGTAATGATGGACTAAATGTTACACTACTGTTTTTCAACTGATAATTACATAGCAACCTCAGATCTGTTTTATATTCCAGCTGTAACCCAATCACACATTCGATTACTTTCTGTACAACAGGCCTTCTTCAACATATCCCTGGGCAAGTGGGGAAAATCCCAAGCTTATTTACTTAACTTATTGTGTGTTTGATTTTAATAACAATGATTTCCGGGGTTGTATCATCTAAATTATCAATAATGTCATTCCACTTTTGTGAAAATTGTGATATATTAAACATCAGAACAATACTGGCATGATTATTAAATTATTCGTCACTGTGGCTGATTCATTATAGAAAAAGTTGTAGGGATAAAGGCAGACAAATCTCCTGAATGATCATCTAAATGATTAAAATAGATTGATAAATTATTTTTTGCAGCTAGCAGCTAGAGAGGAGGACAAGAGTATCACACAGTCCAGTGCAGCTGAGGTGGTGGGTAGACTACAAAGTAACCTGGGTCTGATTTGCAGGTTAAGGTTATTCACTTCAGTTTCCCTGCACTGGTTTCTTCAGATTGTAATAGGAGACCATACAAAACCATGTTGTCGTAGTGATTAGCTCAGACCATATAGAACTCAATTGTATTACGACTTACTGAGCAGGTGTAGCTATAAATATGTATTTTATTCCTATTGTTCTTACTATTTTAGAGTATAGTTTGATTTCTAATCTCAAACTAATTCTTTTAAATTTAACAACCAACTACAGAACACGTCTAATTATATCTCTGTCTGATGAGTTCAGACCTTTGGCACTGTATAAATATATTATTCTTATTCTTTATATTTGGGTTGAAGGTCACTGCTGAATCTGAATCGGTGTTGTCATGATTAAATGGAGGTGAGGCTGTGTGATGTAAAGAAAAAGTAAGGATAGACAGGAAAGGGAGAACTGATCTCTACCACACTGTCATAATGGATTTCTAGTAAAGAGTAATGAAAGTATACAGAGACATGTATATCCTACTTCAAGAAACAATTAATATGAATGAGCTGCGGAGCAGTTATACTGGTTATGTAGTTATTCTATTCAAAATATGAGCTGAGAGCATGTACACCAAAAAAAATCAATGAGGATCAAACTTATGTGGCAATATATATTAAAGGGCCAATGACCAAAAGGAAGTTGCTAGCATTGCTATACGGGAGGATTCCAACCTGCAACGCTAGTCTGTTAAATCATCCATAAAGCTTTAACATTCTTGGCAGGCAGGAAGGATTCAGCATAAACTTGTAAAATACCATGTCACACAATGTGTGAGTCATTCTTTTATACCTGCAATTAAACTGTATGGAGACTTTGAATAATTTCTTAAACCCAATAAAATCACAGGATTTAAAAAAAGAAATAATTATAAAAATAATAGTTTAAGAACATTTAAAAATGTCTGACAGAATTTTACAATCTCTCAGCTGTTTGTGCAAGTACATAATAATACATAGTAAAACTATGGAATGTAAAATGTGTTAAAGTTGCACAGAACCAAATGTTAATAGATAAATATTTATAAAGAACCTAATTTTGATCATGGCAACACATCAGATACTCCAGGTTTGAGAGGAATGGTTAGGGTTTTGTGATCTAGGCTATTCAAACCCACATTTATCTCTTTCCCAGTGCCAGCCGATGAGTTGGCCTTCTGTTTTTTGTCACGTTTGACATCACAAACAGTGGAAAACAGACTGAGCAAACAGCTTAAAGCAACATGGAGGTCAATGACTATAAGACACAAATTCAATACATTCAAATAGTAATAATATTTACATTTTTGACTTCTCATACACTCAAAATATCAGGTGGTGCAACCATGCGAGCAAAAATGAGTGACTTTGATGACAATAAGTTCCCAAAGCACTTCTTGTTTTGGCTGCACTCTGGATATTCATTGTTTACATCTGAGGTTGTGACATTTACTCTGCAACATTGTAACCAAGGCATTGTATATAGTCAGAGATGAAAGTTATTCTTGTTTGCAAAAGACATGTGCTTGTGATGATAACCAGTTTAACAGTATGTTAAAATTAACGTAATTTCTGATTTTGTGATCCCTGAAATCCCTTGTTATGCATATTGCATAAATTCATTGTGCTTTTTGATGTGTTTGTGTTATTAATTGTGGCTACATTGGTACTGTCTGGTCCTGAAGCTGTTTTCCTTGGTCGCTAGTAGTTTGTTGAATATTTGTTGGCCAAATTTAATTAATAACAATATCTATATCGATTGTCGTGTGAAACAAAAATTATATAATTTATCAAAAGTTTTTATCTTATTTTCTAAATATCTGTATGAACTTGATAGAAAGTGCAGAGGCTAATTCTACCATCTAAGTAGAAATGTGTGTAATTAGAAATAAGTTGCCATAGTCAGTGTGTGGAGCAACTACAATGAAATAACTAATGTTATTTAAAGCTCTTAGATCATTCATTACATTTATAAACTCTTAACAAATATATTAATAAACATTAGAAAAAACTTTTACCAAATTCCGACCCCACTATCAAGTAAAGACAATTGAGCACAACATAGGGAGTGGAATAAAAATGATCTGGCTACAAGGAAAGCATATCTTGTGGTCCTGTGTTTTTAGTGAATATATTTCCTCCTTTTCCACCTTTGAATTTAATGTGTTTAAAATAATACCTTGCCAGTTGAATGCAATACCCTTAATTATTGTAAATATAAAACACAACTGCAAAATAACAATGGGTTAGGCAGTGTGGACAATCAAAGGCATACTTGCCAAACATTTCAAATAAAATAAACTGTTAAAAATTAAACATATCTGTTACACCTGGCATTATTTGGTGGTGAAGCTAAGAATACTGTTAACTAACTTAACTGTGCCCAACTAATCAGTTCAATCTAAGTAGTTCAGGCAACTTATATTTCTTAGTTGACTCAGCTATGTATGTCTAGCCCCTGCAAAAATACATAAGCAACCCCAGACAGCCAACAAGGGCCGTCCATCTCCTACCGTGTCACAAGAAACTTCCATTTTTGAACAGGAGTTCCCAAGGTAAGACGAAACTTTTACCCTGCTTGAATTCATCAAAATCCTTGTTAAATTAAGATGACACAGTACATGCACTAACTGACACCTTTAACAGCATCAAAACCTAGTGTTAGTCCATCTATTGAAAGAGGTGTCAGTTTGATATTGATGCCGGGTCCGAAATTTGTGTTTTGATATTTGGTATTTTATGTTTGGATCGGCATTTACAGTAAGTAGTTTTAAACTCAAAAAAGTTTACACCAAGAGAAATAAGTCTGTTATAGCTGATGCATTTGTGCCAACTGTCCACTGTTCCAAAACATACACACATGCAGAGGTGTAAAGTAACGCAGTACAAATACTTCATTACTGTGCTTAAGTAGATTTTTCAGGTATCTGTACTTTACTTGAGTATTTATTTTCCTGATGACTTTTTACTTTTACTCCCTACATTTGAACACAAATATCTGTACTTTCTACTCCTTACGTTCTCAAAACTGGATGTCTTTACACTTTTACGCACAGAGCACCTCTCGCTCACTCGCTTGCCCCCTGCCTCGGGTGACGTGCAGGTCCTGGCAGTGTGCCTTTGGGGGGGTAGCACGAGACTCTTAGCGTCCTGAGGTTGGTCGGGCTGCCGTGGTCAACTGAGGTCGAGCAACCGAGGTCAAGGCAAGCACATTCCCCATCCATTTATTCACTGTAAAAAATGATCCAGGTGCTCGTGTGGGACCTCAGTTCAGTTCAGTCTTTATTATTCTGTCTGAAATTTGGCAGCAAAATTAAACTGTGTCCAGTGATTTTTTTTCTCTGTACCAGCTCTGTGCAGGTTGGTAACAAAAAGGGAAAATATCCTGTTTGCCTCCAAATTTTCATTTTGCCGAGCTATCAAAAGAGGCATTGTGCCTCATTGAAGTTAAAAATTAATTTTGTATTCAAGTACATTTAAGAGCCTGTACTTTCTTACTTTTACATGAGTAAAGGAGTTCAATCAGTACTTCTACTTTTTTTACACAAGTATTTGTACTTTTACTTAAGCAAAAAATGTGAGTACTTTTTCCACCTCTGCACACATGGTAATTATACAAAAATGATTTTACTAAATTTGTGAGACGTATTCCAATGTTGAAATGACCATATCTCAATTCTCTCCACTTGTCAAACTAGCAAACTAGAAGCAGTATAAACACAGAACTTATTCTTCAGAGATCGATGAAAGTTTCTGATATTTAGGTAAACTCATTTGGTGTTATGCTGCCTTTGTTGTCATTGTCTTTCCTCACATAGGTTAGTAAATGAAGTTTCATATAGTGACAGTATATGCTTAATTACTGAATACACCTTTATGTTCTTTAAGCTTCCAGTTCTGAAGAGGAGGCTACAAAAGGAGTGGACATTGACCTTCTCATTGTTGCAGAGGAAGGAGGACGCAAGCAAGAGTTTGTGGCAAAAGACATTGTCAAAGATGCCGTTGGGCATTGGCAGTTGCAATTGTTCAGCCAAAGTTCATGGACTCCAAAACAAGATGCTTCAAGGCAAAGTGTAGTGGCAAGTTGGCCGATTCATCATTGTTTCTCAAACTACACGACACTCAATCTAACACACCAAAAAGGCTACCATGTCCACATACACATTGCAGTGTTTGAACATGCAACACAAGGCCTGTGATATAAATAAATGTAAAAGTCACAGAAAAAACATAATGCAGATGTTCTAAAATGTCCTTGTATAGAATAGTGTAGTACATCATATGTTCAGAGATAAGTTGCTGCTTAAAAGTTTGTGCATTTAACTTTAGCACTTCAGGTTTAGCACTTTTTATATGTCACCATTTCTGCCTTTATACCTCCAAGATGTTCTTGTATTGTTAAAGCACAGTATAAAGGCTATTTTGCATATACTGTAGTTTTATGAGATAAATGTTAATAGCTAGAGAAATGTGTTGCAACATGAAATATGTGTCAGTTGTCATAATATTCAGCCATGCACAGTTTTGAAATGAAATAAAATAGCATTCTGAATGTTCACAGTTTTTTTAATTAACTTAACTTTGTAATTAGGGTGAACTATTCCTGAAAAAGTAACCTGGCTGCCTTAAAAAGATAAGTTTATTCAACAAGGTGTTTAGTTCATGTTTGTATAACTCAAGATATTAATAAAGGTTTGTTGGTTTTATTAATCATTCTATGTTGTCTCAACTAGGATTAAGGTTTGTGCAACTTTAAATCAATCAATCAATCAATCAATCAATCAATCAATCAATCAAATTTTATTTGTATAGCCCATATTCACCAATCACAATTTGTCCCATAGGGCTTTAACAAGGTGTTTCAGGTGTTTCCATTCCAAGAGTCCATTCTAGGGCAAAAAAAAAAAGATTCATACAATTTAGATGAACACTGGTGAAGACATCACTAGGATTATTTTATATTCAATTTCTGCCAATCCCTTTCACCTAAATCTTACACTCTGAACCTTTAATTCATGTGTGTTGGAATTATACCAGGGAGCTAATTTACATGCTTCTTTTTTAGAGGCGCTATGGAGTTTAATGTTAGTCGTAATGAGTTTACAGAGCTATCAACAAAATGGTCAATTTCAGTGGAGCTTGGGTTTTTAAAGAATGTTTTGGTTACGTCACTGGATAGTACAGGGTTAAATGTAATTGGAATTATTTCCTTAAATTTAGCTACATCACTATCAGGTAGACATCTAGAAAATGAATTTTTCATTAATGGCATGTAATCTGATCATGAGAAATCAAAGGGTATTAAGTTATGGTCTTATAGAATCAGATTATGTGGAAGTACTATTAGATGTTCAATTTTGACACTGCATGATATTACAAGATCAAGTGTGTGGTTACAACAATGAGTAGGTTGTTGTACACACTGACTGAAACCAATTAAGTCTAATATTGAAATGAATGCAACACTAAGGCATCAATATTATTGTCTACATGAATATTAAAGTCACGGACAATAATAACTTTATCTGGTTTTAGGACTAGGCTTGATAAAAACTCAGGGAATTCCATTAAAAATTCCGAATGGAGCTGTAAACTACAGCAAATATGATTGGCTGTTGTGATTTCATGGATGGTGTGGAAGACTAAGAACAAGACTTTCAAATTAGTTGTAGCTTGTTAACTAGTTTTGGGTTTAGGATTAATTAATAGACTGGAGTTAAAAAAAGCAGCAACTCCACCTCCTCTGCCAGAGTCTCTGGGAATATGTGTATTTATATGACTGGGAGGAGTAGATTCATCAAGGCTGACATATTCATTAGGATGCAGCCAGGTCTCAGTGAGGGACAATAAATCAATATTGTGATCAGAGACTATTTCATTTACTAAAATAGCCTTTGATGATAGTGAACTCATGTTTAAGAGTCCACATTTAATTGTTTTTGTGTGTTGTGTTGTTGCTGAGGTTGTGTTTTTCTTCGTTTTTTGTGTGGAATACTCTCTGTTAGTGTTTAATTTAAATAACTGAATGGGACAGGGGACAGACACAATCTCTATGAGGTTGTGGTTGTGGTAGTCTGACTGATACGGAGGGAGCGCAGAGAAGTGTGTAGGACTGCAGCTCTGCTTCCTGGTCCCAACTCTGGGTTGTCATTTTATAGACTGAGTTATGTTCCTAGATAAGAGAGCTGCTCCATCCTAAGTGGGATGAATGCCGTCTCTCCTAACAAGACCAGGTTCCCTACAAAAAGTTTGCCAATTATCTACAAAGCCCACACCGTTTGCAGGACACCACCTCGACAGCCAGGGATTGAATGACGGCTAAACATGTCATTGCTGGTTGTATTAAGAAGAGGTCCAGAGAAAACTACAGTCCAACATCGTTTTTGTAAAAGCACACACCGACTCAACATTAACTTTGTTGACCTCCGACATACGAAGCCGGGAGTCGTTGCTGCCAACGTGAATAACGATCTTACTATATTTACGTTAAGATTTAGCCAGCAGCTTCAGTTTGGACCCGATGTCGCCTGCTCAGGCCCCTGACATGCATTTGACTATGGCCTCTGGTGTTGCTAACCTCATGTTTCTCAAGTTGCAGATGACCAGAGTTTGCTTCTCAACGGTTGCGTGGAGAAAATCTGTTTGAAACGTGAACGGGTGTGTCCTTGAACCAGCTTGTTCTTTTTTACAGTGTACATATATGTATACAGTCATATATACAGTCTATGCCTCAGACACATAGATATAGACTGTTTATACTGTATATACAGTTTATACAGTCTATGCCCCAGACACATAGATATAGACTGTTTATACTGTATATACAGTTTATACAGTCCATGCCTCAGATACATATATGTACACTGTAAAAAAGAAAAAGCTGGTTCAAGGACACACCAGTTTCTGAGGTGGCGCAGGAGTCACAGGAGTTGTTAATAGTGGCAAAAAGCCTTTGTTGCCTCCACGATGCGAAATACATATCGTGATTAGAAATCACCTCTAAGCATAGACACGCTGCGACACAAGAAGCAAAGATCTTATTTGCCCTCTCGCTCTCACAGATTGTAAGTGAATGGGAGGCTCAGGTTCACCACTGAAACATTTGCGTATGTATAACTGAGTACTTAGTGTGTAAATATAGAAGGGGAATACATACAAAAATAAATGTCTAGTTTTCTGAGAAACATGAATTTATTAATCAACCCTAGGATTATGTGAGTATCAAGTCATTATCACATGCATGTGTGCATGTTCAGCTTATCATCCGCACACATACATCAGTCACCTATAAATTACTCAGTGTTTGTAGTTCAATAATTCATAGCAGAGAGCATCAGACAGCTATGATTATGTTTCAAGCCATGATGCAAGTGGCAGTTAGATGGGTCGAAAAGAGCACTGTCTTGATTATTGGACTGAGAGCAATTCAATTCAATTCAATTGTATTTGAATAGCGCCAAATCATAATAAACATTATCTCAAGGCACTTTACAGAAAGTCGGGACCTTAATATCTTATTTAATATAGAGAAACCCAACAGTTCCCACAATTAACAGCACTTTGGCAACTGTGGAGGAAAAACTCCCTCATTAACAGAGAATAGTAGTTGTTTTCCTGCAGTTCTGGAGTCAGAGATACATGCAATGAGAGAGAGAAAGAGAAAGAGGGACTATGGGAGAGAAAAGTAGTTATTGACATGCATTCAAATAAATAAATGAAAGGGGAGGGGGGGCAGAGAGAAGGGGAGAAGCCCCCAGTGCATGATGGGAGTTCCCCCAGCAGGAGGGATGGTTCAGGACTCACCTGATCCAGAACTAACTATAGGCTTTATCAAACAGGAACGTTTTAAGTTTAACCTTAATTGCAGAGATGGTTCCACAGGAGAGGAGCCTGGTAGCTGAACAGCGTGCTTACAGTATAGGCATTGGTTCTGTGACACTAGATTTTGTTTTGTCATAACCTTGTAGATGCCCAAGCCTGGGGGCAGTGGAGCGGTGCCACCTGGGAGTCGAGACAGCAGCGGGATTTGTCGAAGCAGTAGCATCAGCAGTGGAAGTGGCGTGTCTGGAGGCAAGATACTGTCTTTATCATCCATGAGTGATAGCATGCACAGTGGCCTGAGCTGTTTCTTGTCAGAGCAAGCACTGGAGCAGGAGGAAAGGCAGCAGCGCAGTCACCACCTAGCTGAGTTTCAGCGGCTAAAAGAGGTGCGTGCAGCTGCCCAGCTCAAAAACCTGGAGGATTTCCTCAGGATGAACCATGTGTCACTCAGAGACAGCATATCTTATTCTACGGGCATGATTTACAGGTAAACCACACAAACATGCACGCACATGCTCATACATACAGAGGAAACCACAGTTTAGTGATGATATCATTATCACTGTTACTGTTATTGCTGATCCGAAACATTTCATCTGCAGCTAAACTTTAACAGTAGGTTAACATATCACATGAAAAGTTGCTCCATGCAGTGAGGTGGGTGCTACCAGACAAGGGGCCTCCATGATTGGCCTACATGCAATTATAGAAAATGTGTTCAACATTTACAGAGGCAACATATAAAGCAACAGCAGCCCCAAAGCACAACAGCTGACCTGTTCACCGGCTTTAGGCCCCCACAACAGTTTTAAGATAAGATAAGATTAGATGGGTCTGCAGTGCAACCATGAGGCCAGAAATCTGGGTGTAGTCTTTGACTGGGACCTGAACTTCTCAAAACATTTCAGCAATATCATTAACTAACAATTACAAGTTATCAGATAGTGGTCGAATCAGATCTTATCTTATCTTTCTGTTTTGTGTGTGTGTGTGTGTAATTTGTTTTTATACATGAAGCACTTTGTAAACTTGTTTTTGAAAAGTGCTACATAAATAAAGTTTATCATTGTTATTATAAAATAAATATAAACGATAAATATATTAGTCCCACTATGGAGAAGCAGCAAAAAGGGAATATTGAAATACAAACCCAGTAAAGGTTATAAAGTAAAAAATACATCATAAACCCAAGGAATTATAAAATATTGAAACATACAATGTAAACTAAATATAAAACAGTACAATAGTATTGCACACATATGATATTGAAATTGCATGGATAGACATTGATTATTGCAAAGTTAAATCAATATACCTGAGTGAGATAGATTTGGTGTGTGTGGTTCCTGGGAGGAGAGCTGGTTAGTCTAAGGGCAGCAGGAAGGAACAACCTGTGATACCTCTCCTCAGACACTTTGGGTGAATCAGTGTGTTACTGCAGGAGCTGCACTGTGCTGTGATGGTGTTCTGTAGGAAGTGGGGCTGGTTGTCCATCGGAGGTGATCGCTTGTCCTTCTTTTCTGTCCTACCACCTCCACTGGGTCAAGGGGGCATGCCAGTGTCAAGCTAGACATCCTAATAAGTCAAAGAAGATGGCTGATGCCACCACAGAGTCGTAAAAGGTCTTCAGGAGCACCCCCTGCACTCCAAAAGACCTCCATCAGTTCTTTAGTTTTCTCTGTGTTGATCTGGAAGCAGTTCCAGTGGCACCAGTTTACTGAGTCCTGCGTCACATCTCTGTACTCACACTGTCTCCCTCATTTTTGACAAAGCGCAACAAGTAAAAGATCATATGTTGCCATACTTCCATTATATCAGAATCAATGACAATTATAAGGAAACGCCAAGTTCGTGATCTTTATTTCTTTTAGTTTATTCAAACCAGAAGTCCTCTAGACAAAACTGCCATGTCGTAAGACTCCTGATGTTAATGCCTGGGCCACACTGGATGTGTGTCTGGCACGTGTGAGGCTCGCTGCACTACTAGAGAGTCGGGGCCACGGCTATTTTCTTCACATACTGCACAAAGTTCACAGCAATATAGACAATGAAAATCTTCACCACAGTTTTAATGTCTATCCGTGCAATATGCCATAAACATACAAATGTGCAACTTTACCTGTACCTTCTTCAAAGTTAAAGCACTTTCAGGTTTCTGTTGATCCATTAATTTAATTACAAAGATTTGTATTGTTATTGCAGGACCTGAAGATGCACAGCTTTACACTGTAGAGTCATGGCATTTAGTTAAGCACAGAGGCCTAACTTTTATTCAAGGAAATACAGTAGTTATACCAGAAACCTCACATTGTAGCCCTGCAGCAGACATGCTCCCTGTGTAAACAACAGGCGTGAGGGGGAAGCAGCATATCCTCTGCACACGCATCCAGTATGGGCCGGGAAAAAGACACCGCTGGGGCTTAGACAATTTGTTTAAGCAACAGGCAGACCATGTCTGAATTAAAATTCAAAAAGGTCCAGTCGAGGTAATTTCCTCAAAGAATGCAAAGTGCTGGATTTTATATTACTGCAATAAAAAGGTTAGTTTTAGTTCCCTTTTCTTCTTTTTTGTTAAGTCCATGTCACATTTCAACAGTCTCAACCTATGTGATAATCAAAAATATCAACACACGTTAACAACTGAACAATTCTGTATCTTACAAAGAACCTATGCTGTTTTTTTGTTTTTTTTAAATCTGCAGTGGACCTATTCAGTGAGACTTGTTCCCTGCCAAGCAGCCCCCTGCACTGGGCTGTTTCCTGAGACACTAGGGAATTAAACAGCCATCGTTACTTTAATTAATCATGTGAAACTATAATGTTCACTGTGAACAAGGGTTGTGTGTTTGCAAAGACTATGGAGGAGACAGGTTCTTTAATTTAATCTAACTACATTTAGCCGAGCTGCTTAGTAGGAGACAGCGGCAAGAGCAATAGAGCCCTTTACTGTGAAAACCAACAGCAGAAATTCTAATATGCCTGCCACTGCCCATGACTAATATTAAGAGTAGAATATATTGATAATGTGATATATAATCTTCAATTATCTGTTGCACGGCTCACTGACCTGTTAATTTTTTCCGTCTGCAGAAGTCTGGGCAAATCTGGGTTGAGGGTGTCCTGTCTTGGATTAGGTAAGAGTGACATATACATTCAAGTGCATCGACAAAGTAATTTTAAATGCTCTTCAGTCTGCAAGTCAACACCTTTGAGCTATCATGTGTCGATTTAACAAAGCGGTTTCGAGACATCTAAAGACCGTGAAAACACAAAAAGGCACTTTCCAAGTGTAAAGTCTTTGCTAAAATGGGACCATGCAAACCTAAAACCCAAATACAAAAGTAGAACTGACAATAAAAAACATTCTCTCTAATTAATCCACATATCTATCCTGGGTGTTTGTTTTGACCTGCTACTCTCATACACCCTGGTCAGTCTCACTGCTCTTGTACACCCCGGAAGGATGAGGACAGAGGAGAGGGAGGCTGCTCTAGCAGTGTAAAGAGACAGCAAGGAGGGTCGTCTCAGTTGAGTGGTCTGCCTTGAAACCGGAGGAGTGAGGATCTAGAAGGTTGTTCAGGTGAAGATAGGAGCACTGGTCTGTCTCTCTGTTCTCATTTCATTACATTACATTTCATTTCATTTAGATGATGCTTTTATTCAAAGCGACTTACAATAAGTGCATCAACCATGAGGGAACAAACCCAGAACAACAAGAATCTAGTAAGTACAATTTACTTTTGAAAAAGAGCCAAACTACAAAGTGTTACATGTAGGAGCAACTAAACTGAATATTTAAAATTGTATTTATTTTTAAATATAAACACCACAGTTGACAGTGGTTTATTAGACATCATCGTCTGAGTAGTCAGAACAGTTGTGATTTTGTTGAGTGGTTAGGTGTCCCTGACAGTGAGGGAGCAGCAAGCCGACTGGCAGATACAGAGCGGAGTGGACGGGCTGGGGTGTGAGGTTTAACCATATCCTGGATGTAGACTGGGCCCGATCCATTCACAGCACAGTAGGCAGAGACTAGTGTTTTGAAACGGATGCAGGCAGCCACTGGTAACCAGTGAAGGTACCGGAGGAGTGGAGAAGTGTGAGTGAAATTAGGTTGAAGACCAGTTGAGCTGCTGCATTCTGGATGAGCTGCAGAGGTCAGATAGAACTAGCAGGTGGAGCAGCCAGGATGGAGCTGCAGTAGTCTAGGCCTGAGATGACAAGAGCCTGGACCAGAACCTGTTCCACCTTCAGAGTGAGAAGGGGACGTATTCTCCTGTATCTGTATCTGAGATGTCAGTCAGACAGGCAGAAATTTGTGCTGCTACCTGTGTTTCAGACTGGGATTAGTTTGGTGTCATCTGCATAGCTGTGCTAGGAAAAGCCGAGAGAGTGGGTGTACAGAGAGAAGAGGAGAAGACCCAGGATGGAACCTTGAGGGACCCCAGTAGTGAGAGGACAAGGTTCTGACACAGATCATGTCCAAGTTAGGTAGGTAAGGTCATTGAGGTAGGATGAGAGCAGGAAGAGAGCAGAGCCTGAGACACCAACATCCTGAAGGAAGGAAATAAGGATTTGGAGGTTCACTATGTCAAATGCAGCAGAAAGGTCTAGAAGGATGAGGACAGAGAGAGAGGCTGCTCTAGCAGTGTGAAGGGGATAGGGTCGAAAAAATGAACATTTCTGATTAATAGTGTTAGGGTGGGTGAAATAGGCCAATTGGACGAGTCATCAGAGGACAATTTACTTTCTTTTTGGGAGAAAAAGGCTGCTCATTCCTACAGCTGCAGCACCTTGCAATGGGTATGCTGTGCATTCCTGCAAGGAGCGCTGAGACCAAGCGCTCATACAGCCAGTGGTGCTGCTCCTGCTAAACTAGAGCAGTCGTCCTCCAACAGAAGGTCAGCACTTTGACCCCAGTGTTCCCCATTTACTATTCATATGGGTGCAGGTTTCTTAATTGAAGAAAATATTTTCTTCCGGTGGAAGGTGAGTCACATGCAGATTACTGTAAAATGACATCAGAGCTGAAGTGCACACTCTCAAATGTTGACTTGCAAACTGACAATTCTCAGATTTGCTGTAATTCAGTTCAATATAATTTTGTGTCAATTATTTTATTTGACATTTTCTGTCATTCACGTACACACACACAAACACAATGTAATCATTTCATTTTGTGCAGGCACCTGGGTTACCTTTGGAGGACAGATAACAAATGAGGTAGGGGAATAATCCTGGTTCATGTTTGACAGGGTGTAACAAAGAGAGTTTCACCATGAAGAGTCCATGGATTCCATGTGTGTGTGTCTTACTGAGGAGGGAAGTGTTTTGATTGTTAGTAGGCAGAGGTGCAATGAACAGGAAGAGGCACATATGAGATTTATCCACTTGATTTTGAAGTGAAATTTAATGTTTTGCCACATTTCAGCTCAATCGGAAAATCTGCATAAATCTTAATAGCCACGGGTCTTCCACATGACCCAGACTGGAATACTGAATATCTAACATCCATCTACTATGTGAATTGTAATGAAATTTGGTTCAGACCCATCATCGTTCCCATAGGATGACCTGTAAAAACCAAGACAATGTCCCCATAAGCAGTGACATTTAGATGAAGGAAATCAAATTGACAAAATACAGTGGAAACTGCTTGTAGTGATCACAGATATAGTGAATACCCATTTAAATGGATCAAAAAGCTTGGGACAAACTCGGTCCTATAGAAATGCTGTTTTAACAATTCGATTACAGTGATCATTTGGGGTCTTTTCATACATGTTTGGAACATACAAATGTAATGTTTTTACAGTTTTTAAGGGCTCTGTCAGTAATTTACTGTGTGTGTGAATGTGTGCGTGGGTGTGTGTGTGTCTGTGTGTGTGTGTGTGAATGTGTGTGTGTGTGTGTGTGTGTGTGTGTGTGTGTGTGTGTGTGTGTGTGTGTGTGTGTGTGTGTGTGTGTGTGTGTGTGCTAGAAGCATTGCTTAAATGCCTACAAAACCAGGCCAAAATCTGTAAACATCCTTCTAACCTAACACTACTCATTCTACAGTTTTCATCTCATTTAATGCAAATAATAATACAATAATAATGATGATGATGATTGCATATATGCAAAAGTAAGCCATAGCAGTAGCGCATGTCCTTACACCTCTCCTAGAGTGTTTCCGCTAGTTTGCCAAAGGGAACCCACATCTGTTTTGGGATATTTGGGCCATATTTGCTATTTTTACAAGTGGGCAACTTTAGGCTCACATCTACTGTATTTAGTTTGGGCCACAAGTGACCAGAATTGACACATTATTCCATAAGTGGCTCACATCTGTATGTTATATGGGTGGACAGGATGGATTGTTTGCACTATTATAGGATTTAAATGAATCAGTGTCCTCTTTTCCAAATTATGTTTAGCTGAGAGACTCTGGATCCAGACGTACAATGCTGGAGGATGCACAGAAAACCTTTTTGAGTTCTTTGTCTCAGCTGTGCCTTCACTGACGGAATTTTGAGCATGTAAATAATTGTATTCCTAATTCCCCTGACTTTTGCTGTTGCCTGTGTATGTGGATGTAGAGAGACTGAAGGAGAAGGCAGGGCAGGGTGATGTCCTCTTTTATACAAGCAAAAATCAGTCTCCTCTGCTAACTTTTGTGGGCCAATGCAATCCATCACATTCTAAATAGGCACGGATTTGTTAATGTATAAATCTGTAAAAAATGTGCAAATGTATTGAGATTTACATCTGTACATCTATTGACTAAATGCTTGCATATCTGTGAATATGTATTGAAGCAGCTCAGTTCAAGTTAATTCATCAATGTCCCTATAACACACATATGAATAAATTAATACAAGAGATATGGACACCAATTCAAAACTCTACAAGACATTTATTCATTAAACATTGAAACTTCTGTAACTAATTCCATGGCAGTTCAACCAAACTTTTCACTCAAAAAAATATTGACCTATTTCTCTTCTGAGGAAAATGGAGGCATCACCAAAGTTAAGGAAGGATCTGGGGACAGCTAAACTTTGCAATGTGAGAAAAATGGTGTCAGAGGGAGAGAAAATACAATAGTTTCATTGCTCTTCTTTATCATGTCAAATTTGCTGTTGAAGGTGGCAGAGGAGCTGATGACTTTGGCATATGAGAATGGAATCAATCTGTTTGACACAGCTGAAGTGTACAATGCTGGAAAGTAAGTATGACTCCATTTAACCTAATACACTTGTCTTTAGGCTACATGTATGCGTCTGTCTTAGTTTTCATGCATGAAGCCCACTCCACTCAAGATGGTGGTAGTAGAGCAATCATTATTTGTTCACATCCTCAGTTTAGCTACAGTATCAATCAATCAATCATTTTTATTTGTATAGCCCATATTCACAAATTACAATTTGTCTCATGGGGCTTTAACAAGGTGTGACATCCTCTGTACTTAACCCTCAACAAGAAACAACAGTTATGAAGGACAACTCTCTTTTAACAAATGTAGGCAAAAGGTAAAAAATGCATTGACACAGTACAATTAAATCATATGTTTGTAATATTTTTAATATTTACATTTACCACTTACAATGTCTGACTTACCTTAGCATAATACTTATATCATGGTCACTTTACATTGCAATATTTTCTTATTTCATTTTATTTCATTTATGCCTTGCTGTATTATTCATGTCATGGTCACTTACTTTTTGCAATATTATTTATATCACGGTCACTTACTTTGGCAATATTATTTATAGCATGGTCACTTACTTTGGCAATATTATTTATAGCATGGTCACTTACTTTTGCAATATTACTTATATACTTTACATCACAATACTTTTTATATCATGCCACTCTTTTATCCTCAGTACCCTTTTGCACATTGTCTTTTTGCAGGTCGATTGTTTTCTTTTTTATTGTGTAGGTTACAGAAATTTCTTTCTGTTTTTTTGTATTATTGCCTTTTCCATTTTAATTTCTGTAGTGTATACTACACTTTCTCTCTGCTGCTGTAACATGTAAATTTCCCCGTTGTGGGATGAATAAAGTATATCTAATCTAATCTAATCTAATATGTGCAACAAGTGAAAAAACAATCATGCAGGAAAAAAGCAAGGGTTTTTAATAAATCTGCAAAAATGTCAAACAACCTTTCACTTTGTCATTATGGGTGACTGATTGTAGATTTATGGGTAAATTGGCAATTCTATCTATTCACGGTTAAATTTACAGGACAGGAAATCATTCAAACATTGAAGGGTTGTAGATTCTAAAGCCATGTAACACTTCCATTTCTAAAATGTGCCAAAATCAGGTTTAAATCTCTGAACTTGACCAATGCTTGCAAATAGATTTCTCTCAGCTACATATTTCATATATAAGGGAAATAAGCCGTAAAAAATAAAACTCTCTCTCTCTCTCTTTCTTGCTGTCTCTCTCTGCTAATCTCCTTTCCCAGGGCTGAGGTTGTCTTGGGAAACATCATAAAGAAGAAAGGATGGAGGTAGACCTTTCAGATTGTGTCTTGTTTTTGTATACTAGTAATCTATTGTTTGATCTGTGATTTAATATGATAATATTAGAAGGTTTTCAGTTTGAAACTGAGCATGACTTTTTAATCCTTAAATATATACAGCATTTATCATCTGCACAGTCAAGCGTCAGACTGTCTAACAGATGTTCAGTGGCATTGCTCTGCTTAGGGACTAACTATACCCTCCTGACTGCTGAAGCAATAGTGTATGCTGTATATTTATATTCTATATGCTATATGCTATATATATATATATATATATATATATATATATATATATATATATATATATAAAGCACTGAGAAATCACAAATGTAATCATATTGCAGATGTTTTGCTTCTGTTCGAGTGGTAAGGTTGAAGCTATAAGTACAATATGCAGATAGATGTTCAGATAAATTGCTGTAGCTTTGTAAAGAACTGCTTTATTTAAAAAAAATGTGGGGCTCTTGGTCTCCATGTGTTTTGTTCACTAAAATGCAAACCCTGTATTATTTCCTAAATTACCAAAGTACCCCTTTAAAGGTTCAGTGTGTAGAATTTAGTGACTTCTAGTGGTGAAGTTGCATGTTGCAGCTGAAGGTCCTCATCACTGTCCTCTCCCACCAGTCTTCATCTGTAAAGATCCTCATCGCTGTCCTCCCTGATCAGTCTTCATCTGTAAAGGTCTTCAGCCATACTTAAAATCAGATCTAGATATGATGATGTATATAAATAATGTATAGACTCATAAACCATGACAGACACAAAAGGCAAACTGGGATTTTTTAGGGTGACGGTAAATTGATCTTCTTTTTGTTATTAGCTGTATGTGACAAATATAAATCAGGTTAGGAGACCTTGAGTCAGCTTCTCGTCTGGAGTATAAAGAACAAATCAACTGTGCCTTCTTGCCTAAAGCTAGGATTGTCAGTAGTTTGTGTTTTGATATAGTTTGTTTGTTTTAATATGTCAAAATACATGGTATGTGTGTGTCAACAGAAATAAAAAGAAGCATCTTTGACTGTTGAAAATCACTGACAGATAGTTCCGGGCATCATATTTGAGTCTGAAACTCAAACAATCTGATTTCAGTGTATATCTATGTTGTCACATACAGGCGTTCCAGTTTAGTCATCACCACCAAAATCTTCTGGGGCGGAAAGTATGTATTATTTCTCTCTCTCTCTCTCTCTTTAACTTCTGTCAGGTATAAGTTAACTAGTACTATTTGCTTGGTATGGGTATTTTTTTAATTTACTTTACCATTCATCTGGGGAAACCATAAAGCCACTCTGGCGAGGTGACTTTAAGAGTAAGAGGGGTCACCCTGCACTAGCTCCTGTGAACTGGCTCACTACAGCAGCGAAAGGGACATCTATGGTTGAAGCCACAATTCCTATTCACCGTGTTTCCCCTCAATCATGGCTCTTTGCTTGAGTGAGGATAGGATTTTACTTTCTGTAACTTGTAACTGTAGCCCCCTCGAAAGTTATTACAGCAGTTCAAGATCAAAACATTAATTTGAGTCAGCTTTTATGTCCAGGTAAGACCCAAACCACTCTGAGGTTACTGATGTGGGTTCTCTGAGAACAAAACAGAACTTTCAGATTAAGGACTTTTTTTATTTCTACACAAAATGAAGATCACTGAATCTCAATCTGTGCTCCTGTATGCTCTGCTGCTGCCCGGCTGATTTTCGCTCCGTTCTTTTTTCTTCTGTTGATGTGATCTTGGATCTTGACAACCACAATCTGTGTGTAGCATCTCTCTTCCCCCTCTCAGCCACTACATTAAAGGAAAGTGTGATTAGACCACTCCATAGAGCTGTGCAGCCAATCTTGGTGGCTGTGGTTGAGGGGTAGAGCAGTTGTCCTCCAACCAGAATGTCGGCAGCTCAATCCAAGTCTTCCCCATCTGCATGCTGAAATGTCCTTGGGCAAAATGCCCCTCATAGAAAAAAAAGTGCTGCTAATGGTTGCACTCTATGAATGTGTGTGTGAATGGGTGAATGGCAAACTGTACTGTAAAGCACTTTGAGTGGTCATCAAGACTAGAAAAGCTCTATATCAATATAAACCATTTACTAATCTACTCACATGCCACTGCTCCTTCTGAGCCTCTCTGCCTGAGCCACAGCCATGTCCACATGCTCAGCAGCAGAAAGGATCAGAAGAGCTGATGGGAATTTCAAAGTACAGAGATGAGACCCAGAAGTTCAGCAATTACATTTTCTGGACTGATGAGCCAAAGATGAAGCTCTACCAAAGTGATGGAAAAGGAGAGAGAAAGATCTCCTCATGGTCCAGAACATACAAGCTTGTACAAGAAGCTCCATGGAGGTGGTGTCATGGCTGCTCCTGCTGACGCCATGCTTATCTTTATTGATTAGCCATCACTGCCAAGTTTCAGGGGTTACATAACAGAAATATTAAGCTTTTTTCTTATCAGTATTAATCAGACCAGCACAGTGGTGCTGTGGTTGGCACTGTCACCTTAAAACAAAATGTTTCTAAGTTTCTGAGTTTGCATGTGTTCCCTGTCTCTGTGGGAGTTTTCTATTGATACTACTGCACTTAAGGTTATTTGGGGAAATTACTGCATGTGTGAGTGTGAATGATAATTTGTCTCTATGGGTGTAGTTTCTTAACTACTATTTCTTGACCCCAATGGAAAACATTCATCTGCAGTGTCAAGGAAAGTAATGAAGGAGAGGCCGTGAGGAGATAGGAAAGGAAAACTGCGGTAACCAGAAAATAAACTGGACTTACACTCAGCAGGGTTTTTTTTTAACCAACTTTATTTACAGTAGAAAATAGACAGACTGTATGGTAACCTGTGCTGTGTGCCAAGTAAAGTTTCCTCCAAAACAGAATGACACGTCTTCACAAAAGATGCTTCAGTTAATTCAAAGGAAACATTTAACTGTCAATTACTCACAGAAGGGTTGGGATTGGCTTCCTCTCCCCAGAAGGATGGTTGGATGGATGAGGGGAGGGAGGGATGGTTGGATTAAATACAGTAATGATGTAATATAGGATAGAAATTACAATTTGATACCCTCTTTAAAAGGTTGTAGATGTCATATTTTAAGTATGAGTTGACAAATGTTTGTTTTTTTCAGAGCAGAAATGGAGAGAGGTTTGTCCAGAAAACACATAATTGAAGGTAAGATTGTTTTTTTGCCATTGGGAATCAATATTAAACCTTCATTTTGTCATTACAGCTGCATGTAACCCAAAAGACCACATAACATCAGAATGTTTATTGTACGTGCATATCTTCATGAAACAGGTCTAAGAGCATCTCTAGAGAGACTTCAATTGGAGTACATAGATGTGATCTTTGCCAATCGACCAGATCCTAACACACCTATAGAAGGTGGGTGATTTTCTCCTCCTGTCTTGTGTCTTTGCTTTCTATGGTGGTGAAATGACTGAGACTTACTAACCCAAGTTTATCTCGCCTCTTTTGCTTTCTTTTGAACTACTGGTGTAGTCTATGATGAAACTGTGGATTACTGTGGATTGTTCTGTAGGGCCTGTGCACGAAAGAGGATAATGGGGCTGATTTTTGAATGGATTCGCCCCTTCTGACAATCTCAGTGGTGCTCTCGATTAGGAGCCAGTTGGTGCAGATTATCTACCCAAATAATTCCTGAAGTGTGAGGGTGTACAAAATAATTAGAGCTTCCCTGATCTCAAATCGTAAATATAAAACATGTTGGATTTTAATGATGATTGGCGAGCTGTGACTAAAAGTTACTATGCATTTCCAACTCACCTCTGTGAAATGTATATGCCAATTCTGCCTTCTCAACAATGATTTCATCCATAGTTTTTTTCTCTTTTTTTCTTTTATGCTATAAAATAGGACACATGTAAGTGCAGCAAGCTGACAACGTCGATGCTCCTCCATGTTTGTTTGTTTTCTAAAGTCATAGTATTAATGAATGCAAGTTTCTGTGAGACCCGGAGTCACTGTAATCGCCACTGTTAAAATTGTTAATTACAAACAACAAGTATGTGGTCTGGTGTTGTGGCCAAATCATCTAGTGTTTGCGTACTGAAGACTATAAGATTAAAAATGTATTAAATCTGTCATCATGTCTGTGGTCTCCCATGTTTTTAAAATCAGTTAAGAGTTGAAAATCGTCTAGAGTGCACCAGGTCTAAGTGTTCCTTAATGTTCCCCTGAACTGTCAAATTCAGTCAATAAAAAGTCCCATCCAGTTAAAGTAAATGGTCTGTATTTAAATAGTACTTTTCAAGTCATAATCACCAATCAAAACAAGTGCAGTTTTGCCATTCACTAAAAATTAAATTTGGTATTTGTCAACTAGCCACTCAACAAAATCATGACTTCTGCTGCAGACTAAAGACACAAGTTCTGACTACACCTTGGTTAAAAAATTATAAAATAAATAAAAATACAGTTTATTTGCACTTACATGTAGCACAATGTAGTTTTTTGAAGCAAATTGTACTTACTTGATTCTTGTTGTTCTGAGTCTTTACCCTCATGGTTGATGCACTTATTGTAAGTCGCTTTGGATAAAAGCATCAGCTAAATGAAATGTAATGTAATGAAACCAAAGTACACATAATCAAATTTAATACACTAATACTGCTGTCCCGCCATAGTCACGTGGAAGTCTGCCTAGCAGGTGTTATACAGTATAACTTAGCATGTTGCCTTTGAACCAAATAAATAAAACCAAAAACACACACTTTTGGATCCATTATTTCAAAGCCTAGAAATGTCTGTGTCTATTCAGGCAAATGGCAGAATGTGAGAAAAAAGAGAGTTTAGAGTTTTGTTCTATCTGATTCTGTTTGTATTTCATAAATATTCTACAGACTTGGTATCTAGGTGAAAACCAAACCAAAATCCTCATTACTCTGACTCTGTTTAATTTAATTGTTTTTAATTTATGATCCCTGCATTGCCTCTCATAGAAAAACATTGCTGCACATTGATGCACTATATGAATGTGTGTGTGAATGGGTGAATGGCAATAAACTGTACTGTAAAGTGCTTTGAGTGGCCATCAAGACTAGAAAAGTGCTATATAAATACAGTGAACGTGCCTTTTAATATTCATAGTCTTCTCATTCAGAAGCATCTGGTTGTACATATAGTTCATAAAGATTATCAAAAGTATTGTTATGGGTAGTAGCTGAAAGAATTCTGATTGTGTTGAGATTTCAGTTTACACAGATTCCTATACTATTGAAGGGCATGAACACATTTCTTACTACTAATTCAAGCAACTTAAAACTTGATGGGTGTGGTTCTGTGGAGCCCAGGAAGTGCAGTCTCAACTGTGCAGTTTTTTGGATGTTGTCAATACTGCAAACCCTAAATGGTAAATGGTTGTATTTATATAACGCTTTTCTAGTCTTGATGACCACTCAAAGCGCTTTACACTACAGTTTGCCATTCACCCATCCACACACACACACACACATTCATACATACAGTGCATCTATTATTAGCACTTTTTTGTTGTTGTTCTATGGGGTAATTCGGGTTTCAGCATCTTGCCCAAGGACACTTTAGCATGCAGATGGGAAGACTGGGGATTGAACTTCCAACCTTCTGGTTGGAGGATGACTGCTCTACCCCTAAGCCACAGCCACCCAAACCTAAACCCCCGTGTATTTCAAACTCACTGATAATGTCACAAATTAAATGACTCCACTGATTTGGGCTATTTTGGTAGAGACGGTGAGGGCAATGACCCATGTGATTAACCACGGGATGGCCATGTACTGGGGTACATCGAGATGGACGTCTATGGAGATCATGGTGAGTTCAAACCTATATCCCAACATCTTGTAAAACATTATATCAGCATCAGATGTCCATGTTTTCTTTGAGATTCAACCAACTTTCTGAATTGGTACAATGACCAAATTATATAGTGATGCCAGTACCGATGTTCGGGTCCACTGTATTTTAAATTTCAGATTACCCTTTGATCTTTTAGAGATGTGTTGGTGAACCTTGGGTTTTGCGTGGGTTTTTCATTGGTCCATTTTCAATGAGGTTGAAATAACACCAATTTGAAGAGGAACTGTATGGAGTAATTGTTCCCTGTGCTTGTTGTAGGAGGCGTACTCTGTGGCAAGACAATTTAATCAGATCCCACCAATCTGCGAACAGGCAGAGTATCACATGTTCCAGAGGGAGAAGGTTGAAATTCTACTCCCTGAGCTCTACCACAAGATAGGTAAGCAACTGCCATGGTCTGTGAGGAAATGTATTGGAAATGCATGGATTATATACTAAATAATAATAATAATAATTATTATTATTATTATTTACAAAGTGCTTCAAAAAAATAATGGCAAAAAGAAGAATTAATTTTAATAAAAGGTAATAAACGGAGGGGAAAGAAGAGAGAGAGATGGGGGGGGGGGGGTTGTAATGAAAATAAAAATGATAGTCTTCAATTCTACCTTTTCGTCATCAGGTGTGTCAGCCTTTTAATTGCAATAAAGTTAAAAGCCGAACCTGATGGTACACTGAGGCTGAAGGAAAATCGGACTGGCTACTGGCTTGTATGGCACGGCTATGACAGCAATTTGGCCCACTCAGTAGATCAGACGTCTTTACCTTTATGCCTTCTCAAACTAAACTAAATACTTACTCTCATGGGAAGCTGAATCAAAAGCTGTTATATATAAAAACTTCATAAAATGTGGTAGCAATACAAGTAGAATAGAAGGAATATAGGAGTAAAAACAATACAGTAGTACGAGAATTACAAGTCGCATGTTAGAAATGCTTCCCTGTAAAAATATGTTTTGAGCAGTGATTTAGATAAAGATACTTTAAATAAAGTTTCACTATTACAAGTCTTGTATATGTGCAGGCATCGGAGCTATGACATGGTCTCCACTGGCTTGTGGGATCATCTCAGGGAAGTATAACAATGGGATCCCCCCTTGTTCATGTGCCTCGCTTAAGGTAACACTTTTTCACTGCCTCTGTCATAATGTCTCATTTATTCTGTCACTGTTTCACCTGAGTGAACCTCAGCTTCATTCACTTCCTGTGTTTAACCTACTTCCCATTTACCAATAAGTGTACCAGCAATCACAATTGAGATAATCAAATACACATCACAGCAAACATCCCAGTAGAAGTATGAGTAATAATAATAATTATTATTATAATTATAATAACAATGCCTGTTGTGTTATTTGTTTAGGTGTGAAAAAATTGGCCTGAGTTTTCCACCTCACAGTCCACAGTGGTGATGAGGAAGATACTACTATACTCATTGTATGTGTGAGCTCAAGCACCGCTAGACTTTTACAAAATGTACCAGCTAAATACCTCTTTGGCCATTTCACAAAAATCTGTTGGTAAGTGAAATGATAAAATATATGTAACAATTATAATTTGTGTCTCCTGAAGAAGAGAAACAAGGTACAACACATTAAGTGTGGAATATACAGGAGAAAACCATATACTCATGTATGGACTGACTGAAGACCTCTACTAAAACATTTAGTGTAGGGCCACGCAGGAGTGTGATATAAGTGTTGAACCAACCAACCAGCTCTGTCAGACGAGTTGTTTGGTCATTGAAATAGTAATAATGATACTTATAGATAATAACTATGCAGGAGAGAAAACAAAAGTTTAGTGACCTTGAGTAATGTGATAATAAGCTGAAGGCTTTACCTCCCATTCTACTTTAAAAGACTCTGGGAACCAAATGGTGTGTATTTTTGTAACACTTTTCTAGTTTTGAGGACCATTCTAAATAAAGGTAGAAGTATCCAGTATAGAACCTTGTGGAACTACATGATTAACTTTTGTGTGCATGGAGGAGTCACAGTTAACATTAACAGATTGTAATCTATCTGATAAATCCAATTTAAAAGCAGCCTGCTGTTCCTTTAATCCCCACATGTTGTTCCAGTCTCTGTGACAGAATCAAATGCTGCACTAAGATCCAGTATAATGAGGAAGTACATTATCTGAGGCCATGAAAGGGTCATTGATAACTCTCAGCAGTGTTGTTTCTGTGCTGTGATAGATTATAAATCCTGATTGAAATTCTTCAAACACACCATTATTGTGCAAATGTAAAATATTTAAAACAATTAGAATATTACAAAACTGATTAGTAACTGCTTTTTCAAGGATTTTTAGAAATGAAGGGAAGGTTTTAATATGTGTCTATAATTAGCTAAAACATCTGGATCAAAGGTCAGTATTTTAAACCTTTTTAAAAATCTTTTCTCATGAATGTTGTACGTTTTGTTTTATAGTTAATATGCACTTTTGCATGCAACATCTATTGCACTTCTGTCTGTCCTGGGAGATGGATCCTCACTTGTGTTTCTCTGACATTTCTACATTTTTTCCCAGTTAAATTGTTTTTGGGCTAGTACCTTACTCTTGTTGAAGGTTAAGGACAGAGGATATTGCACCTTGTTAAGCGCCATGAGGCAACTTTGTGATTATGGGCTATACAAATAAAATTTGATTGATTGATTGAGCAAAGGTTTAATTACTGCAATCCTAAAAGACTATGAAGTCAGTTAGTAAAGATATGTTAATCTGATATAATATAGAGCTGTTAAATAAAGATGTAGTTGGAATAGAATCTAATAGACAAGTTGATGGTTTGATTGAAGACACCAGTGAAGTCAGCTTGGACAGATCTATAGAAGAAAAGTGGTCTTTAAATTTGGGGCTACAGGTAGCCCCCCTGTGGAACGCAAGATAGTAATGTCAAGTGAAAATCTCTAGTTTAAATGTTATGGTATACTGTTATATAGAAAAATATGATACCATAATATGAGTACTGAAGGGTGATTCACAGCAGCAAGGTGGTTTAAACCAATTTCTAGTTTCAAACGTTTCTACCATGCAGATGAAGGCAATGAGTCTCCAATGTCTCCAAAGGTAGTTGTTGCGTAGTCACAGTTTTCCTAGTTCTTTTATGACAAAGAAAGTCTACAAAGAAAAAGAAACCTTGTGGCAGTCTTGTTTGAGCCCTGAACCAAATTCGATATTCTGCCTTAAAGCCTGAACTCTGCTGTGCTATCTGCAACAGGGTTATCAGTGGATGAAGGACAAGATCCTGAGTGAGGAGGGGCATCGTCAGCAGGTGAAACTGAAAGAGTTACAGGCAGTTGCTGAGCGACTCGGCTGCACTCTGCCCCAGCTGGCTATCGGTAAAACAACTGTTAAATGTTGATCTTGTTTTGCTCTTATCATACCCTCCTGCACAGTTGGTATCGTTGTTATTTTTCATCTGGAATACCTTACATTTCTGTTACTGTCTTAATGGCTTGATTTAAATTGGTTGTCACTGGCAAATTCTATCCATTCTCCAGAACACTGTCTCTCACATGTTCTGTGTTGGACTACTTTCCCCTTTTCTACTTGTGTTAAAATTCCCACAGCCTGGTGCCTGAGGAATGAAGGGGTGAACTCCGTCCTGTTGGGAGCTTCCACAACTGACCAGCTGATGGAGAATATCAGAGCAATACAGGTCAGAAAGCATATAGACTAAAAGTATACAGTAACAACCAGTTTGTTAACAGTTCCATAACTGCAGCATTAAATGTTGCCAGGCTCTGAGGATAGAACACTTGAGATATTCAACTAACAGCCACTCTAAAGATTAAAATACAGCATGTGATCCATTGTTGACTTAAATTTTAGTCCAAGTCTGACTTTTACAGACAAACAGTGTAAAAACAAAGACATGGACGCACAAGTAACTTTTCACACTTAAAAGACAACAACAACAAAGTGTTTTTATTCTATGCTTTAAAAAAAAAATCTAAATGTTTTGCATATATCAAGGTTTGCCACAAGAAGTTGAACAGTGTAAACATAAGATATGTGCTACAACTCCATCAGAGCCTCTGTATTGTTTATGCAAGTGTTTAAACTTTTCTTAGCAACATTAGTTTTCCCCACAAATGTTTGATGAGCCACAGTGAGCGCAGTTTGACGCATAGATGTTGCTCCTTTCTCAGCCACAGGTCTTTGCTATTTTCAACATGTGCTGATCAGACGTTGGCATTGTGATGAGCATTGTTAAATAATAAATATGAGCATTGTTAGTCAAGAAGAAGTCCTCTTGTAATGTGATATTATAGCTTTGATGAGGAACTGTAAAAATTTGATATTTGTAATGTCCAAATGTGTCTGAAGGCTTTGTCCATAATCAGTGAGAAATCAGCATGCACTGCAAGTTTGCTGTTCAAAGCTGAAACATAAAACTATGATCGTGTATATATACAGTATATAGTCTACAACTTTTATTCTGCAGTGCAGCAGGGTAGATATTATTATGTAATTATATTATCATGACTTGATCGTTCCATAACCAATCTATAAAATTCACCAGCACCCACCCAGTCACAGTCTGTCCTGCTGTTATCACAGAGTTGTGTCAATTCACTGTGGCCCATAGACTCTTCCCTCCGTTGTCACTCCATCCACTTTTGATAACCTGCAAATGTCCTGGGCTTATGGAGAATTGTGTTCATTACAGGTCCACTAAAAAGAAACAGAATAAACATCGATTATGTTCCATATTTTAGATGCACACACCATGTGACATAGTGTTGGAATCAGGCTGTTTTTACTACTGAGTGCAGTTACAGATTTTTAATGACATTTCTTGCTGCTAGAACAGATGCCAGAAATTCTGGTTTCATTATTGTCTATTTTGTTTTAAGGAAATCCCTGTCACACATTCAGCTGGAAAGTCAGTTTGAAAATGATGCAATGATGCAATTGTGTAGTTTAGAAGGTTTATCTAAAGTTGTACACTGTGTGGAGCCACTTAATCATTAGTTATCAATATACAGTCAAACATGCCAAAGTTTAAAAGTTTACAGTGTGTCATTTTGTACTATGTAAATACATAATGCCAATAAAGAGGGTTGTATGATGAATGCAGAAATGAATAGATGCTTAGTTTATAGTCCGACTTTTTCCATTGGTTACCTCCCACTATGATATCTCAGTGGCCTAACCCTAACTGACAGAGTTAGCACTGAAGCCAATGATCAGCAGATTGATTGTTTAAATACCTTTTGGTCTGGTGGTGGGCTACACTACAGATGACAGCTTTCAGGAATGACCACAGCCACATACGCAGCCAATATAAGGCTGACTCAAGTAAAGGCCGGTTGTCTAAGGTACATTTGACAGTAACATTTCTCTCCTCTTGTTCCTCAGGTTCTCCCAAAGTTATCACTGTCCCTTGCATCTGAGATGGATGGCATCTTGGGAAACAAGCCCTACAGTAAGAAGGACTTCAGATCCTAGAGGCACCAGTGATGAACTGTCTCTGCTTTTGAAAAAGCTGCAACACTCATTAGCAAAATTTGACAAACTGTGAATAATCGGAAATCTGTTTCCAAAAGACACAAGAGGGCATAAAAAAACTCAGTTTACATTTCACCAAGTTCATGCACTTTACTTTCTTGCTCGTGCACTAATTACCACTTTATAGTGCCAATTGCTACCATATGCAATGCTTCAATCCTCATTGAAAAAAAAGAAAAAGTTGCATTTATTTTAATCAGCAGAGGAAGTGAATGGCTGAGTGGGATGAGTCCTATTTTCGCTGTAATAACGACATTAGTTTTTGGAATTAAACTTGTATTATTTATGTTCAGTTTACGCATTTGATTATTGTTACAGCATTGTGGTCATATGTTGTTTAGCTTCAATAATGCATGTTTGATTGTTTTTTGTTGAGCTGTAATTTTTTGCAGTGACCTTCTGTTAAACACCTGGACAGTTACAATGGTGTCTGAGGAAAAAATGTATGACTCAAAATTTAAATAGAGAGCTGTGACCTAATTTGAATTTTTTATTATTTTTTTTTTGCATGTGTTAGCATGTTTAGCACTTGTCTCTTGGTCAATGTGGGAATATGAACATTTATAGAAATTCAATTCAATTTTATTTGTATAGTGCCAAATCATAATATACATTATCTCAAGGCACTTTATAGAGTAAGACTGAGATCTGAGAAACACTTCCTACCAAATAAGTAAACACTTTGGCGACTGTGGAATAAAAAAAACCTCCTTTTAAACAGGAAGAAACCTCTCCAACCAGAACATCTGCATCGGTTGGGGTGAGAAGAGAAAAATGGGGAAGAGAGGAGAGGTGGGTGGAAAAAGAAAATAAGAGTGATATTTATAGATGTAATGATATCAGCCCCAGTCATAAATGGAGAGAGACCAAATTAAGGCTGAAAATAGGTTTTTTTTATTAGAAAAATTCTTTAGGAACTCAAAATGTTCAAAAAGTCCAAAAGCTGGCAAAGCGGGCGGTGGTTGCAGCACAAACAATCTCAGCTCTGTGTCTCCTCTCGCAGACACCAGGTATGGCAGAACCTGTATCGGGGAATTAGACCCTGCTGTACCTCATCTCAGGTGATATGTGATGGCTGCGTCTGGGTATTGACAGAAACAGGTACAGCAAAACACCACGTCAACAAAAGGCCTGCAGGATAAACTGAAAGAAAACAGCTCTACAATTAAACATGCACTCCTTCAGGCTACAGTTTCCCCATCTCAGTCAACCTTAAATATGAATAGAAATGTATTTTTACATTCATTTCAAGAGATGAAAAATCACTACCATGGAAGTAGCTTACTACAGAGAAAATATACTATATAGATATAATATATAATATATTGATTCTTTGGAAAACTATATAATATTAGTAATGGTAAATTCCTTTTCCATTACTAATATCACAAAGCCTGTGACAATAACATTTTCATTTTGATTGTTATTTTCATAACGTTTTTTACCACAATCAGTTACATTGATATCAAATTAAAAAAACTAAAATATGATTTGAGAATTTTATTTCTGAGCACTTCAATAATTTTTACTTTTTCATTAAAAGAGTAAAGGCAGACCCTTTGTTGTTCACTATAGACTGCCATATTTCTCACGTTTAAGTGCAAATATCATTCATCAGTGAACTTAAATATCACTAACATTAACAAACTGGAAAATTAAGGAATCACATCCTATCAAACCAAACTGAAATAACTTTACTTTTATCAATAAAGCTGGATTTTTATGTAAATCTTCACTCATACTAGGAACTCTACTTTGACAGTAATAAGAACCAGTAATCATAAGGTCAAGGTCATGCAATGCACTGCAAATGCAACACTCATCCTGTATCACAACTGTCCACTTCACCTTAGGATTTACATTTGTCTTATCCAAAGCTAAATAATGATTTTGATATTTGTATTTCTTTATTGTCATTACATGTGTCTCGTTTACATTATAAGTATCATATGTAAATTAATTTGCATGTAATCATACTAGTTTGATGACAGCTCGTTGACTATAACATTTTACCACTATATCTCTTCTGTAAGCTACGTCTGTCAGTGTTATATGTTTTTTAAAAGATTTTTAAAGATGACATTATGGATCAATGTTTTCACTTTGCATCGAAGATACTGGATTTTTAATTACTGAAGCAATTATTGCTCTACATCAATGAATCCTTCCCCACACCCGTTTGGCACATACAGTGTTTTATTGTTAGGTGAGGTCTAACAACCGCAGCAGAGAAGGAAGTCAGGTGACGTCTGCATTAGGAGGAGTGGGTCAGGGTGGATGGACAGTTTGCCGAAACACAGGACCTTTGATATACAGCAGACAATTGCTCGTTAACTGTGTGAAACCAACAGTTTATGCAGTTTCTCATCTTTTACAGTTCAGTTCAGGTTAGGCTGCAGGATCCAAGTCAAACCTTGGCAGTCTTAGTGTCTGAGCAGTGAGAACCACTTCTGTGAGGCGCTTTGAGTGATCATCAAGACTAGAAAAGCACTATATAAATACAAACCATTTAAACATTTACCATTAAATACACCTAAAGATACTGATGTTGTTACGGTGAGGACCGCAGTGTGACGCAGATGTGTGAAGAGTTCCTGCGGCCAATGAAGCGTAGTGTACAACCAATGCCGAAGGCAAGTGGCAACCTACCATGTTGTCAACCACTGGTTTGTCAACTGTCGTTTTGAAGCAGAGAGTTTTGAAATTGATCAGCGCCATCTTGGGGGTTTGGAGCCAGGCTCAGTTGAACGTTGCCATATTTGGATAGCAGGGTGGCACTTGGGGAAAGGAACAAGGGTTGGGTCTGAAGTCTGAACTTTTTACCAACACTCCCATCGTTGCTGGCAACTTTAAGCCAAACCCACAGGCCAACTCTTGTAGCCACAGCAGAACTATTTTATTTTCTTTATTTACAGTGGGAGAGTCTATTCAAATACAGTCTATGGCTGAAGGTAGTCAGGCAATAAGTGTCGAGATAAGCTCAGGCTTCCAGCCCAACAGTGTTCAGGGCCCTGTACTGTATGTCGCTGTTGCTTTTGTGGAGGTCAAATAAAGTGGCTGCATTCTGAATGATAAAGAGACATGTTTCTTCTTCTTTTTCATTTTGTTGTTGTGTACAGATGCAAACTGAACAGTTCAATCACAGTCTTGGGGCTAAAAGATTGTATGAAGTTCATTCAAATAAATGTCCTCCAATAGGGTTGGGCTGATGGACGATGCAAATACAATGTTGAGCCAACATCATGATGCCCCTTCCCCCTGTTCATCTCAGCGGTGCAGCCTGCCACGACTCTAATATCAGTGTCTACTAGAACACAGAAAAATACAGTGGAAACTGGATATAGGTCTTTTTATACATGTTTGGACCGTAAAAAAGTTAGTTTTTACAGTATTTACCAGCTCCAATAAAAAAGCCAAACTACCAATGAGCTCCCGACCCTGGTTCAGGGCTGAGATACTGGCCAATAGGAAGGTTAAGATAATGTGAGTTACTGCTACACTTAATAGGAATTCAGTGGATGACACCAGAATCAGTTCATTGATTCACACAGATGGTACATGTGTGGAACAGATATATCGCTTGTGTAATCCCACTTTAAATGACATGCATGCTTTTGTAATTATGTTAATTTTCACAACCAAATGTTTGAAATTAAAATTTGGTTTATTTTTGCGTCTGTTGCATGTTTGAAACATCAACACACCCACCCACTCACAGTGAATCCTGCGGAGGATCTCCTGCTGTCTTCTAACCAGAGAAAGTCTGCAGAAACTCTGGAGGCTCTCACTGGAACATTTGAATGCTTTTGGAAGGTTGCGTCATATTTTCTGCTCTGCTGATACATCTGCGACAACAGTATCAAATCTCACTTTAATGAGTGAACTGACTGTGAGATCTGCTATTAATAAACATCTAGGTGAACAATTACACAGCACTCAACATCTTATTTTCATACATTTGTTTAATCTATTTTGTACAAAGTTGGATCGTACTGACTGACAGCAGACCTGCTGTAGCAGTTGTTAGTTAATTTATTGATTATCAAACTGAGCGTTGACTGACTGCAGAGTATCCATGGCAATAGAAACACAGCAACGTTTTACTTTTATTGGTAAACAAGTCAACAGAACTAACCACCAAATCTTTTATCGTTTCATTTAGCGTGTGTGTTGAAAGCAACAGAGTATTGTTCACACTGTGTACATTACATTCAAGTCTCTGCAGGGACATTCATGGCACAAATAAACTTGGTTTGCCACACAAAATGTGATGCCTGGATGTTTCCTTCTTCCAGTTGTGAGTTTGACGAGCTGTGGAGCGAGTGACGGGAATGAGGACACATGGAAAAGAGAAATGAGATGCACCCAGGAGCTCTCGCACACAGCTGGAAATGTGTTCAAGGAATTCCTCATACACAGTGTTTGTGTGTCAAAGTGATGATAACCTATAAGGTTTAGGCCTGATTTATGAAATCATGGTGCTGCCCACAATAAGATCTATCAGGAAGCAGTTTAAATATGTCCACTATATTTTCATATCTGGAAAATGTACACTGTTTTCCACGAAAGACGTTGGTCATGTGATATAAAAGAAAAAAGGATTGGGACTTCAACAAAACCCATCCGCTTCATTTATTAACTGTACTACTTGCCAATTATCTGAAAGAAATGCAAAACTGCATTAATAAAACCGGACATCCAGAAGATATTTACAAATGTTAGCACTGTGAGTTTCTATGAGATTTCGGGAGATCATAACAGGTTACATGCAATGTTGCTTAAAAGACGGCTGCATTGAACAACTAACATAACATACAATCAACATAACATACATCAACCTATATAATAGATACTAACTTGCAACCTTATGAAATTCCATTGGGCTAAAAATATAAAATGTAGGCCAACTCTATAATCCAGAGTAATAGTGGCCTTTCAATCATGACTTGCATGTTCTCACTGTACCCTTTGATGGTATGACAGCAAATATAAGATAGGGCTTCTTTAGCAGGAAGAATATATTTGGTTAATACATACACTGAACTTTTAATGGGGAACATAAAAGCAAACGGTTGAATTTCAGTCCATCACTTATCTAACAAAAGGGGGGGGCAAAATTAGATAAAGGTTTGGCAAAAAGAAAGATGCACATTTGTAGAGTGGTAAGTAAAAATATCAGGATGTAAGAATTGTAAGTGAAAAACTGTGTCCAAATCATTCTTTTCTGACTAAGTGCACATTTTTTACTAGTGAATATGAGCCTGCATGTATTTTTTGGCTATTTTCACCGATGAAAAGAAAAAAAAGTCAAATATTAGCTTTAGAGAAATGCATGTTTCTAAAAGCAGACTGTGATCTACTTATGTAACAAAATCTAATTCTTCTTGTCATAAAAAAGCATTATGCGTATACTTTGTTGATATTAAACATTTCCCAACAACAATCAGTCCTGCTGTTACAAGTTATGACCTTTTCTGCTTTACTTCTTATTTTAAACAACTTGGGGAATTTTTTGACGACATCATGACATCTGCGTCCACTGCAGCCCAATATAACTAAGACCTTTGTCCATATGATTCCACGCTCACAATTTAGCCTGAATAAAAATGTTCAGTGCTAACTCATTTTTCAAATCACAACAATACTTGTAGACACACATAATTTAAAGGCTGTTATCACTAAACGTAGACATACAGAGATAATCTTTAGTGGGATGGGAGGTTTATAGCACGAGTATGCAGCCACAAAATCGACAGCTTCTGCATCAGCAGGACCACAAACTCTAATCTCTTATGAATCCATGCTGTAAAGATTCTGGTGTTTTCTGGGGCCTTCCCAGGACTGGGAACGTGTACCTGGCCACCGAGTGTTTATCATGACGGTATAAAATGAAGTCTATGACAGGGAATACTGTCAACAGGTACTTGTTACTGGCACCCACCAAATCTAATGTCTCCTGTGAATGGATAAAAGAATGTTCCAATTTTGGTTCATTAGCATTTCAAGCTGCAATGTTTAAGTGGTGTGTCACTACAAGAACATCACAGTTCAGGATCTATGTGCTAAAACATAGAGGGTCAACGTGCACTGAGACTCACCATCATGTGGGTCCTCACAGATCTAGTTCCTGCTTCAGATCCTTATTAAGAGATCGCCCTGCTCAGCTGCTCATGCCTGTGGAGATGCCACCCATCCTGCTGGAGAAGGGTGTCACTGACGGCCCTTGCTCACACCACCCAGTGGACTCAACCGCAACCTCATCATACATGTAGACAGGATACTGCCGAAGGGTTTAACGTGCAAGTGCAGCTACAGGCAGACATGTCTATCTTTAGACAAACAAGTCAGGTGAATTATTTTCATTTGTTCTGGCCTCCTGCACAACTGAGATGACGTCACACATTCTGGCTGTGACTTTCACTTGCTGTTGATTTGTTACCAATTAGGTTCAGCGTTATATTACTAATGAATATGAGTGAGAAGGTAAGTGAACAGATGTCCAGCAGTGCAGGCTGACAATGAAACTGGCACTGATTTACAAATCCAAAACACCAGCGAATGACACATTGGACACATTAGAGCGATCCACAAATAAATATTGGCAGTGACTGGACAGCTGAAACATCAAATTGGGCCACAATCCCCGCTGCTGTAATGAGCCATAATGAGTATAATGAGTAAAGACACAATAATGTTGACAGTGACCAAATATGAGCCATACAAACGCTCTGTCTGGATTTAACTTTACAGAAAAGACAACTCTGCAAAGTGTGGGGGGAAAGTCAGGCAGTGAGCTGACAGAAAGAGACAAACTGTGAGTCAACTGTGGTCTGCACTATTCTATAACATACAGAACACTCTCTCATTGGGTTTATCCAATCCATGTGTAATGTACCTGAAAAACCTGGAAAAAGGACAAACCTGTGTGACAATAACATACAACTCCCACTGGGAGTAACTCATCAGTGTTAAGCATGTTTCCTGGATTGAACATAGCTCCACTTTTAAACAGGAGTGAAGAGTTAACAATGTGATTCAATGAGCTAACATACTAGAAACCAGAAATTAGTCAAAGTCAACCCACATATGAGATCAACATTCTGCTCCTTAAAGGAAAAAGAACAGCTCAGGATACAAGGTAATGCCAACCTGTATGCATCGCCAACTTCTTTGCTAACATAGTTCCCAATCACTTTGCATGCTACGCTCATGGGTGCCAAGTAGAAATCCTATGAACTTAACTCTCAAGGAAATCAATTGGTGACTGGAAGTCCTTAGTTCCTCTCTGACACACACTTCAGGCACCTCAAATGACATAACCACACTTTATTCCCTGTGCGGGAGGCACAGGTACCTCCTTCCCATATGCTTGCACCATGAGAGTAGGTCTAAGATACAGTGTCCTTGCTACCTCCTGGTGGGATCCCTCCCCCTGTGACCAAATTGCAGAGCAGTTTGCGTCGACCAGCCTGGTAGTCTTCCTCGTCGACGTTGACCAACAGTTTTATAGCCTCATGGCCCACAGCCTGTTTGAGGGAATCTGTGATAAAGACCCCTTTAAGGGCTTCTAGCAATGATCCATTGATGTAGTCTCTCCAGAAAGCATCCAAGTAGGTGAGCTCTGAGAATTTAATGTCGCAGATGATGGAGCCCAAGTCTCGGGATTTGAGGATAGTGTTGGCCTGGTTGAAGCGCTCAAACTGTCGCTCCACTGCCTCTTGTTTGTTGGAGAATACGTTTCCCTGAAGCGCAGACTCATGCTGGCAGTATTCAGCACGAACCCGGAGGCGGATATCTGAGAGAGGAGAGAGAGAGAGATAGTACAGTGTGGGTCAGCTCAGACTGAAGATTAGGGCTGGAACAAATAAGGAGCACCTACAGGTCACATTTGAAGTGTTAGCGCATCTCAACACTCATTACAGCTGAGTAACAGCAGACAGTTGGCATGGGTTTAGAATTCAGAATGTTGTGTGTACCAACCTGAAGACGCAAAGTCCGACAAGAGATGTACAACTCAAGTTTCAAGGTTAAGTTAGTTATATTCATAAATGTGAGTTTTTTGTTCTACATCAGTATTGTTCCCATGTGTTTACGGAGGGAAGCCAAATCAGAAAACCGATCTCTTCTTTTCAAGTATATCAGAGCACCACATGTGGTGCTTCACCACCACAGTAACTCTGATGTCAATAGCCTATCCTAAACCCTACGTGGTTTCTTCTTCTTTGTCATTTTGTTGTTGTGTACAGATGCAAACTGAGAAGTTCAATCACAGTGTTGGGGCTACAAGATTGTATGCAGTTCAATCAAATAAATGTCCTCCAATAGGGTTGGGCTGATGGACGATGCAAATACAATGTTGAGCCATTCACAGGCTTCACTGATCTGTCAACTCTGACAGATCAGTGAAGCCTGCCACACACAGACTATATCATCAGTGTCTACTAGAAGACAGTAAAATACAATGGAAACTGGATCTAGTGATCACAGATATAGTGGGTCTATATGGGATATTCTTCTCATACATGTTTCGACGGTAAAAAAAAAAGTTAGTTTTTACAGTTTTTACCAGCTCTGTCAGTAATTTACTGCTCCTCTCTGTGTCTCTATTATTCACACTGTCCACGGAACCAAGCTAAACTGAGCACGCCCACCATCTCCTCCAGTTCTCCATACATTGGCCAAGTTTATAAATTCAGTTTTTTTTTACCCATGCTGTGTTAACAGATGTGTCAGACGACAGTTTGTCTGTGTGTTTTACTGATTTAAAAAAAGAATCGATCGTTATGTGGTGACCAGTGTTGATGATGTGGAGGTCATTTCAAACAAATAGATGTTTATAATGTAGCGGGTCGCAGACGTCAGCTGAGTCTGTTTTGATGGCATGACAACTCATTTGTGTTCTCATGCTGCCCTCTGGTGGATTGGTTGCACTCCATGGCTACACCTGAACATCCTGTTCGAGCTTTGTCACATGGACATGGTTCTCGAGATTTTAATGCTTAACTTGTCTTATTTACGTAGATACAAAATATACAGGGAGGTAGGTTTACGTCACTATAGATAGAACTTTGTGGATGTGTTTCCCTTTATCAGATGAGGTGGTTGTTGGGTACTGAGCTGCTCCTTTTATTCTTTTCACTCTCTCCATTTGACAGAGGTTCATTTTTTTTTTAATCAGTCCATAGAATGGTTTCTCTCTCCATGAACTGCAATCTGGTTTTCCTATTTATTTTTGTATCTTGTGGTGAATCCCCTAATGTTATCCTGATACCTTCAACATTGACTTATACCTTCTCAAACTGAAACTTGGCACTTTAATGTAATATCAGTTCATTTTATCTAATGCACTGAAGCTCAGAGTCTGAAGAACAAAAGATGGGTAACATAATTACCAGTGAGGTTGGGTCCTGGTTTAAATCAGAGATCATGGCTGGTAATGGGTCTGCTCAGGTACTGAGCGTGGCGAGAGCGAAGCAGACTGGATGAGGGGTTAAACAAGCATCCCCACTTTCAAACTTGGTTTCATCAGCCTGGTTTGTTTGCTTGGACAGATGTCTGTCAGTTGTACACTGTACACTACCTTAAATGCAATTCTGTGTTGTGTTATAGAGACTGTGTGGCACAACATCCCATGATTGTTAGGGCCCATTTTACACCACAGAGTGAGATCACAGCTGCTGCTCAAAGCTTTCTCCCACTTTCCTGCACATCAGACAGAACCTAACTTTATTTTACAATCTGCAGCTTTCTGGTGGAAAAGTCACACAACTCATGCAACTGATTCAGTTATGTTGTGATGGACATCCAGAGGGCTCGAATGTATCTTCCATTTTAATTACTCAGAAAAGTTTATAAGAGACACTTTGAATGCTGAGTGGTTGTTACAGAGGGCTGAAATATCCTGAGTTGAGATGAAAGGATGTTGTGGTTACGCTGCTCCCTGACTGCATAACCACAACATCTGGACAAACGTTCATGGACCATGGACAAGACTGCTTGATATACAATATGTTTACTCAGATACTCTGCCATTACTGACTATAATTCCTCAATTCATTTACCTTCCATCATGCTGCAAACTATTTATTCTAACCAATGCTGTAATTACTCTTATTTTTCTGACATTCTCCATTACACGTGGCATCTATTGCACTTCTGTCCGTCCTGGGAGAGGGATCCCTCACATGTGACTCTCTCTGAGGTTTCTATGTTCTTTTTCCCTGTTAAAAGGTTTTTTGGTAGTTTTTCCTTACTCTTGTTGAGGGTTGAGGACAGAGCATCCTTGTTAAAGCCCTACGAGATAAATTGTGATTTGTGAATATGGGCTATACAAATAAACTTTGATTGAATTTGATTTGATGATGGACCAATTTGCTTTAGAAAGGCCCCATTGCCTCTTTTTCCATCTCACAGTATGAAGGCTCCAAAGTGAGAGAGAAATGTTAACATGTAAGAGTGAAGACTAGAATAACTGTATTGAATGAGCACTGACTGGGGATGCCAGCGGAATCCGAAACCAGTTCAGAACCAGTGAAATCCAAGGGTAAGTTTAATTTAATGTCAGCTCTATTATCTGAAGCATGGAAAACAATAGAAAAAAGCCTCTCCTTTCTTTCCCTCTTCCTTGCTCTCCCCGTCTGTCAGTCATTAATTATCGTAATATAATTTTCCTCAATAGCAAAATAACAAAAGTCCAACAAATCAATACAATGTTTATACATTGTGCAAGCACTGCGAGGAGGAATAACATAATTGATCGACCTCAGATGTGTAAAAATCTTTTTCCGTTTGGCAAGTGATTGTAATTGTCTGTCCATGAAGAAGAGTTTAAAAACACAACCTTCACTCAAGAGAAAAAAATAGTATTTAAGACTAAAAGAAACACAATTTTACATTTTTCATGATAATGATCGTTATCAACGGATGCAAATGCATCTATCTCAATATAATTGTTGGCCATATTTGTCCACTCAGGACTAGTGTATCTGTACTGTAAGTGGCTTTTAGGTGTGTTGAGTCTTTACTTGTAAAACTATCTGCTGATTATTCAGGAGTCTAAATCTCTCTGTTAACATTTGATTCATACTGATCAATGAAACTTTCACCTCTGACTAAGGATCTTGAGCATATGGAGTAAATAGGCTACTAGTATTTAAATATGTAATCCTACTCTGAGACTCGACAAACATGATTCTGTTTGTCTATGTTGTGTGTCTTTTTACCACATGTTTGCTTCTCTCTGCAGTCAGCTGAGGAATGACTTCTCTTCCGTTTGCGATTTGATACAGGGGGAGCTGGCTTTATTCGGGGAGGGCCAACATGGGGTCCTGACGGGGAACAGCAAATGACTGGCTGAGGACCTAGACAGGGACATCAGTTATGACATTAATCCATCCTCTGTGTCATAATGTAAATAAGAACTTGAACACACACAGTCACCAACCTGTTCTTCTGTGGGGTGCCGTGACCTTGCTCTGCGCTGTTCCTCTCGGTGAAATATAGCGTACTGATGTCTCTTCCAGGTATTTATCGACAGGATCTGGACACACTGAAAACAACAGATTTTGTTAATTTCAATGAGTAAAAATCTTCTTTGGAATGAATAGCAAAGATTGCAGAGACCACGTGTGAGGGCGAGTTCTTTGAGTGGCTTCAGAAAAGCAGTTATATCTCTTCACTTTTAACACAGTCTTTTGTTTTGTAGATTTTATTGAAAATGGATAAAATGTACCATGTTCCCCATCAATTAGGTATTAAAGGGATAGTTCAACTAAAAATTAAAATTCACTCATTATCTACTCACCACTATGCCCATGGAGGGATGGGTGAAGTGTTTGCATCCACAACTTGGGATGGTATGGAAAATGCAAATTTAAAAAAACAGCAGTGATTTCTAAATTGACTTCGACTTGTATTTATATTTATGTATTTATTTATTTATGTATGTATTTATTTAGATAGGAAGGGATTTGGATATTTCACCCTCTATGGTGCATAACATTATTAAAAGATTCAAGGAATTTGGATTTCAGTGCATAAAGGGCAGGAGCACAAGCCTGAACTGACTAACTGTGTTCTCCAATCCCTCAGATGATACTGCATCAAGAATCATCATTCATCTATTAGATATAACCACATGGGCTCAGGATTACTTTGGCAAACATTTGTCAAACACTACAATACGCAACTACATCCACAAATGTAAGTTAAAACTTTACTGTGCCAAAAGAAAACCTTATTTTAACTGTCAGAAGCACCATCGACTTCTCTGGGCTCGAAGGCATCTGGGATGAACCATAACACAGTGGAAACATGTATTGTTGTCAGACGAGTCAGTGTTTCAGGTCCTTTTTGAAAGAAATGGACGTCATGTGCTCCGGACTAAAAATGAAAAGGACCATCCAGACTGTTATCAGCAACAAGTCCAAAAGCCAGGGTCTGTCATGGTACGGGGTTGGGTCAGTGTAGCTTGGCAAAGGTAACTTACAGTTCTGTGATGGCACATTAATGCAGAAAAGTACATAGAGATTTTGGAGCAGCATGTGCTGCCTTTAAGACAACATCTTTTCCAGCGACACCCATGAATAAGGTCTTGACCTTCTATGTAAAGTGCCTTGAGATAATGTATATTATGATTTGGCGCTATACAAATAAAATTGAATAGAATATTTCAACAAGACAATGCAAAACCACATTCTGCACACATCACAAAAGCATGGCTGCTGAAGAAGAGGGTGGGGGTGCTGGACTGGCCTGCGTGATGTCCCGACTTATCTCCAATATAGAATGTGTGCTGCACGTGACAACAGAGACCCTGTACTGTTGCACACCTTAAGACTTGTTATGCAGGAAGAATGGGACAAAATGACACCTGAAAGGTTTCATCACTTGTTGTCTTGAGTCCCTAAACGTCTTTTGAGTGTTGTGAAAAGAAATGGCAACATTACAAAGTGCTCAATGCTTAACTGTCCCAAATTTTTAGAAATATGTTGCAAGAATCAAAATTGATTATTGAAAATTGTAGTGTGTCTTTGGGTTTGAATGTTTGCTCATCCTTAAGTTCTTATGCTCAAAAATCTAAACATCTAGATTGTACTAGGGCCGCACGATTTTAGGAAAACGTGCGATAACGTTTAATATTGCGATGATGATGTGACTTAAATAAACATAAACAGTCTCTGGCTAGTGACGCAGAGACAACAGCCATCTCCACAGCCAGGAGAGGGCTCACAGCCCAGCCACAGCACCACCAAGTCATGTGCAGACATCCAGGGAGCCCTGCACAGCTCAGCTAAGTCCACTTACAGTGTTAATTTGGGATCTTTCCATACATGGTTGGGTTTTTTTTCACAGTTTTTAGCGACTGTCAGTAATGTACTGCTCCTCTGTGCACTGCGTCAAACCAAATGGAGCAAGCTTCCATCTCCTCCAGCTCCACATAAGTGTGTTGTTTTTACCCAGACTGGGTTTATACATGAGCGAGCGAGCGAGCAAGCGAGTGCAAGAGAGAGAGAGAGACACGCACACACACTAAGCAGCAGAATCTGTGTGTGCACTGTTACCTGCCCCTCAGGTCCTGGGATCATAAATAAGCTTCACTATTCTTTTATATAATCAACCGCTCAGATTGATGAATTTAATTCAGGACAATGTGATCGCTAGAAGTTTCACAGTAGAGTTTAGTTGGAGGAGGCAAATTCTCAGTTTTTTCTCTATTCTCTTCTTCCGACAATGATTTACTGAAACAAAAACCTGTCAATGATCTGAATGTCTTTAATTTTTCATCTAGGGCAGAAGGGCTCCATCTGATCGGCCAAATATATCAACATGCAGAGCGTGAATGTGTGGTGCATGGATCATCATTTCTCGCAGTTTTATACAGCAATGACGATAGATTTTCAATATATCGTGCAGCTCTATACTATACATTTAAAGACTGACAGAGACAATACTCACCAGCCTGCCGTTTCCTGAGTGTGACATAAGGCAAAAGGTCGTGGCGGGTAATAATCCTTAGAAGCTGGAGAACGTGCCGGAAGTTGGTCTCATCACAGCGACCCTGGCGCTCTAGGGCCAGCAGAAAGTCCCTTCCACTCCTGATGCCACCACGCTCATACTCATCAATCACGTCAACAAACAGGAATGACAGTACCCTCACATCCCGATGTGTTAGCTGGGCTCCAACTATGTCAAACATGCGGTGAAGTGAGTACAGCCCATGGGAGTTATCCACTGCTTCCTCCGGCCACGGTTCAAAACCCCCATCTCTTCGGGATAAGCTAGAGTTGGTGCTGGATGCAGAAACATTCCTGCTGGCAACATCTCCACTGGACGTTGACACACCGGAGCACCCCGGCCTGCCAGTCAGTGCTCTGTGTTCCAGAGACCCAGCATTTGGACTGCTATGACTCGAGTGCAGCTGATTGGCCGGAAGATGAGGCCGGGCCTGCTGTGCAGACGAGTTCTGGGCAAGCTGGGGAGGATAAACAGCATTGGGGAGCTGAGGCTGCTGTGATGTCATCTCAGGGCCAGACGGTGATAAGGGATGCTGGAATCCCTGCAACTCCCTCTGTCTTTCTCTGCTCCAACTGATAACTAAAAAGGTAGAATGGGGGAATTACATATTAATATACAATATTTTTAAAACAATCTTACTATCAGTGGCCATCACCATTAATCAATAACTAACTACATGATATAACTTCAAACTGTTGAGGAATTTTTGACCATCCTCACACATTACTGTATATGCCACTGTATAGTATGTATATTACATTATATCTGTGCAGGAGAAGAGTGCCTGTCTAATTCCAGATACTCCCTTCTCTCTCTAAGCAGTACACAAGGTCATAGAAGTATGTAAGGTTATAGATAAAGGACCGACCAACAGTACATTGTAGTGTCTACGCTCAGGGACTTTCATATCTATCTCAGATGCCCCAGACAGAGAGGCACCAACTTCAACTCTCACCAACTTCAATGTGATTTAGGAATGCATATTTAGACTTAACTATCCAATGGGATGTGAACACCTACATGTAACATAGAGAGTGACAGCAATTCTAGGCTTTCATGGATGTGCTGTTAGAAAATGTCAGAAATCCTGACATTTTCACATATTTAATGAAAGAGGCAGATGTTAGTAGGGAAGAATTTGTAAACCAGCAGGTGTTTACACATATGCTGTAGATTGTGTACATACCTTTAATATTTCTGGGTGTTTAAGGCCATTGCGGGCAATGCTGCAAATCAATGAACAGGACTGTTTACGTAAATTAGCATTAATGTGATGAAGTACTTCCACTTGTCACCCATCTAACACAAATAGAAGTCATATTGCAAAACAGCATACCACTAACAACTTTATTTCAAATCACCAGCAGTGTCAGATATTGATCTTGCATTAAAACTGAGTTGGGAATAAGTTCTGTCATACACATATGATTTGATTGTTTTCCTGTGACTTATAGCTTAAGGTAAGTGAACAGTGCATTTAGTTCCCCAAACTGCTTCACCAATTTCCCTCACATCATCGTTAGTTGCTAGACATGTGTGGTGGTTACATACACCTCACTGCTTTCTGGGGAAAAAATGTTCCAGTTTCTTTGTAGCTGTACAATGCTTAATCAGAAAGACACAATGACAGCCTCATGCGGTGATGGTGAAAAACCTGAACTTTCAAAAACCAAAAAGTTTGCGCTGTAGAAATCTGCCATACCGAAAGTCAGTTAAACCAGAACCACAACAAGTTAACAACTTTAGTGATCTTGAGCTGTATCTGCAATCATCCAACCCGAAACCCTGAGTCCCTCATTCACTACTCTGCATACCACAGATACTTAAAAGTACCCTCCACAGTGAACTAAAAATTGATATTTCAGATAATTAAGAACCAATGCATTTTTTCCTCACTGTCAGGTGTAATGTTGCATTGCAATGTGCTGCAGTTTGGGAATGTTAGCAGAAAAGAGTGTATAGATGGGTGCAAAGGATACTGATTTGTTTCCATTCTTCTAGGAAAACGAACGAGTGTAGGCAAATATAATGCACTAAAAAATAAGTGGGCGTGATATTAAACACAGTGATACACACAACGATATGAATAACAATTAAAAATGAATGATGTCACACTGGTTACTCTTTTCTTGACGTAATTGAGGGAGCGAAATGCTACAGAAGAGCAGCACAAGAATAAACGAGCAGGACAGAAACTGAATTAGTAAAATGTTGCATCTATTTTAATGTAAACATCGTAAAATGACAGTTATGAACACGAGAGATCACAATCATGACTCGCCTCTATCATTATGTGTCAGTTTGGACAAGCTCATCATAACGCTAGCAGAGGCTAATTTGGCTAACTGGAACTGTGTTTACATAAAAAGATTGGACAGGTTTTTATATAAACGCTGTTGCTATTAAAACGTCTCGGACACTTTTCACTGAAGGCCAAACAAAGAAATACACTATGTGACCGGCAGCTGTTTAGCAAGATAAATAACGTGCTAGCAACTAGCTAGGTGCCTTACTGAAGTTAGCTGACACGCTAACGACAGCTATCTGGAAAGCAAATCGTGTGTGATCGCTAGACAACAATGTATGAAAGTGGACTCACGTCCCTGATCATCTGTTTGCGACTAAACAGCCAAGAAAGTGTGTCCGGGGATATGCGCTCGACATATTCACCTCTCTCCATGATCTGCGCCGAGGTTTGTTATGACTGCTACTCGCTAGCTTCAGACCGAGCCAACGTTATCTAAACCCCTTATTGAGACGCAGTATAGCAGGAAATCTAAATGAGATGTATGTGGTGATCTAATGATGACTCTGTGTTACCTTGTGTCTTTCGGAAATCCCAGACGAGCTCGTCACCAACAAAGTTCGGTAGGCCGCTAACGCTAAGTTATCTCCCCAGTGTCTGGCAGAGGAGCACAGGAAACACGGCACCTTCTAAATGTCGACAAAACCATCCGCGTTCATTCCGTGCCTCCGGTGGCTTGGCGGACACTTGTCCTTTCTGACGCGAAACTGGAGCGTGTGTAATGGTTGTGGTGCACACACAGTCACCATGGGAAAAACAAGCAGACAATTCTCGTTCAGCTAAAATGAAAGAACTTCCAGTTTACAGCAGAGTTCACTTCCGGGTAACCCAGTACGGTGGCCCATGTGGACAAAAGCGTAGTAGATTTAAAGTACAAAAATGAAGTGCGTCGTCTATAAATCATTTTTGTGGACTTCTTCTTTAAAGTTATTTTATTCGTGTATACCAATGAAACCATTTCCATCAGTTGTAAGGTACCTCCCTATGATTGGACTTAATACAACATCCACCAGTGCTGTCCCGCCTACTCATGTTCATTTATTTTCTGACCAATCAAATTAAATTAGCACTTTAAAGGTAGGTTTCATATTTTGGTGAAAGAGATATAATAATTCAAATTATGGATGACAATTGTTTTTAAAGATTGCAAGTCAAATGTCTATTGCTATCCGATTCGAAGTGTTAATTAAACTGTAAAATTGTTTGTACCTGTGTTCTTGTATTGATGAATGCCATGTCCTTTTAAGTTCCCAAGAAGCCATAAAGTGAAAGCAGTTGTAAGGTGGAACAGTAAAACAGAGAATGGGTTTTGGAGCTAGAGGGCATCATCAACCCTGATTGAGATCTCCAGTCAGTTGGGCATGGGAAATGAACCTTTTATATTTAGTAATCATTGAATTGATTGTGATTGAGATGTCCTGGATTTTTCTCTTTTCTGTTTGAGATGAGAGTCAGCTGACTGTCAACTGAGAGTTCACATTAAAGAGCTGTTGTGCTGAGAAGGGCATGAATAACACTTGACTGTCAGAATCAAGCACCATGAGGTCAACAGCTTTTGTTCTATGGTTTTCCTTAACGTACATGAGGAAAGACACTCTGATCATCCCCTCAGAGAACGACCGTGCTCTCCCCATGCAATATTAAGTAAAGACATTTGATACACCACACCGTGTCTGTAGGAGTTCAGAAAGAATTTGAATTAGGGTTTGTGATGTGGTCATGAGTCTGTGTGCAGTGGAGCCTGTTATCTGCCCCACTTAACGATGATGCCAAGCATAACAGGCAGCTTGTAACATTTTTAGTATTCTGGAATACACCTGAATGATAACAAATGGGAATTATTGGCAGATATTCGCTGAAAGAGAGGTAGGTGTATTGCTTGTTTTCTTAGTTCGTTTCAATGGTTTATTGTTCAGTCCATGTATTTCAGGTATTGTTCAGTGTATAGTCGAGTCCAGGGTAGTTTATTATGGCTTCTTGTAAAATAAAATAAAAAGAAAATAGAGAATAGAATGATTCCCCTTTTCTGGTGTGTTGTCTCACTAAACTCTATAGCTGAGGCATTCTACTCAAGATACTCCAAAAGAGGGCTAGGAATTTCTCCATTTACCACAATGACTGATATTGATATTTATCAAGTAAACCATGTCAGAAATAGAAGAATTTAGATTATCCAAATAAAAATGAAGTGACATGTTTAAGGTCAGAATGTCGTTTATTTCCAGTGACAGCTGTAATTTGTTAGAAACAGAGCATGAAACCATGTGTTCTAATGTTTTGTCTGTCTCATTACCAGGGTCCAACTCTAAATAAAACTTTTTGAAGAGGATTTGCTACTGATGAAACCTTGTGAATAAAGTGGATTTCCTCGACCTTTGGGAAAATGGGCCAGTTGTTCAATTTCGAAAGATCAGAGAGAAAGCACGCTCCACCGGATTGGATTTGTGCTGACTTGATCACGGTGTGCCCAGTAGATGGCGATAATGCCGCTGTTGAGCCTCAGTTGAACCGAGAGCAGAAGAAGATCGCGAAGCAGAGGAAGTGGAGCAGCGCTAGCTCCGATCCTATAATCGATCGCCATGTACTCTTAGAAGCAAAACAAAGCCCAGAACTAGCATCCTGCTCCAGCACGGGCTCTTGAAGATGGCAGGCGAGGAGGAGAGAGGGGTGGTCCGTGTCAGAGTCAAGGTAGGACGGTCCACCAGTCCACCGCCGTCAGCTGGTCACGTAGAGAGCCCGCTGTGCTGTTTATCCGCCTGCCTGTTGTCTGTCTGCTCACAACACACCGCAGTGATCCACACACACTGGCAAGGGAATACTGCTGTTAACGAGAACAAGACGACATGACAGTTTGCTGTTGTGTTCACCGACATTGTCGTAGTTGTCGCTACAATCTGAACTCTCTCTTGCTGTGTTTGGCTCGGTGATTTCACGGCGGGTACCTGACACTGTCAGATCGATCATTGTCAATATCCCAGCAGTGAACACGTATGCACGCGCAAGCACCGGAGCTGACGTCACCTGCATACTCAGCAGACGCGTGCACGGGACAGCACGTAGTGACGTCACGCATTACCTGATGTCAGAGGCATGGTGAGGTCAGGCTCAGGGTTGACGTTCAGCTGCTTCACTATATGTTGTAGTTCGGTTTGAAACACATGACAGAAGACAAACTACACACAATCTGGTTTCTTGTTTTCAAACACTCTGCACCGAGGTAGAAGACGTAGCTCCACATGGGTTTTATTATTGAGACATAAAGTAGCTGCTCTAAAAATGATTGGACATTTTTTTTGTTATTGGAACATACTCAAAATACATTGAAAAAAACACTCACAGGGAACACATATGTAAAGACAAAGACAATTTAAATGTTGTCAAATATAAGAAAGTTGGATGTTTAGATAAATATAAGAAATGAGATGTAAGAAACCCACTAAACCCACTAAAAATAATGCTCAGGAACAGAGGAAGCCCACCTTTCTATAGTCCAGTGCAGGCTCTGGTTCTGCATCAGTGTCAGGTTGATGGTCTCAGATAGACAACCTCCCTCAAACAAAACTAAATTGCTCCTCACCTGTTATGTCTGTCTGCTCCAGTGTTCCCTGTTCCTTGAGATGGTCGGTCTGATATCTGAGAAGCTACTGAAATACTTAAAGGTTCAGTGTGTATTTACAACAATAAAAACCCGCGTATGATTATAAACTGCCACAAACTGGATCTCCAAAAGAAGGGACATATTACTGTATAGGGGTGACTACACGAAAGTGATGCTGCTGCATGAGACTATTCGCAGAAATTAGCTCCACAGGTAGAGACGTGAACCCTCCCTTCTGTCAGAGCCTTCAGTCAGCTCCTCTATCAGCTGTATTTGATTCACTACCTGAAACTTTGAGTGCATCAAACACCGAATATTCATGAATAACTCTCAAACGGCCAGTAACAGACTTTGTTAAATCCATATCATTTGACTTGACACATTATCCTGCTCTCTGAGCCAACAGGCAGACTTTGCTAAATTATCCATCCATTATTATATCTATGCACTTCATAACGAATGAGACCTTATGAAACTCCTCATTAGATCTCATTCATTCATACTGCTTTCTATATGTGTATTGTATAATATAGATGTGCTGGACAACAGAAAATCACTCCAACATCACTGGCATGTAATGAAGCTAAAACAGTAGAACACATCTTGTTGCTTCGCACATGTATTTGGTGTTTTCATATCCTGATAACAATCACGTCTTTCCTAGTGTAATTATAATCAAACACAGCCTTATGTAGATTAACATCATTTTACTGGCTTGGACTATTGAAGGATACTGTTGTGCCACAGCCTGCTTCATAACAAATGGAGGTACTGATCACTCATGGGGTGAAAAACCTTAAAAACATGTTGACAGTAAGGTGGTGTTGTGAAGTTGTAAAAAACAAAAACATTGTAATGCATCAGTTCTTTCCAAGAAACAACATTTCTTCCACAACACCATCATCATGTTGAACTCTATAACCCAGCACTAGCTCACTCCCCTCACTTCCCTTCATATTCATGGGCTTACACTGCTTTTTTGCACATATTTATTATGTCACACTCAATACCTACTTCAGGTCTCAGGCCCCCTCACCTGTCTTGCACATGATATTTACTCATCACCTCCTTCCTCAGTATTTTTGTCAGAGATGATATTTTAGAGTTTTGTAATGCTTTTCAGAAATGTGATGGCGTGCTTCCAGTGGAGTTTCGGTCCTTTGCTGTTGATCCTCAGATAACATCACTGGAGGTTCTGCAGCACATTCTCATCAGAGCCTTTGATTTGAATGGGTAAGAGTGATGGTCACTCTGACTAAACTGAGACACAAATATTACTTTGTCACAGCAAGTTTAACAATATTTTTGTCGGCATTTCCTTTTGTTCTTCTCTCAAACTAGGAAGCGGACCTTTGGGATCAGTTACCTGTGTCGAGATAGGAGCGGTGCTGAAATGTATCAGTCTCTGGCGTCAGACTGGGATTTGGATGTTGCATTTGTCAGTGCAGCCAAACCGTACCTACAGCTCAAGATGGACGTTAAACCTTCAGAAGACAGTGAGAACACCTGTGTTTCCTTACACCAAATAACACAACCTGAAAGTATGAATATACTAACCAAAATGTGATGTCTTCCGACAACTGTCATCACGTACATAATGTTTGAACATAAACTGTAAAAGACTTTGATCAATGAGTTAAGTGTTCCTCAAGTGGTTCACATTTTAAAAAGGCAGCAGATAGTTTAGATGGTAATCAAGTTGAGACATAATATACTACATGATAAGAAATTATTTGGAATATGTTGGAATATATTAGTTATTGAGGGTCACTTCTTTATTTTCCATAAGTGATCTTTTGCTGTACTGGTCTGAAGCTGCAGCTGGCAGGAGCTTATGGAGTCATTAAAAGTGAAACCATGTTTCAAGAGATGAAGGAACCACTGCACTGTCAACAAGTGCATTGAAAGGGGTGCATCAGAAGAGGAGAGTGTAGTTCCTTGAAGGAAAATGAGAATCAGAAAAGGGAACTCTAGATAGCGCCAAGAGAAATGTGGATTTTGGATCAGGAGAGTCGTATCTGAATGTTGGCTGCCCAGGAGTTAGAGAGAGAAATTTTGCAAAGCAAACTCTTTAGCAGGTTTACATTTTTGTCACTGTTCAGAATAATAGATTAAGGGACTGTGAGGGTTGAAAAAGTGGGGGATTTTCGAGATTTCCACAAAAACTGTGGATTTGTCTCTCATCACCTCCAGGGAAAGTGCATTAGCAAGAGATCTCTTTAATGTACAAAACACCCATGCACAGCAGTAGTCCAGAACTGATGACATAAAGACACAAGAATGGTCCTTTAGTCTATGGAAGCTCAAATAGAGCTAACAAACTGACAGAGACTTGTTTGTACATTACAGTCAAACCAGATGCCAAGATTCCCGGCAGCTGACTTGATTTGTTCCACTGTGGAACCAGCAGAGGGCAAAATAAATTTTGCCATGTGCTGTGATCTTATGAGAAGCTTTATTTGTTTTACTTGAGTTTAGCTGAAGATAATATTTAGACATCCATTTAGGTCTTAGATCAGCAGTCCACATAAAGCTGACATGAAGCAAACTGTTTTTTGTTCAACCACAGGTCCTGTAATGGAGGACTGGGACATCATAAGCCCTAAAGACGTGATTGGCTCTGAGCAGCTTCTTGGAGAGAGGACGAGGTCTCTGGCATCCGCCGCCCTTCCTTTCACTCAGTCTCTACTGTCCCAGGTTTCTTCACCTTCTTTAAGCTTCCTCATGTAGTCTTTTTTAAAAGTACCCTCTTTGCTAATGTGCTTTTTTTTCACTGGTGTTCAGATGGGCCGGACCTTGTCTAAAGTCCAGCAAGCTTTGAGCTGGTCTTATGGGGAGGAGATCAAGCCTTTCAAGCCTCCTCTCAGTGATGGTGAGTTTCACAGTTACCTCAATGGTCAGGGCCAATTGACACGACCCGAGGAACTCAGACTGCGAATCTATCATGGTGGTGTGGAGCCTTCACTGCGCAAGGTGAGATTCATCTACAGCATGCTCTCCAGACAATCATGGTTGGATGTCAGTGGAATTGAATTGATTATGTTTTCCATTCATCAGTCTGGTTCTTTTTTTATCCCTTTTCCATTAAAGTCAACATTGCACTAGTATTAATTATGAGTTGGTTCAACCTTTTAAGAACCAGTTTGCTTTTCCATGCTGCTAGAGCCGCCTCAGATATATATATGTAAATTCATATATATATTCAATCAGTCAGTCCAACCTGACTCTGCTTACTCACTTTTCCTTCTGTCTCCCCTCTCACGCTGACACACAAACACGGACTTAGCTGATATCTCGGACCCACTGCAGATTAAACTTTGATTTGGTTGTTATTACTGCCACATTATCAACACTGATCACCAGATAATGATCAATACTTTTATTACTTTTGATTACAATCTTTCTTCATAGCTGCACGCATTCATTCTTTTATGTATACGGCCCTGGAACTACCTTGGTGGGAAAGGGGTTATTAAAACCCAGTAGTTGTGGTTCTTCACATAGTATATCATCAAAGAATGCAGATTTGTTTTTTAGTCATTTGTCATAAATGATGATGTAGTTTGTGATAATAATAAACTGGCTTCTTCTCTAAAAACCTTAAATATGTTTTGCTTGTGCCTCATGCACACCCATAATACAAAAATGTAATTCATGTTGACATGATAAATCATGCATTCAAATTTTAAATAATTTAACAAGTCATTTTTCGAATAATTTAAGAAATAACTGCTGTATTGTCCGCTGTGGTGTAAGGTTGTGTGGCGGTACCTCCTGAATGTGTACCCTGATGGACTGAGTGGACAGGAAAGAATGGACTACATGAAGAGAAAGACAAGGGAGTATGACCAGCTGAAGAGAGAGTGGACAGCCCGGGTCAGTCATGAGGATCTTGAATTTATTCGAGGAAATGTTCTCAAAGACGTCCTGAGAACGGACCGGGCTCATCCGTACTACGCTGGCTCAGAAGACAGTCCACATCTGACTGCACTTACAGACCTGCTCACCACGTTTGCCATCACACACCCACAGGTTGGTAGAGAGGGTTGTGGTGGGGGATGGTGGCCGACAGCATTGTAGGATTCAACCCTTCACCTAACCTTAGCATTTACAAACTGAAGTGAAAAATAAGTAACACTTAAGACACAACAGTAGAACCCACATGGTGTGAACAACCTGTAACTCAGGCCTGTAAATGAGACGAGCAGAAGAAGATAAAATTCGTTCTTACTTTGTTTAGCCCCAAATCACAACATAAATGGTCTCAAGGCACTTTAAATAGTAAAATCAATAACGTACAATATTATAGAGAATCCCAACTGTACCCACAAGGAGCAAGCACTTGATCTCCACATACAACTGAGGCCATCAGTGACTGATCAATCAGAGTGCATGCATGATAAATGAGGCCCATGGTTTACTCTCTTAATGAATAATACTTCCCATAATTTGCAAGCTAATTTCATACATAAAAGCATGTGTACATCTACATGATTTTATAATCTATTTTTTTTCTTAACTGACTTGTATAACCCTGTGTGAATGTCTTGTTTTTCAGATCTCATACTGTCAAGGCATGAGCGATATCGCCTCCCCTATACTTGCAGTAATGGACAATGAGGCGCATGCCTTCATTTGCTTTTGTGGCATAATGAAGCGTTTGGAGGGAAACTTCCGTCCAGATGGGCAACTAATGTCTATCAAATTCCAGCATTTAAAGCTGCTTCTGCAGTACTCGGATCCTGAATTTTACTCTTACCTGGTGTCCCGAGGAGCTGACGACCTCTTCTTCTGCTACCGCTGGCTGCTTTTGGAGCTCAAGAGAGAGTTTGCGTTTGATGATGCTTTGCGGATGCTTGAGGTCACCTGGAGCTCCCTTCCTCCGGATCCGCCTGAAACCGAAGTGGAGCTTCTCGGACTGCCACTGGACACTGATGAAACTGTGACCTACAAAGAAAAGACAATTGAGACCTGCCTCAGAGATGATAATGAACAAAAAGAGAAGCAGCGGAGGAGACATATGTTGAGGCCTTCAAGAGAAGAAACAGATGCGAGCAGGAATGCCGTCATAGAACAAAAAGAGAGGCAAAATGTTGGTGCTGGAACAGGAAGTGATGGCAGTGACTGTGATATTAATCAAGTAAGTCTGGTAAAGGCAGATTGTCAGGCTCCTTTTGAGAAGCAAACAAGTTTTGGAGAGTTTAAATACTATACCGCCAGAAATGAAGATAGCTTTGATATGGAAGATGGTGACCAGCCACAGGGTGTGGCTGTTTCAAAGTCTGTACTGAACATCTCAAGTCGCCAGTCCACAGTTGATAGTGAGGAGGATCCAGAAGAGAGAACACCTCTCATAAAAAACTGTGAAATTGGTTTCTCTCCAATATCATCACCTCACCTCTTTCCTAGTGGCCTACCTATTTGGAAAAGTGGCTCCTCTGTGTCTCCGACATCTTCAGTTTCCCCCTCCAGCTGGCCAGGAGCGTCTCCAGACTCTCCTCCAAAGTCCACATCCCCATCCCCATCCACAAACAATGGAAGAGAGGCCTTACCAAGCACTGTCCCAAAAATATTGACCTCCTCCGCCCAAGTGCTCAGCAATACAGGAATCAACTCACCCACAACCCCCACTGTAAAACCATCTATTGCATCTCCCTCCCACCCTCAGAATCGATCCCTTCTCTCTTCACCTATTTTGTCCTTTGGGAGAGGTCCCTCGTTGTCTGGCAGCAGGTCATCCACCAACAATCTTCCTTCACCCGGAAACAAATCTCCCAGCACCGCAGCTAACACACCCAGTTCTCTGAAAGCTGAGACCACCAGCATCAAATCGTGTTCGCTGCCGCCTCCGCAAGAGTTCGGCAAAGGCAATCCCTTCATGCTGTTTCTATGCCTGTCCATCCTGCTGGAGCACCGAGACCACATAATCAAGAACAGCTTGGATTACAATGAGTTAGCCATGCACTTTGATCGGCTAGTGCGGCGCCACAACCTTAGCAGGGTGCTGCAGCGAGCCAAGGCCTTATTTGCAGACTACTTGCAGAGTGAAGTGTGGGACTCAGAGGAAGGAGATGAGGTTAGCTCCGACTCCCCAACAACAATTACCGCTGTGCAACATTCCCCTTCTTCAACCATCTCTGCCAGGCCCATTTATAGCCCTTTAGCATCGCCTCAGTCATCATTTCAAAACTCAACCTATAACCTCACAACCACCATTCCCTCCCCAACAGCTCAAGTTTCCCTTTCCTCTGCTTCCTGATTCCATCATGCAACAATTGATTCCCATCCTCAGCGAAAGACTGATTGTGGCCTGTTGGAGGTGTCCACCTTTTTAGCCAGCCTTCCTAATTGAATTGGGCTGTTAATAATCTTCTCATTCTGTGTATGCTTGAATATGTATTTATATTGCTTTTGTCAGTTTGATGAAAGAGCTTCATTTCTTTTCATGTCCTCTGTTGTTGCTGATGCATGACGTTTAAACCCTGTGATTCAGGTGTCAGATTGTGGGGCTGTCTCTTATTGGTTCTGGCAAAACTCAGTTTAGCCACATGGTGCATTTAACCTGAGTTGCCCTCTTTTTTAAACTTTGTTTACAAACTTATATTATGTCCAATAAGCCACAAAAGTGTCTTAACTAAAACACTTGTGTTACTTTAGTTAAAATCAAAAGGGAATTCCACACTCTGATGTATCGAAAGTAAAGGTTTGAATTGTTCTTATTCATAAGGACTTTTACAGAAATGACTCCTCTTAATAACCAAGCTCTAATTCTTAAGTGAGTAACAAAATAAACTGATGACATAAATAGCCAGCACACATACTTAACCTCACCCTTTCTGACTGAGCCCTGTCACCATTTGCTTTTCTTCTGTCTGTTTGTCTATTTGATAAAACAAAGATGATGATGTCAGAGTGATCGTCATCGGGGTCATCTCAGCTTGGAGCCTTTATAACAACTTTGGGTTGCAGCTAGAATCACACAAGAATGCATGAGTCCAACAAAGATCCTATTGAACTGCATTATGGGAAATGCATGGCTCAGATAGTAACTAAAATCATGGTTTCCACTACTGCTTCATTTTTACCAATGTTATTCAAGCTCCTTCTCTTTTTTTGTCCCTGAACTTTTTGTACCTGAAAATACAAACTCATTCTCTGGAGCATTAATTCCAGTGTCTGCTGGATTTCTACTTTTACTCTTCCCAAGTGCTGTTGCATGTGGATGTGATAAGATAGTGAGAGACCAGGCCCTTCCCATTGATACCACTCTACTCTAGATGAGCCAAAATTAATGAATATGTCTTTCAGCCTTTGGTCATCTTGTGCCATGAGCTGGATAATCGTTCATGATGTGTGCTAATAAAAAAATCTTACTGCTTCTGTGAAACAACAGGGGGTGGCAGATGATGTACAGAACACATGTGGCTGAGGTGGGGGGGGGGGGGATAATTTTTACACTATAATTTTCTTTTTCTTTTTCTCAATTTTAAATGGGACTCAGCCAATAACAGTCATATCCAGGTCGGTAGCTGTGGTGTCTGTGGTTATAACAGGACAATGCGGCTGATCTATTATGTCGTCATGGTACACAGTGAGGTGAAGATGTGCAGTGTGTGGGGCTGCAGAGAGCAGTTGTACACTATTGTATTGATACACTATATATATGCGGGTCATCATTTCAGCACTTTGGTTATTGCTGTTTCCCAAAGATTGTTTGACTTTTTTTACATTTTTTCTGTGTCAACATTTCAAAGAAACCACAGAGATATTTGTCTGAATGAGGTTCATTGAATGCACATTTGCTGGTATCACACATGGCAGTCTGTTTGCTTTGTGTGATCACTGAAATAGGAAAAAAAAAATTCCTTGCTGTATATTCAATATCTTAACAGTTGATTCTTCTGTGTCGTAGACATTCTAAAGTAGAAGATGATGTGATACCTCTTGACGTAGCCAATGACACAAATTTTAGCCCATTTACAACCTTCAGAAGAGAAGTGCCTCACTTGTTTGAATTAATGGCCTTGATTTATCTTTTTTTTTTGTCCTCTTAACATTTGTCTTCACAGGCTGATCAAAAAATCAAATGAAACAATGTGACTGGATTGTATCAGTGACAGCTCTCATGCATGGTGTTTACTACAGAGGTCATTTAGGAGAGAGGGTAAAACAGCATTTAACAAAATGTTATAGAATTTGCAAACTTCTAAGATTCTTATCTCTATATGTCATGTCTATCAGGACATACGGAAAAATGATCTTTATTTCAACTTTTCTTTGAGCTACTGAGTCAAAACTAGTCTAAATACATCTGTACACGTTCTGAATAGAGTTCAACTATGAATCCTAATTATCATAAATAAGTTTGAGATTATGTCACTAAATAAGAAATTATGAGTATATTTGGAAATACAATTTTTGAAATGATTTTACTCAGTCTTCATCTGGTTTTGCATGGAAGGAAAAAATGACATTCCAGGAATGTATTTACAAATATTTATTGCAGACAAAATGGACTTGGAAGCTGATTTACCAGTTTGTTGAGAGGAAAGATGCCCTCTAACTTTGCTCTGTAGTGGACATCATCCATCCAAAGGGTTGATCTTGTGTCTCCATTTGCTCCATTGAGGTGCACCTGCTGATTATGTTGTCGTGCCACAAACACCCAGATTTTCTCCCAGCTTGTTTTGATGTTTGGGATTTCAACATAACTCATTTCACACATGGGAAAATCTGAGAAGCAACATCAGGGAGTGTTAAGATGTCTTTTTTTTTCCTCCGCATTGTTTGCTTTTAAGACTGAAAGCTTGACTTGACTCTTCTGTTCTTTCTGCTGTTGTGTATGCTTAGTGATCTGTATTGCAGAGGGCTGAAGTGTAATGCTTTTGCTAATAGTTTGCCCTCAGGGCTTTATACTAGAAAGCTTTTCTGGCATCCACTTCAGTTTTCAACTGCAGTTTGGTGAAGTTTAGGTTGTTAGGTGACTTATGTTTAGGAACAGAACATCCTTTCACTACATAAACCTCATGCAAAGGTTTTCTGACAGAAACTTCTCCCATGTGCAAGTGATCTCATGTATTTAGAAAGACCCTTGTGATTATTGTGGTTATTACTTGTACTCTCTGGTTCAGCCTCCTTTTGTACATCAGTATTTAATAGCATATTTAAAAAGAACTGAAATAAGGACTAGGTGGACTATGAGCTCACAATATGTGCATTTGCAACAATGTATTTGATTATCTCGTTATATTATATATGTGCACAAAGTAAAACTTTTTAATCATACAACACACAACAGTGTTACCGATATTATATTGGACACAAATAAATAATAATCAGTGCAAAGGATTGCGTGAATGATGTTTTTTTTGGTTGAGGGAAAAATTCTAGAGAAACCTGAAAGGTCAAATACAATGTATAGATAATAATCCTCTTCATTCACACAGTGTGGTAATACCTAGAGCTTCTGTGTTGACTGCCGTAGAGGTCCGATGGCACATCCACATAATGTGCTATTTACAGAGCTGAACGTGTAGTCTTGTTTGTTGTGTTGGCTTGACATTAGATTTGCCATTGGCATCAGCAAACTCTTACAGTGAGACCCGTTTGCGAAGAAAAAAATATCACGTAAATGTTAGCATTTGTAGCCACAGTGGCCACTGTTCAACCAAACTTGTACACACTCTATAGATCTCTGCAAATGCTGTCTACTGTAGAGTGAGCGATGTTCACTACACTGCACATAATATGAGGCAACTGTGGACCAGGTGAGTTTGTCCACTTATTGGAAGTTCGTGATTCGATCTGCAAGTGTTCCGTGAATTAGCAAATTCCCTCTGATAGCTGTGTCATCAGTGTATCAATAGGATGTGATACAGGAGCGCTGTGTGAGCGTGATCTGTAGTGTGAAGTGCGTTGGGTGTTTTTTAAATTAACAAACCTACATACAGCCCATTTACCAATTCAAGCTTAACATGGATGGAAGGAGAAATCAATGTAGTTTGACAAGAGGGCTGTAGAAGAAATTCACGGGGTCAATAAAACCACAAGGGCAAAATCAAAGATTATTTCGACCATGAATTTTACCATGGGAACTTCAATATGGTTATTTGCCAGCACTTGTTTCACCAGTTAACACTTCAGCATGATGCAGTCAAGTTTAACATGACAAGACACTGCAGTGACAGTGACAATCATATAGGTGTAGCGTCACTAAAACCCTGATGATTTAACAAGAAACATCTAACAATGTTAAATGTGTTCAAACAGACTATAATGTAGAACCCGGTCAATCAAACCTGAGTTAAGACCTTTCATATACAGTCAAAAGAGTGGATTTTTGTCTGGAGTCTCCCATACACCATTACAGTATAATAATATGTATATATGATCTTAGGGTGCATGTTCTGACATGGTTAACTTTTTTTATTACAAATTCAACAGGCAAAACCATTTACAACATCAACAATGTAAGATAAAGAAAAGGTTAAATATACATAAATATGCACGAACAAAAATCGTAAGTGAGACAATTAAAAAATAGAATTCATCTTAAGAAAAATGAATAAATCAAATGGAGTTTGATGAAATGATTTTAGAAAAATTCTAATTTTCTCTCAGTGATGAGACCAAATGTAATTTCACAAAAGGTTAAAGCTGGCAGCGATCCACATGATGAGACTCAGTATGAACCATGCTCAGTCTACTGGGTGCATTGTCGTCAGGCACCTCGTGGTGGCGGTAGCGCTCCGTACAACCTGTAGGAGAGTCAGAAGAAGCGGAGTAAAAGGTTGTTCTTCCGCTTCCGGGTCAAACTGTCTTCACAAGTAGCCACAATGTTGACCCGACTGTCACGGCTCGGCCCTGCTCTCCCCCGGTTACTCGCTCGTCCGCCGGCTCGGTTCGTCTCTCAGTCCAAACCGAGCGGTGCCGCCGGTTCTCCCGCCGTGACGGAGCTGCACCCCGCGGTGGACCAGGGTGGACACGGCGAGGTCAGCCAGTACGTCAAGGTGAGTCCCTCTCAGCTCCTCTCCATGAAGTGTGTGGGACACAGGCTGACATGTACACAATGCTTCCCCAGCTGACACGCACCATGTTCGGTCACACTGCACAGCACAGGGCCGCTGTATCTCTGTGGCTGTTGAGTCAAACGGCTGAAATAATGTGTGAGAACGTCTCATGTGCACACACTCACTCTGATCCCAGGACGTTTACCAGCATTCAGTGTGTGTTTGATATTACTATTTTCTGAGACTGAGCCTATAAATGAAGAAAAACAAATAACCTTGGCCTGGTAGCTTTTCAACACAGTCCTAGAATGAACTCAATCTGTGGGTAGACATGCTGTTGGAGCCAATGATGTGCTCCTACAGTCATACATGGCTGGAGTTCGGTGGAGGACAGTGAAGACAGCAGTCCTTGTGTACTCTGTGTATATACTGGTCATGGTACAGCACTTCTGATCAGAGCTGGAGCCTCCATCCTTCATGAATGTGGGGAGGCCCAGTGGTCGACAGTTCACAGGAAGAGACTAACATGCACTAACATGAACATGTTCCTGAATCAGCCACCAAAACAAAGAACAGAACACACAGAGGGACTTCACCCTCTGCTCAGGACACTCAGTCACTCCACTGTATCTTTACACAGAAGACTCTGTTTGGCCGCTGTATCTATGTTTATATTCTCACAGATAAAACATTTAACGTACAAAAAATACTTTTTTAAGAGGAGTTGAAAGTGACTGTAATTAACAAGGCTCACACATTAAAGTAAGTTCACAAATAAAATTAGGTAAAAGAGCATCAGCAAATCCACATATGATAGTTAGATAAACATACTTTATTGATCCCAATTTGGGAAATTATTGTATCACAGCAGCAGTTGAAGAGCATTTCACAAAGAGTAAAGAACAAAAAGCTAAATACAAGAGACGACAAAAGAGACAAGGTGCAAAAATTGCTGTATTTGTTTGGACTAAAGTAATATATATGGCTATAATCTGTGCAGTAAAAATATATATCAATATAATATGTGCAAAAGAAAATAAATAAATGAGTGTATTGTTAAGGGCCCAAAAAGTGCAGCATCAAGTTTGGTGCAATTTGAACACACTTTTAATAACCACATGACCAGCACTCTGTAGCAGCGGTGTCTGGGACTAATCAGCGCAAGTGACATTGTCAATCACAACACAACAGCCCATCATGACAACAACTGATCTTCCAGTTTGGGGTTCTGCATGCAGACTCAAGTTTAGCTTTGAATACAGTCTGCAGGTCACTTTACTGTTTCACAAAGAAAGCTGCATCTGTAGGATTTTCCCCATATCTTTATCCAAGAGCGTGAACTTTCAGTTTGAAAGCAGAAATGCTTCCACTCAAAACCCTGCACTCACAACATTTTTCCAGAAGTGCGGAATCAATAAATCAATGAATATCTGCAGCTTTAATATATTTTCCAAATGAAATCTCAAAGTGGTGTCTGCAAGTGTGCAGACTTAATGAATTGTGGCTGAGGTCAGCACTCTCAGGGGGGGGGGCCTTGTTTGCACTTGCAGCTTCCACCATTGGAAATGATCTCGACAGACCAATTGTTGGACCATCTTCATTCTGCTGTGTTTAAACTCTAATCACATGTCTAACAACAACTACACAGATAGTGTTTGTGAGTAGAAGTGAATTTGGATTTGAGTAAAGGGAAACTACTTTTATTATTTATTATTCTCTCCCAGCAGATTTGTGTGGGGGGTCAGGGGGGTGCAGACTGCAACAGTCAGCCTGTGATAGAGTGTCTTATTTCATTATAAAGTAGATACGAAAGTTGGAGTTTTAAGCTCAGCCTGTAGTCATGGCATAAAGCCTCTTCATTCTCACAGGCTGAAATGTGTTGCTCTGTTTTTTTGTCAGAATCCAGATTACCATGGCTTCTCCAGTGATCCTGTGGTGGATGTGTGGAATATGAGGGTGGCCTTCTTCTTTGGCATCTCAGTGACTCTTGTGATCGGAGCAGCATTTGTCCACTATTTACCAGACCATGGGTGAGTCTCCCATTCGTTCTGTTATCTTATCTTCTGTTATATTTCCCATGCCACAAGGGTAGTAGTGACAACTGAGGTTTCCACTCAGGACAGAGGAAAGATCTCGTGCTTTTCTTTCAGTTATGTTTTTGCATATCAGCTAACTGTACAGATTTCAAAGCAGTCTAACATAATATAGAATAAATATGTAATGGCAGCCTTGAGTTCCTTGAAAAGAAATATGTAATATATAATAATATTAGAATTATTATTATTGTTATGGTTATTACAACAACAGTTGAACAACGGCACAGGTTACAGCTGAATCCACCCATGGATAAAAGAGCTCAAAGAAAATCTACATAGTTTATTTTTTTGGGATTTAGGCAGATGAAGTGATGCACCCATGATGCCTAGTGCCTACTGTACAAGCCTGTGTGGACAGTGCTATGATCTGGGGTTGCTGCAGTTGGTCATGTCTAGGTTCAGCAACATTATGTGCCCAAAGAATGAGGTCAGCTGACCACCTGAGTATACTCAATGACCAGGTTATTCCATCAATGGATTTTTCCCTGGCACGGGCATATTCCAAGATGACAATGCAAGGATTCATCGGGCTCAAATTGTGAAAGAGTGGTTCAGGGAGCATGAGACAACATTTTCACACATGGATTGGCCACCACAGAGGCCAGACCTTAACCCCATTGAGAATCTTCTGGATGTGTTGGAGAAGGCTTTGCGCAGTGGGCCGACTCTCCCATCATCAATACAAGATCTTGGTGAAAAATAAATGCACTTGATGGAAATAAATCTTGTGACATTGCAGAAGCTTATCGAAACAATGCAACAGCAAATGCCGTAATCAAAGCTAAAGGGCAGTCCAACGAAATATTAGAGTGTGTGACCTTTTTTTTTGGTGGCGACTTTTTTTTGGGCCAGGCGGTGTATTATAATAGAACAAGCTTCTTATTGTTGACAGAACAAGGGGTAACAACAACATCTTTACCATTGACTTTTCCAATAACTAAAAAAGCAAATCAACCACAAGCTGGGGGGTTATCATTAGTATGCTCTGCAGCTCCTCCCCTTTAGTGGGAATCTTATCTTTTTGTTTTCAAACCACTGAGTCCAGATGACGCAGATGAACCTGATTTTCAGCTTTTTGTGGCGTTGTTCTGCTAGTGGCTGAAAATACAGTTCATCTTTCTACAGTTGTAGATATACAAGTTTCCTTTTCTGTCCTTCTCACTCCCTTTACTCCCTGACTGTATCTCCTGTGTGAATGTTCCAGAATGCGGCAGTGGGCCAGAAGGGAGGCAGAGCGTGTGATCCAGCAGAAAGAGCAGGAGGGTCTTCCTCTCATAGATGAGAACTATTACGACCCAAACAAGATCATTCTTCCGTCTGCTGGAAAGGAGTAGGATGCCCATCATCCACCTTCTGTGTTTCATAATTATTGTATCACTCTATAATAAATGATATTAGTTATTAAGTTGTGTAATTGTTGTGTGTGGACAAAGAGTTTGAACAAATATTTTTATTGTTGTCCTAATCATTTATTAAAGCTGAATCTGAAATAAATGTTTTGATGCCCACTAATAAACAGTTTCCAGTGCACAGTGCACATTTTGATCTATTTAAAAAAAGGAGCAGATTCCCAGCCTTACAAATAACTTATCATATTTAAGGATTCTCCAATTCCAAAGTTCGTTTGTTTTTCCTTTTGTTATGCGTTCAGCTAGGGTGGGCTAAAATGTTCCTACATTTCTGACCTGAATCTGTCAGGGATCTAAAATCTTGGGTTGTTAATTATTATCTCAAGCTTAATAAACTTGCCTTTGACTATTAACACTTTTAATTTGATCATAATTGGACTAAAACAGTTATGGCACACTTGCAGTTTGGTTTAATACAAAATATTTGAAAATATACAGTTTGCCCTAATATTTACTCAAATAATATTTAGTGATTAACATTTTATATAGAGTTAATTGTTAATAGTAAAAAAAGGTTTTGTTGCAGTAGTAAAGACGTGAGAGCTCAACATTCTGCTCCTGCTGTGGAGGCAGAGAGTTGTAGTTGAGATATCATGATGTGAGATGGTGATCTTAGTTTTAGAGTCGTTACAGCCTCCATAAAATCTCATAGTGATCCCACTGACTGTGTCTAAGATCATGTTTGACATTGATGAGTTTTCACTTCTGGTCTTTGAGCAGTTTATGAATCCATCTGCCACATTGAAGCACAGTGAGGGGAGGAGAACCAGGTTCAACAGTTAGCAAAATTATTCAGTTTGAACAGAACAAAGCTTTATAAATTGATGTAAATCCATCACCTATGAAACTAAGAACACAAAAGTATTACATTTACAATAATTATGTAATGATAAACTTTGTAGAGTTTGAACCAGCAGCCTTCCAGTCCGATGTCCCTAGAGATAAACAAGTTAGTAGTAACTCCCGTTTTAGCCTTTGATTGACTAATGGATTGCTTTTAAAAATACGAAATACATAGATACACACACACACCTTTATATTGAAGGGGAATACTTAACGTTCAGTGATTAAACAAATATAAGAAAGTAAGAAAACAAAAACGTTCATAACCAATACTTAAAGAACCTAAGGGTTTAATGTGTATTCAGGTGATTCTACACCAATAAAAACACAATTAATAATTAAAGGCCGCCACAAACTGGACCTCCAAAAGGGGGACATAAAGAATTAAATTAAAAAACATACATCCATTTAAATGTTTCTTGCACAGTGCATTATTTTAAATAGTAAAGAATTTAGAATAATTTACAAACCATTCAACAGAGGGCTTAAAATGTCTCCTTTTACTGCAAAGAATATATTTACCCATAAGGATTATATCATGTTAACCACATCAGAGACCAATGAATTTAGATTTTTCAAATAAAAAAGAATATGGGAAAATATAATGATCGGAAGGTTGTATACTTTGAGTGATAGCCAGATTTTAATATCCAGCCAAGATTTGTTAGAAACAGGGCATAGTTAAAGATTTGTTACTCTATGATGAAATGCAGCAGCCTTAAGGGTACAGTGTGTAGAATTTAGTGATATCTAGTGTTGAAATTGCATGTTGCAGCTGAACACCCCTCACCTCACCCTCTCCTTCCAAACATGAAAAAGAACCTGTGGTAGCTTCAGTTGTCATAAAAACTCAAAAGGTGTTTAGTTTGTCCAGTCTGGACTAATGTAAAAAACATGGCGGCCTCCATAGAGAGGACCTCAATGTAAATATAAAGTATTTAAATATAAAGAGCCTTATCTGGAGTAAAGAAAACTAAAATTCATACACTTAGATGAAACAAACTAGAGAAAACATCATGAGGATCATTCTACATTAAATTTCTGCCAAATAGTTCCCTTTCATCTAAATCTCACACACTGGACCTTTAAATTTAAAAAAAAATGCTGCACCGTGTCTCTGCTCTCCGCCTGCACATGAACGCAGCACAGGGACGGTGTTGCAACGCGCATGCGCACCGAGCTGAGAGCGGGAAGCTGGAGCCAATTCCTGCCTTTACATCACATGTCTTAGTGACGTGAAGACCATGCGTGGTCCTGGTCGTGTGTTTGGGACGTGAGGACTCCCGTCCTGACTGAAGGGTCTGTTTTTCTGAATGTGAGCCGCGGTCACTGGTTCCTGTTGGGGAAGCGTTAGTTGGAGACTCGAGATGCCGACACTGAGTGTGAATGGAGTCACGGTGAATTTCCCCTTCCCTCCGTATGACTGTCAGAAGGTCTACATGAACAAAGTGATCGAGTGTCTTCAGACGGTAAGAAGTCAACAGCTGCCAATGACAGCAACCGCACCGCAGTACTGCGAGGCGGCTCTGCACCTGACCGGCGGCTGCCATGGTGATCAGCTGGACGCACAGTCACACTGATTGATAGTCAGTCAGTCAAACGAGCAGATGGTCCACTTCAAAATGAAGTTGGATCGTGCTCTGTTAGTGGCTCATCATGTTGTACATCCTCCTATGTGAGTAACGTTTTATGATGTGGGTGTAGTTATTGTACTACAACGATAAACGTCCAGCACAACACACATCAGAGCAAAAGGGCTGTTTGACCAGTAAAGCTCTGTTGTTTCTATGTCGATATCTGCAGCTCTGTGGATCAACACTTCTCTGGAAGTAGCAGATTAATGAATTTGGGGAGAATTTCAGTCCTTGTTCTACCATCTGATAGTAACATCTGTAAATAGTTTTTAAAAAAATCATTGCTTTGGCAGAAACTCTCTCTCCGAGGATTCATCCAGTGCTAATCTGTGTTTGTTGCAGAGAACGAACGGGGCTCTGGAGAGTCCCACAGGCACTGGTAAAACCTTGTGTTTGCTGTGCGCCACCTTGGCCTGGAGGGACCACTTCAAGGACACCATCTCTGCCCGCAAGATAGCTCAGAAGCTGGATGGGGAGATGTTCACACACACACCTCTGTCATCCTGGGGATCGGCTGCTACAGACGGTGACACACCAAGTATGTTCATATCACTGATGTGAATCGACGTATGTTCCAATGAGAATTGTAGCTCTTTTTACAAATGTCCATGCCCATTGTTATCGTTTCAACTCCCAGCTTCAGTACTTTGTGGAGCATCATTTTGCCTTCATAACTTCTAATAAGCATATTCTGTATAAGTGCTGACAAGCTTCTTACACCTCTACTGGAATCTTTGCCCATTCTTCACATGCACAAGCCTTTAGCTCAATGATTTTTAATTGCTTCTGTGCAGTAACTGCCTTCTATAAATCCCATCAAATATGTTTAATGAGATTTAAATCCAGGGACTTAGAAGGTCACTTCAGAAACCTGTACTATGAAGCAGGATTTGTGGTTATCGTGGTAACTTAAGTTTTACTTCAGGGTTTTCAGTCCTATGAAGCTCCTTCACTTTGCATCGGGGTAAATCACCATGGTAACTAATGCTGAATGGCTAACCTGAAAACCTGAGACGTGAGATAAAACATCAACCCTTTATAAAAAAGGGGGGAGTCCCGTGGAGCTGATCTGGATTGTTAGAGTCTCTGAGGAGGACAAGGGTCTTCAGAGACGATTTAGATTCTCATCAGAGAGAATGATAAACCTTTGTCAGCTGCTGGAGCCAAACATAAGGAGCAAAGTGCCCACAGTATCACAGACTGTCTGCATCACTCTTTACTGTTCTTTACTTAAAGTGTGTGTCAAACTAAAACTAATTATAGAGGCCGCATCATGAAACATTTCATCTCTCATCAGGAGGCTTCTTCAGCTCCACAGGTCTTGTTAGAAAAGAACAGATTCATATCTCATGGCCCCCGAGTTATTTATCTTCCACCTCCTATCTCCCACACATTGTTAACGTCCTGATCTTGTCATTTTTATTTATTTTCCGCAAATCTCATAACCAACCCTTCAAGTGCGATGAAATCATTTCCTCCGTCAGCATTTGTGAAAGCTCCTTAGTTCTATCCATGACCGCAACTCACCACCATCATGGGGTGCAGTTTATACAAGTATCACACCTTAAGGAGTGTTTTAAAGAGTTCCCAAATGCTTAATTATGCGGTAACTCAGGTTAAGGCCATACAAACTTTGGTTTTTGGTTGGTAAACCTGAGGTCTGGAGATGATTCTGAATTCTGAATCCATCTCTCATTCTATAAACAAAGCTGTTCTCTAGATATATGATTTGGACGTTTGGCAGTTAAACTCTTGATTCACGTAACTCTGAAACCAAATGTAATTAATGTGTCATTATGTTCCAGCCTACTACACTGACGTCCCCAAGATCATATATGCGTCCAGGACACATTCTCAGCTGGCACAGGTCATGAGTGAGTTAAAGAACACTTCATACAGGTAACCTGTCTTACCAGAACAAGATGTGAGAAATGTTCTTTTCTTTACATATCATGTCATGTGTTTGTCATGTAGTTTTAGTATTTCCACACTTTGCTGTTTATTTCTCTGATTCAGCTGCATCACAGACAAGCTGAGCTCTTAGTATTGGGCAATTTCCCTTTCTATCACTGTACCCATATGTCTGTTTTAGGCCAAAGGTGTGTGTGCTGGGGTCAAGAGAGCAGCTATGTATCAACCAGGAAGTGATGCGTCAAGAGAGCAACCATGTCAAGGTAATCAGACTACCCCTCTGCTTTGTTCTAGTTGCCATGTCAGATGAATTTTCTTTAAGATGCTGACATAAAGTCTCTATTTTATATTTAGTATGGTATTTTAAATTGTGACTGTTAGCTCTGTAGGAATGTCCTGATTCCACAGTCTGTACTGTGTGAGCATGTGTTGCTACTTAAAAGACGCAGAAGATTAGACACAAAAATTGATGCAAACTGAACCAGTCTTCATAGATTTAATACAAATTTTATGGGTTTTTCAGGTCCATATGTGCAGAGGAAAAGTCTCCACCAGGTCATGTATCTACTACAATAATGTTGAAGGTAATGGTTTAACACTCGGAAGAGCTTTAAACAGTAGATGCCCACAGTGGAAAAAAAACTAAATAAAAATAACTCGGTGTCTTACACATAGAAGAAATGGACGAAAATGTCAAGAGAGTCTTTGGTGATAAAAGCTGATGTCGATGTGCTGTAAACAAAAACATGTGATCTCTGCAGCTCCTACTGCATTGGTCATTTGTGAAACAAAAACTTGCTGAGACATCCTCCGGAGATCATGTCTGAAAACAGCTTTCATGACCGTATCGAACAAGTGACTGTCACAGTTATTATTATGTATAAAAGTGTATTGTGGAAAATCGAACCTGTCTAAATGTTTGTCTGGGTATATGTAATATGTCTAGTCTAGTCATGATATAGCACCTGTTGTTAAATGCCGTTCGTGACCCTTGCACATTATATGTATGTTTTCATCTTTAGAGAAGAGCACTGACAGAGACTTGGTGAACTCTATCCTTGATGTGGAAGACTTGGTCAAATTTGGCAACAAAGAGAGGTAAGAATTATCTTTTCTTCTTCACTGACTTGTCGGTCTCCCCAGCCAATTTCTCAGCTCATGTACACCAAATATTACAATGCTTTTCGTATCCTGATTGTGTCCAGATCTGATCCAGTTTTTATCCTGATTAATAACACAGCAGGAGATTCTAGCCTGCAACAGATGCAGAAATAAAAAAATCAAAAAGAAAACAAATATCTCAGGACGAAAAAGACAAAGACGTCAAGAGAGCTTTTGGTGATTAGGAGCTGACCCTCGGAAAGAAAAAATGCAATCTCTGCAGCGTAACTACATCCCTGCTTTGCCTTCTGCCACACCCCTCACCTGAATGCTCGAGACTTCTGTGTTGTTGTGTTCATGTGTGAAAGGCAAACTCTGGAGAAAGTCCAGACCAAATGATGTAGCTGTCCTCGGGAATGTGTGAAAACGGCGTTAGTTATCCAGCAATCTAAATACTACTGTTGCTGCCTGAGGATGAAATGTTGGTGTAATGTTCTTGTGCTGCAGCTTTGTTGTATTGCTTCAGGGATTATAAGGTCTTTTTTCTTCTGCTCTTTTTTTCCAGGGTCTGTCCTTACTACCTCTCACGTTCCTTGAAGCAGCAAGCAGATCTCATTTTTATGCCTTACAATTACCTGCTGGATCCAAAGGTGAGCTGCCGCATTTTCTGACTCGCTTCTGCACAATTTCTTTTTTCCTTAAAATCACGGCTTTAAAAATCAATGTTATGGTACATCAACTTAAAATAGGAAGAATAGTGTGTGTGAGAGAGGGAGAGAGTATTAATTCGTACATCATTTCTGTTCACAAAGACAAATGATGTTCCGAGGCAGTTGGACTATACAGATACTTATCAAAGTGTTTGGTGACAGTAAAGTGCATTAACATAGACTTTAATTTGATAATTGACCCCTAATAATGAATGTGGTTATTCTGTCCTCTCCCTTTGCTCTACAGAGCCGTAGAGCCCACAATATTGAGCTGAATGGAGCTGTGGTCATTTTCGATGAAGCTCATAATGTGGTAAGAGCTTCTTCACTTCATTAACACTTCACTCGATTGTATTTGAGCACCAGTAGTGACTGACTGAGTGTTTGATTATAGGCCATCTCACAGCCTCCCTGATCTCTCTCTAAAAACTCTGTATTTAACATGTCCGTAGTCAATCTCAGAGATGTGAATTATGATGCTCTTCCGGAAATACTTAGTGTGAGGAATGAAAAAAGAGGTTTTGAGCCAGAAGTGTGAAGGTCACATACTTTCATACCCAGCTTTGAAAAGTTACAATATATGTGTGATGCTTCCATAAACAGAAATGGTGATTCAAACATTTTAAACAAGTATTTGTGTGAAGTTGACTTAGGGTGCAGATATGCATCCTTATCAAAGGCTACAACAGCAATGTTTATGGTTCAGTGCACCAACCAGAGAGCCTGAAATAATCCAGTAACATAGTGTTTCATCTGAGTGGAAGTTGCAGCCTCTTGAGCCCACATGGGAGAAATTATTCATGGGCATAGTGACAGATTTGACCTGGGGTTCTCCTACAGGGCAGAGGATCCACCACATGATGTTTTTGTTTTCTGCAGGAAAAAACATGCGAAGAGTCGACGTCATTTGACCTGACTCCCTATGATGTAGCTGCTGCCATTAATGCTGTGGACAGGCTGCTGGTGGAGAAGGCTACAGAAGCCAGCCACACAGATTCTGTCAATGAAAACTTCAATGTAGAATCCCTCAACTCTGGTTAGAACGCTTATTTATCTCATTGACGTCACACTTAAAGTGTGGCATTAATGATATTTGATTGACAAATGGCTTCAATAATATTTGAATTATTATTATTAACAAATCAATTCATGTTGTGAGTTTTCTGCTTGTTATATTTTTTCTTTCAGGTTTAAAAATAGATTTAACCACCGTTGCAAAAATCAAACGTAAGTATTCTTTAAGATATAAATAAACACAATCCTTGTTTGGTGTTTACCACAATTATCTCATGAACTAGGTTTGACTGCACATTAATCCTCTGCTCTGTGGGGTTTCTGTCTGCTCTTACAGAGATTCTATTGGATCTGGAAGCTGCCATTGATTCCTATGATGTTCCAAGTGAAAAAGGCATCACTAAACCTGGAATGTACGTCAAAATGTGGGATACTGAACAGATTGCAACATTTTTGCTTTTCTAAAAGCGTCAAGTATAATTGATCATCCTCTCTGGCATCTGCTTTCATCTAACAACTTATATGGACATTTCCTCTTCCCAGGTGTAAGATTTATCAACATATTGTTTTATATCAGTCTGATGATTAACATGAGAGTCATATGAGAAAGATTAGTCATAATTAATTGTCTTATTTACCTCAGTAATCATAAATCATAAATACAGCTCTGCCCTCAAAGTTTAGCTTTGTACTGTATTAGAAACATAAAGTTGTGGATTCTGATGTTATTATTATGAGACTCTATTTTACATTTCTTGACCATAGGAAGTTAGATATTATATATTGTAAAAAGAAAGGAGTTAGAAGGACATTTAAAGTGGTTCAAAAATATTATCCATTGCAACAACACTCCAGTGGATATCTGCCTTTTGACTTGCCACCTCTCCTTCTCTGTCTCAGCTTCATCTATGAGCTGTTAGAGAGAGCTCACCTGACCTACAGCAGCAAGACAGCAGTCCATGAAGCTCTGGAGCAGATCAGTGGATACTTAGCTGGGCGTCAGTATGGATTCATTTCTACTTATTGCTTACAAGATGACATGTAACTACATTTTTCCCTGTCTACCAAGAGATACATCTTTTACCTATGGAGTTTGTTTTGCACCAATATCTGTAATATGCTTTGGTCATGAGCCATACTCATGTAGTAAGCTGTTTTCAGGCAGGAACCCCAGAGAATATTGGCACAATTTGGTCCAGACTTCCTCTGGAGGATGCCTTTCACATATGACCAACACAGCAGGAGATTCTCTGCTATATAGTATTTGGAGGGTTCAGGTGAGGGGGGGTGTAGCTGGCAGAGGCTGGATGTAACTGTTAAGTCTGCTACTGACTCTTTTCACCAAATTCTCTTGACATCTTCGAAGGTGTCTTCTACGTGAATGGCACTCTTTTTCATCCTGAGATATTTCTTTTCTTTTTTTATGCCTCTGCATCGGCAACAGCCAGTGGCTAGTCGAGGCAGAGCCTCTCACTCGAACATTTAGGTTTTCACTGGAGTATGACCTGTGATTCTCTGGAGTTCAGTGCATGCCTGAAAGAATCTTATGTCCATATCACACAGATTTTTTCAATACAATTACAAATGTGCAGTAGTTGATATGATAAACAGATGAGATCTCATCTTGTTTCTCTTCAGAGACAGGAATATTCTTGAACACCAATGGACTGCAGAAGCTGGCTGATATCATACAGGTATGCTACATAATTAAGTTAAAGGAATCGTTGAAGGTTCGGGGACAAATCTATTGTCTGCTCATTATCTGAACTGTGGATTTATCTACCAAGGTCTTGACTTTATTATGTAAAGGGCATTGAGATCATTTATGTTGTACTTTGGCGCTGTACAAATGAAGTTGAATAGAATTGTTTCTGTAAAGAATGCTCAAGCATCAGTTCTTTAGTTGATTTGAATATTTTCTGGAAAATGTAAATAAGCACATTACCAGATTTACTGCTAAATAGCAGAACCCGTTGTTGATCCATTGCATACACAGCAGTTGGTTTTCTTCCTGTCTTTTTCTTGTAGCTGGTGTTCCATGGTGAGCCATCAGAAAAGGACAGACAGCAGCAGATGCAGTTGAACACCACTCATTTTAAGGTGCGTGTCCATCAGAAGCCATGAACAGGCAGGAAGTGATTTTGCATCTCAACACACTTGTTCTTTATGCAGTGACATCAGCTGAGATATCAATGTGTTTGGCTCAGGTTCACATTCACAGAGACACCAACTCTCACAGGAAAAAACAGAGCTCTGATGTGTGGGCGGCATCCTCATCAAAGAAACAAGGTAATGAAATGACCTTCATTCCTCATCGACGCTCACAGAACTAAACTCTGGTTTTCCACAATACATCATCTTTAACTTGCTTTGAAATAATTCATGGCCATTTTAAACCTTCTGTGTGGATATCTGAACCATGAACCCTGCTGACCTTGTTCAGGTTGCTTCACTGTCCTGCCTCTACTCTGAGCGAACCTGCTTAAATGGTTCTTTTGTGTACCTTGTAGGCAATATTCTGAGTTACTGGTGCTTCTCTCCTGGATTCAGCATGCAGGATCTGGTGAACCAAGGGGTTCGCTGCATCATTCTGACCAGTGGAACCCTCTCACCTCTGTCCTCATTCACCTCTGAGATGAGGATGTAAGCTACCTCCTACTCGTTGCCTCCCAAAGCTGGATTTATGTACAATTATGCAACCAACACTACAGACTGGGGCCCAAAGTCAACAGCTACATAATAAAGGGACCGCAAATCTGATTGACAAACTCAACAAAGTGGATTTAGTTCCTTTGTAGTGTAATTTTCATCTCTGCATGCTCTTAGGATTGTGATGTCCTTCTGTCTGTTTACACACTTAACCTTAGTAATCAATCATTTAGTTGTATTGGCAGCAGGAAAGCCTTGATCTCGATCTCAGTGTGTTTTTGCTGTTGCTGCAGAGAGTTCCCAGTGTGTCTGGAGAACGGCCATGTCATTGAGCGGGACCAGATATTTGTTAGCGTCATTGAACGAGGCCCAGATGGCGAGCAGTTGAGTTCAGCGTTTGACAGAAGGTTAGTGTTTCCTCCTACAGAAAAAGCTTCTACACTTTCAATCACATATACATACATAGAAGAGACTCTAGAGTTAAATAAAAAACCTTCCCTTTTTTATTATAGAATAATGATATTGCTTATCTATCAAATATATTGCAAACAAAGCTCCTAATGTTTCTTTCTGTTGCCAGGTTTGTTCCTGAAAATATGGCATCTTTAGGCAAAACTGTTGGTAAGATCAAACAATATATATCTTTATTCTACCACGTTTCTCAGGATGAGAACATTGTTTGTTTAGAAAAAGTATCATACATCAAATATTTAGACTTCATCCTTTCTGTCGATATGGTCTCATGGATGTGTTTCCTGTTGTGTTCTCTCCTTAGCCAACATGAGCCGTGTAGTTCCTCATGGTCTCTTAGTGTTTTTCCCCTCCTTCCCCCTTATGGAAAAAACACTGGACTTCTGGAGGGTGAGTGGAAATCTAGCAATAAGGAAACACAAGACTGTATGATATCTGAATTGAAAGTTATCATGTTAAATTTGCTGCTGCTGTGTTTTCTCTCATCAGGCTAACGGACATGCAGATCGTATTGAAAGCATAAAGCCTATGTTTGTTGAACCTAAAGGAAAGGGCACCTTTACTGAGGTATGTGTGTCTTTTGCATGTCTCGCAGTATTTCACGAGCTTTCCTTATGGAACTGGTTAATTTCCCGATAGCAGAGTGATAACAACTCATGCCTTAAAGTAACCTCAAATATATTTTATAAAAATGAATAGTGTTGTTTTCAATCTAGGTTTTTTGGGGAATTCATACCCCATTGAACTCTAATTCTCTATCTTCTTTTAAATCCTTTCCTAAAATTTTTCTTTTCATTCAAGCTTTTATAAACGATTGACAGTGGCTGTTATTTACCCTGGCAAACCCTATTTTACTGTTTTATTTTCTCTGCTCATGTTTAATTGTTTTATTCTTATTGTTTTTTTCCTTGTAAAGCACTTTGCAACTTAAAGTTTTTTATTTTTTTATTTCTCTCTGTTCGTAGGTTATTGATGGATATTACAATAAAGTCCGTGATCCAGCATCCAAAGGGGGAAGCTTCTTTGCTGTGTGTCGAGGGAAGGTGAGGTTTTTGTGTGTCCATGAAGTCCGTAAAAATGTTTCAGAATATGCTCGTATGCACGTACACTGGTCATGTGCCGGATTATAAAAAAAGGCAGATTGTCTGCTCTGCAGTTTTTTTCTTAGTTGTTTCTTATAGTCAATTAGGAACTATAATGGTGAAAAAGAAGAGCATAGATTGGTTTTCTTAGAATGATTAGGTAGAACTGTTACTGATAATTTCACCACTGGTACTGGAGTTGTCACCAATAAGAATCAATCAGGAAGTGACGTATTCAGAAACAGATGGAGCCTTCTGTCTGTACTCACTTCTTCTTAAAGCTTTTGGATTCTGACTAAAAAAGTGAAATAAAATGAAGGTGAAATGAAGAAGTTCCAATGTAAACATGGGGGGTAGTGTATCAAACAGTATCTATAAGCAAGGCAAACACAGGACATGAGGAAGTCATTTTTAAAAATCACGGAACCTTTTGAGAAGACACTTTCCGAGTTGGTATAAACTACAGGCATCTCTATGATCTTACTTCACCTGTTCACAGGGACAAACAATTCACAGCATGGCAGCTTTTGCCTCTTTCTAAAGACACACTATCACAACCTCCTCCACTGTCACTGTACTGTTTTTCTCAGAAACTGTCAACTCTGCACTGCCCTCTAGTGGATATATTACTTAACAATGATGCCAACGTGAAGAACTCATGAAAATATAATGGCAGCATTAATGAGCCTTAAGACACAGCCTTGTGCAGCCATTATGGACGTAGCCTGACTTGACATCAGCAACTCAGAGATTAAAAGCTCAAAGTGCAATGACTAGGGAGACCAATTATGGTCTTAAAAAAATCATAAGCATAGTCAGCCAGATGGTGGGGCTGTAATTAAGAACCCAAGTTGAATCTGATTGGCTTGAAATTTGAAGCAAGTCCTGCTCAGTGTGCTCAACCAAAAAAAATCCTCTTGGACCATAAAAGTCCACACAATGAGTATGATTGTATGTTTAATTTGCCCTGAGCTAGGACAAGATAAAAAACACACATAGCAAGTGCATATGACTTGAAACTGGCACAGACATCTCAATATTTTTTTAACATAAATTTGCATTATCCAGTTAAAAACTTTTTGTCAGGCTGTGTCGGGGCATGTGAACATTAAACATAACATGTAATGAGACGTATCGCTCACCTGTGCAGTTTGTATAACAATAAATACATTCTGGGAACAGTCCGTGTGCTGTTTGCATTGTCTCTATAATAAGTAGCTAGAGGTTTCTTTTTCCCCACTCAGCTGTCTCTCACCAAAAATAATGACACTTGCATCATTCAGTTGTCATTTCCTTTCATATGAGATGGAACAATACACTAATGAGTCCCTCTCACTGCATTTCTGTAAATGTATTCCTGTATCAGGCTAGTGAAGGTCTGGATTTTGCAGACACCTTTGGTCGGGGTGTCATCATCACAGGCCTTCCCTTCCCTCCAATGATGGACCCTCGAGTCAAGTTGAAGATGCAGTTCTTGGATGAGATGAGCCGGAAAAGAGCTCCTGGGATAAAGGTGAGGAAAACTGCTCAGCGTTTGACTTAAAATGCCCCATGACCATAGTTGTTGTTATATTTGTCTGCGTGTGTATATATAATGTGTGTGTGCTCGGACAGTACCTGTCTGGGCAGGAGTGGTACAGACAGCAGGCTTTCAGAGCTGTGAACCAGGCTGTGGGTAGAGTTATTCGCCATAAGGACGACTATGGAGCCATCTTCCTGTGCGATCACAGGTCAGTCATCAGTAACAAGTCTATACTATTACCTACACTGAGATACTGAGGTCCTCATGCAAGTTGTAATTATGTTAAGTTAACTGGAATGTCTTTGGGAACAAAATTCATTCCTGAAGAAATCAACATTAGTGTCAAAATATTCCAACGAGTAAAAATGTTTAAAAATTTGAATCATTACATCAATTAAATTTGTTCGAATTTTTTTTTTTTTAAAGAGAAAAGTCAGTTGGGGTAACCATGACAACATGACTATGTGACACTATAACAGAAGCACACATGACACTATACAACTCTTTTCACAGGCTGATAGTGAGCTGAAGCTCATGTGTCTGTTAAGTGCCCCTTTAAATAGTCAAACATTTAACTTTGCTAACATCATTCAGAAAGAATGGGTCAATTAAAAACTAAAATAATGTGACTTCTCCCACAGGTTTAAAAGCTCTGAAGCCCGGGCCCAGCTTCCATCGTGGGTTAGGCCTTATGTGCGTCTGTACGATGGCTTTGGGAATGTGGTCCGTGACGTGTCTCAATTTTTCAGGGTTGCACAGAAATTGGTGAGTCCTGCACCATGCACACAAAACTGCTATGATTCTGACAACTTTGTTGTTGCTGTTATTACTACATAGTCAGTGTAGTGAGGGAGGGGGTGGGGCAGATGGACTATACAGAATACAGTCACTGTAACATTCAATTTCAAGTTGAACAGACATTAATTACAACTCCTGCACCCAGTTAATTTTAGCCCAAAATATCATATACAGTATGTTCAGAAATAATTTCTGTTTTTGTCCAGTAATCAAATACAGATATGGTGCACATTTATTTAGTTATCTTGAAATTATTTTTAATTAATTTATTATTATTAATTATTCTACTTAATACAAAATAAATTGTGCGTTGTTTTTGTAAATCCCCTTTTCCATCCCGTACCAACAGCACAGGAAAAAAACTTTCAGACACGTACTGAACTCTGGAAATCCTCTGGACATTCTTCAGAGGAACTATTTCTGTGAACCAAATGTCTGAGTGACAAGTGGGGGTGGTGATAACGTTTCTAACACACAACAGACAAAAAGAAAAAAAATATCTCCGGATTAAAAAGCGGAGACTGTGGAGAAAGTCCGGACATCCTCTAGAGTTCGTGTCTGAAGAGTCACACTCCCTTGTCCCTTGTCACATAAAGAACCTTTGATACGATCAGTTCAAACTGAATTTTGATGAAGCACATTGATTTAAATCTATTTTATTTTTAACTAACTATGATTTTAGTTTTAGTTTAGTTTCACTGAGGTTTCTAAAATTGAAAGTCATTACCCTGACAACTGTCCTTATTGCCTATGTGCATTTAATTGTCACAAGTAGTTACCACTCTCCAGAATGAAGAGTGTTCCAGTTAAAACTGACCATCCCTGACTGACTGTAACAAATACAGTGGATAACATAATCAGCATATAGTAGTATGTCTTGTATTTGTGCGATCCTCCCTTAAATGCATATTCAATGACAGAGACACTCACTAAAGTAACATGTAATCTATGACTCTGAGCTCCTGCACCTGATTGATACATAACGTACTGCATGTATGGGGGAATGCAGAATGCAGCTCATCTGCACTGAAGGGCAGGAACAAAAGCCTCATTGTATCTGACCTGCCTGTGTGTTGGCAGTTAATTTGAGTTGATTTTGAGTTTAAATTGACTGAGTGTTTGTGTTTGACTGTGCCAGAGGCCTGTAGTAGAGAAGAAGACTGCTGCAGAGAAATGTAGCACAGAGTGTCTATCAGACGCTCAGTCCTCTGGCTTCACTTCCTGCACATCCACCCAAAGCTCCCATACACAGAAGGCCAAGGTATTGGACAACCACCTTCCCAGCCTGAAGAGGAGGAGGCTCAGTGAGTATGAATATAAAGGCAGGGTTCCCATGAGAAGTTAGTCCTTCATGTGTTGTAAGTTGTAACCTGTTGTCTGGTCTTTGTGTGTCAGATGAAAACACTGGAGCTACTCGGATGACCAGAATCTGTATTGAGTATGAGTGTGAGGTGCAGGAGAGTCAGAGGAGACCAGCCAACCTGTTGGACGCCCTGGAGCGTGGGGACGTCCACGACGGAGAGGACGCTGATGCTGCCGTGGGAGAGGAGAAGGTAGTGTGTGTGTACTGTGAGACACAGTGACCTGTCCTACAAGTCAATAGCTGTTCTCTGTTTAGACCCTGTTCAGCCCTGTTTCAGGTTATCCAATCACAAGTGGGAAGCTGGAAGTACAAGTTTGAACATACCCAAGATGCATTGAGGATACAAATAAAGGATGCAAATTCTTTGCATTGAAGCTTAATTGAATCTATTTAACTGTACTACTCTACAATTTGTATTATTTTTTGTTTTTTTGTTTTTGCATGTCAGAAAATGTTCAGAAAACCATATGGCACTCAAATACAGTAAATAGGTTTAGTTTGCAATTAACAGAAATGTTGAATGTATGTCTAAAAAGGAAACTTGTCAGTCTTTTTTTCCTCTTAAGTATATTTACTTTTGCTATTTATGAAGGCAAACGTGTTTTTTTTTATCTGATTACTCAATTAATCAGTGGAATACGCTATAGCTCAATTATTAAAATAATCGATAGCTGCAGTCCTAGTGTGAACTTGAATATGTACTGGGATACATTGCAGGACCAGCTACTAAGCAAAAGAGAGTCCTGTGTACACAATAACTTGTGGTCAATTTCTTGTTCAATTCAACTTTTGGTTGTTGGTTTGCAGGTCAGCACAGTTATTACTGATGTATGTCACTTTCTGAAACAACAATGGAAAAATACACTTATCTGATATTTTATTACACTTCTGTTGAATTGTGTATTTTTCTTTTGAAGGCAAACCATTTGTCCACACTCTCTATTCAACATGACAAGAGGATGGAAGATGAAATGCGGGGAGGAAAACGTAAAATCAAATTGGTCCAAGAGCAGGTACATGTTGAGTTTTTTTTCCACAGATCTGTTCAACCCGCTTAGCTGCTGTGCAGCAAGAGCATGAAGCCCAATATACATGTGTTGAGTATAAAGTAAGATTTTCTAACAAGTGAAAATCAGTGCTGAATTGCCTCCTTCGTAGACAGGGGTGTAAGGATGTTTGCGCCATCCACGGTTCCACTGCACTGTGAGGGATTTGTCAATATTTCTTCTCATACAGAAGAAACTTTCAACTCTATGCATGAGGATTTAGACATGTCTACTGAATTGGCAAATGGCGTGTTTGTGTCTGTGCTTGTTTGTGTGCGTGCGTGCACTGCAATCAACACTGATGTTTGTCAGCCAGACCCTGTAGATTGGATTTATTCCATATTTACTACAGGTGGCGCTCTGCCCACCCACCTTTAATTGGTGAAGTGATCTTTTAAAAGTGAGAGGAGGTGAAATTAATTTTTTGATACCATTTCTAATTTAATCACTTATTCATAATTATTAGGTGAAATATTTAATAATCTCTTCATCTCATCATGTGTTTTTACTATTTTTAAAGGGGAGTCTGAAGTCTGTTGACGGTTGGCTGAATTGTGATTAGAAAAATTACTCATCCCCTGAAACCCTGAAGTCAGTTGTAGAATGTCCAACAAAATCATCCTGAGGATGGAATGAAAACTATTGAAAATATTGTTCATTATAATTCTTCTTTTAATGTATCAGTTGAGTGGCCTGTCCATGTGTGTCTGTTGGTGTAATGCGATGGTGGGAGTATTTCTGAGGACCTGATCACATGCACTTAAACAAACCAACACAAGCTTTTCAGGGAGACGCATGCAGTAATGTGGCTCCTTCATTCTTATGACTCTTTGTGTTAACAATACACAATGTATAGTGTGCATGTCACACCGATTCACAGGAAGGAGATTCAACTGTATGCATTTTTGTCCAATTCTCTTTTTTTTTTTAGAAATACTAATATATTTTAAGTTGGTTACAGTGTATTTAATTTTTACGCGACTATTTGATGTTTGATTACAAATATTCTGTGATAAATCTAAATATTTATTGTTGCTGTATCTTTGTTTGTTTCTGTAAAAGAAAAATCCAGTTGACCATCACATTGTGTGTATTTTTCTCCATCTATGAAGAAAACCAGCGTGTCAGAGGATGCGTGTGGGGAAAGTAGAGCAGGCAGAGCTAAGACGTTTCTGGCAGAGATGAAGAAGTCACTGAGCCAGGTCAACTTTGATCGCATTGTGCAGGCGCTGCAGACCTACAAGAAGACAGACAACCTGGATGTCCTGCTCACTGAGACAGCTGTCTTAACTGAGGACACCAACACTCACAGTCTGCTCCGCGGTAAGTCTTCTGCTGTACTCAACAGTAAAGCGCCCTCTCTAACACTCACCTTGTCTCTTTACTGAACTTCACATTGTGGTAGATTACAAGAAGCAATACTTTTTCAATTCAATTTTATTTGTATAGTGCCAAATCATAATATACATTATCTCAAGGCACTTTACATAGAAGTTCAAGACCTTAAAATTGTATTAAATATAGAGAAACCCAACAGTTCTTACAATGAGCAGCACTTTGGCGACTGGAGGAAAAACTCCCGGTGGGTGGCCATCTGCCTCGACCGGTTGGGGTGAGCAGAGAAAAGTGGGGAGGAGAGGAGAGATGGGGGAAAAGAGGGGAGAGAAGAGAGAGTGATAGTGGGGAGGGGGGAGGAGGGGGAGAGAGAGAGGCGAGAGAGACCGGGAACACTTCAGCACCATCAGGTATTAGATCTGATTAGTTAAAATGTAAACAACAGTGTAAAGACATTTAATTATTATTGATAACAGGCACAATTCATATCATAATTAATTACTGAGATGTAATTAATAATGATAATAATGGTAAAAGTTGTCCTGAGGTTCCGGGGTCAGAGATATCTGCAATGAGAGAGAAAGAGAGAGAGAGAGACTATGGGAGAACAAAGTGACATCATTGACATGTATTAAAATAAATAAATGAATGAATGTGGGGGGGCAGAGAGACAGAGAGAAGTGGAGAGATCCTCAGTGCATGATGGGAGTTCCCCCAGCAGTCTAGACCTATAGCAGCATAACTAAGTGATGGTTCAGGACTCACCTGATCCAGAACTAACTATAGGCTTTATCAAAGAGGAATGTTTTAAGTTTAAATGCAGAGATGGTGTCTGCCTCCTGAACCCAGAGTGGGAGCTGGTTCCACAGGAGAGGAGTCTGTGTGATTATGTATTTTTCTTTAAAGCACTTCGACAGGGCGTCAGCTCTTATCCTCAAAAGCTCTCTTAACATCATCAGTGTCCTCTACATGTGTGGGACCACTTTTTCATGTAGAGATATTTGCTTTTACTTTTGCATCTGTCAACATCAACACACCCTCTCACCTCATTAATCCTTTGGAGGATCTCCTGCTGCGTGCTCACATCCTCTGGACTTTGTGTGAACGTTCGCTCTGCTCTTCTCCCAAACTAAACAGGTCCTAACACGTCACATCACGCAATTCTCGATCTCCAACTGCCTCCAGTTCATCTCATCTAAGAACCACCCTCACGAGGCTTACAACCAATCAAATGACACAATTGACAGCCTGTGACTGACATCAGTCAAATTAAACAAACATAATCGATGACGTTTTTTCTTCAGCACACGCTACCAAGGTTTTTGGTAGATATATTATTCACCTGCGCAGAGGTTGCCCTTTGTTCATGTGACGCCAACACATCAGATTTGAACACAGGCGGAGAAATAAAATGTCAAAGTTCAGAATTGAAATTTAAATCTTCTCATGATTGGCTTCAGATTTTTTTAACAGGTAATTCTTTAGTCTAAAAATCCAAACATCAGATTTTGACTACACTTAGAAGTTAATTCCGACTGTTCAACATGTTGTATGTTTGATGAACCCATTTTCCTTCTCTTGATATATACAAATTATCAAGATTTAAAATGAAGCACAGTAATAGTGATATGTACAATATAGTTCACTGGATTTTTTTTCCTCACCAGTTGATTCTGACGGAGCCTCTGTGTTGCAGGCTTCTACCAGTTCGTTCGGCCACATCACAAGAAGAGGTTTGATGAGAGGTGTGTGGAGCTGACAGGACAGGGCTGCGGATACAAACCTGACCACTCACTGTCAAAGGATGAGAAGAAAGTGTTGATACTGCAGACTGGTACGGATCACTCAACCCATCGCTCTCCTCTGCGTGTCAACAAACGTGTCTGACAGTATTAAACAAAACTGGCACGCTCAAACAAAATCATTGAGCAATTCTTTCAGTTCATTCTGTTAATTCTGAAATTTGTGTCATTGGGAGACAGAAGGTTGTTTTTCGAAAAAGATCAAGAAGTTACTAAAACAAAGTGTCGTTATCTCACTTTAGTGTAAAAAGTTGTGTCACAATACTAATAACTATTTGTTTGAATAGTTATAGTTTATATGTAAGTCCTCATTCCAGCTCCTGTGTCTATGTTATAAATAATTTCAGTCGTTTTTCTTTTCTCCAGAGTAGCCACTACTAATACTTTTTTCTGCTTGATCATTCTTAATCAATACAGTCAGAACAGCTCTGTTTCATTGCATATGATGGAGAGCTCATCTGTCTTGTTTTCTACCAGCCACAGACCATCAGCCTGCTGTGAGTCTGTCCTCCACCAGTGGGACGTCTACCTGCAGGCAGCTTAATACAGAGCACCTCAACAAAGGGGGACCTCACTTAAACCAGCAAGGATTAAGAGAATCTGCGACTGGTAGGACATCCTTTAACCTCTGATGCTGTGTCCGCTACACAATGATTCGTTCATCTCTTCACTCTCAATCTGACAGAAAAAGATTCCGGAAAAAAAAAAAGTATCTTTTTATTTGGAAAGGCACATTTCCATCACATACATTATTTACATATTATACATATATTTTTTCCATATTGCCCTCCTTGGGATTTTCTTTTATGAACCACTAATTATTATTATTAATTATTATTATTCAAAATAACAAAACAGAACAGAACAGAACAGGGGAGCACACCAATCAAATGACAATCAAAACATCAGAGAGGGCAGGTTCACACCAAGCACAAGTACAGTCAATAGAGTTTGCTTTTCATACATGAACAATGCAGCACTTAAGACACATACTGAGACCCCACACACATGCACATGCACACACACTTGCTCGCAGACTTAATACTAGGGGGTCAGACAGAGTTTGCAGAGACTCTCTCTTTGGATATTTGCTTTCACACATACAGCCCCTTCTGAGTTCTGTGCATATCTGAAAACAGCTTCAATGTGCTGAATGAATGTGTCACTAAGCATTAGATAAGCTCCAGCCCCCTTTCTTGTGTTCTTCAGCTTCTGCTCCGAAGAAAGACGTCCACGCTGCTTTTCTGGCTGATGTGAAAAAAGCCCTGGGAGCAGAAAAATCAGCTGAGCTCTTTCGGACCATTCACAGCTACAAGAAGACGGACAACTATGAACAGTTGGTGACCACAGTGGTGAGCTTATTTACAGAGAGAGACGAGGACTTCAACCTTCTAGTCCGTAAGTTCTAACAAATGACCGCATACTTTGACTGTAAATCAGTTTAAATGTTTGATTCAGCGGTTCTCACTGTTCATTTTCATATTTCTTTCATGTTTTATTCATTAAGGATTTGGCATGTTTATTCGCCCCCACCATAAGAAGCAGTACAAAGAGATGGTGGATGCTCTGAAAGGTCAGCCAGTGTGAACTGCTGATGTTCCTACTGTGAATGAAGACCTGCAGAGGAAAGGTATATTACACAAACACTGATATTTATATACTTTGGGGAGCAACAGAGAAGTTGATAACCAGCTTCATAGAACTGATTATTAGGACGATCAATGGTGGATTCAATTCAATTCAATTCAATTTTATTTATATAGCGCCAATTCATAATTTACATTATCTCAAGGCACTTTACATTTAAAGGTCAAGACCTTAAAACAATATTAACATAGAGAAACCCAACAGTTCCCACAATGAGCAAGCACAGGCGACTGTGGAGAGGAAAAAGTCCCTCATTAACAGGGAGAAACCTCTGGCAGAACCAGGCTCAATGTGGGCGGTCATCTGCCTCGACCGGTTGGGGTGAGGAAAGAAAAGTAAGGGGGGAGGAAAGGAGAGATGGGTGGAAAGCGGGGGAGAGAGAGAGACCGGGAACAATTGGGCACCAATCACTATCAGGGCTGACTATAACAATAACAATGTGGTGATCTACAACAGGATTAGATATATTAATGAATTACTGAGTTATTTTAATTAATGCTAACAATGTCGATGGTAGTCGTTGTTGTCCTGCAGTCCCGGTGCCGGAGTTATCTGAAACGAGAGAGAGAGAAGAGCCAGAGGGACTATGGGAGGACAAAGTGACACTTTGACATGATGACATGTTAAAACTAATAAATAAATAAATAAACAGGTGTGGGGGGGCAGAGAGAAAGAGAGACAGAGGGAAGTGAAGAAGTGCTCAGTGCATGATGGGAGGTCCCCCAGCAGTCTAAACCTATAGCAGCACAACTAAGGGATGGTTCAGGACTCACCTGATCCAGTCCTAACTATGCTCACACATTGCAGGTATTTCTCTTTTCTTACAGCTTTTAACTCCCTCACACTCAACAAAACAGCACTGTTAGGTGCTCACAGAACAATACTGTCTTTTTCATGTAGCCTTACAATTCCTTTGCAATTTCTTTGCAGCTTGTCACCTCCTTTGAGAATTGGAGGCAAGATTGTTTCCTCAGGCAGCCACAGAGCTGTTAATGAAATGTTCCTTCTGGCAAGCTGAGCTCTGTTTAGTGGCAGTGACTCCTCTGAACACTGCAGCTGGATGTGTTGTGGTTAGGAAGACCTGTACATCTCAGACTGAGTAGACGAACCAGAGATACTTTTGGATTCAACATCATTTTGAAGTGACGCCTGTAACTCCTGACGACGCTCGACAGCAGAGGCCATGATCCTGTTTTCTCCTCCATCTGCCCAACAATGAAGTAGAGTAGATCACTAATTTAAAAGGTGTTTTGAAACATGGGCTGTAAAGGTTTAGAATTTAATAAAGTAAAGCAGACTGTCTACTGACACTAGGTCTTATAATAATGTCATTAAAGGTGAACTTGTGATATGTGGTGGCAATTTCTGTGAATCAAGCACTCAGTCACACACTTGTCTTTCTTTAAGTATAATTCAGCATCTGCAGATGTACTCAGTACAATCACCTGAATGACGTGTACAAATGAGCAAAGAACGGAGGGGGAGTCTGTGTCTTTTTACTCACAGGCCCCCTACCATTGGGTATGTAAAGGTATTTATTACCCTCCTGGTTTCTTATCAGTTGGGGAGACATGCTGCCTTCACGTCTCTGTGGAAGACCCCTGGTGTAAATCCCAACCATATAAGAGGCCATAATGTCAAAGCCTCTTTGCAATAATCGTAAACCTAAAGTGGCCTTTTAGATTTACAATCTGGTCAACCTTCCACACACATCTGCTCATGCTGTATCACATACACACATTACAAAATGTCTTTTACAAATATTAGAAACAAAACATTTTTAGTGCATTGAATGTATGAAATTATTCATGGCTCAGGTTTCTTCAGCCTTCTATATGCTACCTGCTGATGTTAGGTCAAACTTCATTGTGTCATGTTTGCACAAGCTATTAGGAGCAGACACATGGCTGAATAAAGCAGACCTCTCATGGAATGTGATGTATTGTAGTGTCTGGTCTGTGTCACCACACCTTGTATGGATTATGAAAAATGCATCACTCGATGTTGTGTTTTGTCATGACAAGCACCTGAGCATATCCCAACCAGTTACAACATCAGATCACTGACTGGAGCACACACGAAAAAAAAAACCCATGATTTCATTTGATACAGTAACTGCAATATATTTTTTAAATCCAAGTTATTTTAAAATCTGTTATTTTTATTAAATATTAAATATTAAAAAGGCGAAGCAAATATAATTTTACTTTCCGTCTGGGGACTAATTGAGTGATACTTCAGTGTTTTTTAACTATTTTTCTATTTGTCTCTTATTATTTTTATTATTTGTTTTCATTTCCTGTAATGCTGCTGGAATTTTAATTTCCCTGAGAGATTTTCCCCAAAGGATCAATAAAGTTCAATCTTATCTAATCTCTGATTTGTACTCCTTGATTTGAGTGCTGCTTTTGACACAGTGGATCATTGCATTCTATTGGAGAGACTGAGGAAATGGGTGGGCTTAACAGGTACTGCAATGAATTGGAACAAATCTTAAACATCAGAGACAAAAGTCTGCATGCTGATAACCAATGCTGTTCTGTTCTCATTGCATATGTTCCCATTAGGTAATATCGGGAGACATGATGTTGAGCAGCATGTCAATAAACTTGTACAAATGTGTTTTTATCAGCTGAGAAATATTGCGAGAATAAATTAGATTTTGTTTGTTACATTTTAAAGAAACAGAAACTATTTTACATGTGTTTATCTCATCACGCCTGGATTACTGCACCAGTCTTTGTTCTTCCTTTGATAGTGAATCTGTAGAACTTCTTCAGACAGTTCAGAACTCAGCTGCCAGGTTTTTAACCAGAGTAAACAGGTTGGAACTCATCATTCTGGTTTTAGCCTCTTGACACTGGCTTCCATTGTATTTTGGAATAGGGTTTAATGTTCTTTTTAATACTTTTTAATACAAGGCACTTAATGGTCAGTCTTCAGATAATTGTGAATCTTTCATCCCCATTCAACCCTGAGTATAAAGTCAGAAGAGATATATGAAGAAAAGATTATCCCGAGGACAGAGTCAGCAGAGAAAATTGAAGACCAGACTGTCCTGAGGAAAGAGACAACAAAGACAACTGAAGACCAGACTGTCCTGAGGAAAGAGACAATTGAAGACCAGACTGTCCTGAGGGTGGACTCAGCAGAGATGAATAACGACTGCTCGCTCTTTGAGATCCTCTATCAGGGGCCTCTAATCTGTTCTCAGCTAAAGACTGAGGGGTGACAGAACTTTAAAAATGTTTGAGAACTCTGAGGCTCTGTTCATCTTCTTTGATTATTGGCGGGTGACAACCAACATCAGTGCATTACTGCCATCTGCTGTGTCTTCCCCTTCTTTGTCTTATGAGTGTTTGTTTGTTGTACGTGTTTTTACTTGTTTTCTTTCATTGTGAGGCACTTAACCTATTTTGAGATGTGCTTTATAAATACAAATATTATTATTATCATCATTGTTGTTATTATTATCGTTATTATTATTGTCATCGTTATTATTATTGTTATAATTCTCACCATCACTATTATTTTGTTATCATTATTATCGTTATCATTATTATTATCGTTTTTATTGTTATTCTTAGAAGATAAGAAAAGATGGAGAATATCCCTTGTAAACAATCATTATTTTCATTGCCATTATCATTATATTTTATTATTATAATGATCATTATCATTATTATTATCATCATCACTTTTATTAAAATGATTCGTCAGCAATTATAATAATTATTATAATAATAGTGAGAGCCACTTTCTAGGAAATGAGTCCTGGTGGTCCTGGTACTTTCCAAGAGCTAGCGGGAAGTAGTGACGACATCACGAGGTTCCCAGTCAAGTATCGCGACAGGTCACGCAGCCCAGGACTCAACATGGCAGGCAGTAAGTTGTCGCTGGAAGGCAGAGTGAGTGTGAGATGTTTTCTTCTAGGGCTCAGCGTGGTTATCATCCCGCTGATCAGGACGTGGTTCGGACATCTCGACTGGGTCTTCGATTACCTGACGGAGACTCCGGGCAAAATAGCGATTTGCGTCCAGGTAGCAGTGATGAACGGCCTGCTGCTGGTCACATACAGAGGTCCTCTGTACAAGGTAAACTCCTCATGACACTGAGGAGACTCACTCTTCTCACTGCTGTCTCACTTCCAACGAGCCACCGTCTCGAAGTGACTCCGCCATTTGAGGCAGTGCCGCTCTGCTAATGGTAGCTAGCTTCGCTCAAGCTGACAGTTGGCTAACTGCTGCCACACGTTAACTTAAGCTGATTACCGGTGTGCTCTGAATAGATCCATAATCCAGACGAAGCCTGTTCTCTAAACCTCGGAGTGCGCAGGTGAAGCAGCGCGACACTGGCTGTAGCTCGGTGAAACCACCTGAGACCTCCGTTAAACCAGCCTGATGAGAGAGAACTGCTACTCTGTCTGAGCCCTGACAGCTCCCGTGCTGCTGGTGTGTGAAGGTGGTGGGAGAAGCAACAAGGCGTTCTTCGAAAAAAAAAATAGAGTTCCATTAGAAAGCTTCGTCAGGTGTAAGGAGAACACTCACTGCTGTTGATCTGGATTGCACCAGATCATAATACACATTGTCTCAAGGTGCTTTGCATAGAGGGTCGATACCTTACAAATGCTAGAGTTCCCTCAATGAGCAGCACTTTGGTGACTGTGGAGAGAAAAACTCCATCATTAACTAGAAGAAGCCTTTAGAACCAGACTCAGTGCGGACCAACATCTGCCAAGACCTGCTGGGCTGAGAGGAGAGCGATGGGGGGAGAGGAGCACAGGAGCAATTGTGTACCATGATGTCTCAGCTCTGACAGACTAGTTGTTACAGTGGAAACAATAAGAGTGATGATTATGGATGTAAAGATGTGGTGTAGGTGTGTCTGAGGCCGGCAGCTGTTAACCTGGGACATGTTTGACTGCAGGTGGCGGTGAGAGCCTGTTTCCTGGGGGTCACTTTTGGTTGTGGCTTAATCATCAGCTTCTCTGAAACCACTTGGACACATTTTGGCTGGTATGTATGTATATATATATGTATGTATGGTATGTATGTATCATTTGTATCGTTTGGATGTCTCAATGCTGAAGTGTACAGATCTACTTCATTGATTCTTATACTCCATTTCTATTAAATCCAGAGCTTCAAACTAACTTTGTACATTGGTTGCACTAGTGCGTCTAACCTTTTTCATGTAGGAACCAAATGAAGAACTATATCCACTAGGTGCTCTGAAAATTAGCCTTCTGGTACCACAATAATACCACTATTGTACTTTTTCTTGACATTGTCCATATACATGGGTCATTTCTTAGTCAAGGCTGGGTCTCACTGTTGATTTCCCAAATTGATTCGATTCTGATTCACAAGGTTTCGATTTGGTTTCCAATTTGATTCAATATCTGTTTAGTTCAGGATATTTCATTGTACAATATCAATTCACCTTGGATATGAAAAAAATCTCTTAGAGAATTCTCTTATTACAAATATTAAGGTAGTCCTGTTAAAATAACACACACAATATATTGTCCCAGAAATTATTGTGATACATTTTTTTTATTGTCATCATTTTAAAAACTTCTTATACCACTGATGCAATGAAAATATTACATAATCGTGCAACTACACCCTTTCAAAGAGTAATGAACTTTCATTCTAAGAATATTCAGTCTGACATTTAAATTAGAATTTGAAATATTTATATAGCCTGAACAGGTAAAACATATATAAAATAAGCCACTCACAACCAAAACAATGAATTAAATGGACTCTCTGGCTGTTAACAAAAATAGTTCATGGATAAAAATTCAACATTTGGCACAGGGTATGTGGAACCTGCTGAGGTAAGAGGTGGTTATGATTCAGATCGGCTTTTAGGTTTGTATTGTATTGTTGTGTGTGGCTGGTGAACTCTATTAAACCCTCGAACAATCAAGCAATCCTTGTTGCTCAGGTCTGAAGAGATGAGTGTTGAAGCAGGCCACGTGTCCTCTCACGACAGCAGGATGTTGCGGTGGTGATGCAGCTGAACAAGTGTAGTAACGGTTCTTCCTCTGTGCAGGTACCTGTGCTCCCTGTCGTTCTTCCATTACTCTGAGTACCTGGTGACGGCCATCATCAACCCTCACAGCCTGTCGCTGGACTCCTTCCTCCTCAACCACAGCATGGAGTACACCCTGGCTGCCATCTCGTCATGGGTGGAGTTCACTGTGGAGAAGCTGACAGTTCCAGGTTGGTGTGTCATCAGTCTCATTGCCACTGGTCTCCGTCCACTCAGAAATATTGTGTGTATTTTGTATTACATCAGTGTGATCTCAGCTCAGGACAACGTGCAGACTTGATATACAGAGCAACATTCTACAGTTAACTCCTTTAACTGTAGAATGTTTCTGAATCCCCAAATATGCCCCAACAGATAAAGACAATCCAACATTCAAAGTCAGGATGTTTGAGCTCCTTCACTTAACCAGTTAGTCCACTGCTTTACAGTTTGTGCTCTGCTTCCTTGTGTGATGTGGAAAAGGTCACATGTCAGAATTCAGACGTATCCTAATTAGAATCTGACGAGTGCAGAGCCTGTCACTGCAGGTTCACAGTTTTCCAAATATTTTTGTTTTTAATTGTGAACATGCTGTCATCAGTGACATCATCCAATGGTTACAATGGGAACAGTAATTGCAGATTACCAGTAAAATAAATTGAGGAATCTTGTATATAGTCCATAGCAGGGCTGTAACGATTCTCGAACCAAAACCAAAATCATGGTCCAGACGTCCACGGTTTCGGTTTGCAATACACGAAAACAGAACCGCGACCCTGCCAAACCCCACACACTGCCTCAGCAGCAGGTGCAGCCTGTTGCATGGGTGCATATGTGTTCAATCACACTCCTATTCAATCACAACCCTGCGTTATCTGAACCAACACAGAACTTACTAGTATCTTCAGAGCAGTCTGGTGGATTGTTTATTCCCTATGGAGTTTCCCTGGAGCTGCCGGCCAGGTTGTGCCCAACTGACTGACAGACGAGACCCTCAACGGTACCTAAGTGCCCTGAACATATTGTATACTGGAACGCTTGTCTTTCTGTTGACTTTCCTGAGTTGTTAGTTTATGAAGATCTGCTGTAAAACTCAGGACAGGTTTTCTCTTGTTTTATTTGATTTTCCTCGTGTGAATGCATTGAACTGAACTGAACTGTGTTGGGCTTGTGGGGGAGACTGAAACAGACTTTGTAAATATAAGGTTTGAACTCTGGACATTTCAGACACACTGGGATGACATGTCCTCTCCTGTCCCCACTCTCACAGAGCTGAAGCAGCTGAGCTGGCTGAGCATTGTGGGTCTCCTCATGGTCCTGTGTGGCGAGGGCCTGCGGAAGGCTGCCATGTTGACCGCTGGCTCAAACTTCAACCACATTGTCCAGAACGAGAAGGCCCATAGTCATGTGCTGGTTACTGGCGGGGTCTACGCCTACTTCAGACACCCTTCCTATGTGGGATGGTTCTACTGGAGCATAGGAACACAGGTGAGCTGCTACAGCACACATGATTCTCTCATTCTAATGCTGCCAAACACCAGCACATCGTTTTTAGTGATATTCCACTATTTTCCTTTTTGTTAGTCAAAAAATGATGGTTTGAAATGAATATGTATCACTGTGGTCTGTGCTTTGATCGTTTGGTGATCATCACATTTCAGAGTTGCTCCAATGCCTCATCTAATAATGAATTTAGTCATATAATCAAAAATGGGGCCGTTTCAGATTTGATCCAACAATACTGAAGGGCTGGCTGGAGATGAATACCAGATTCCATGTTGTAGGAATAACTGAAATTTGGAGGATTTGGAGTCTGTCGGTCATGTGTTTTCTGACACTGTATCATCAAACGTAAATGGTTGGTAAACAGAATGCAGGACTGAAAATCAGCATCAGACAGAATGTGTAGATCATGAGCTGCAGCTCCCTGCGTCATCCTCATATTTCATGAAAAACTCTGCTGCCCATATGACAGACAAATCATCCTCTCCACGGAAGAGACCATTTGGTTTTGGGTCACAGAACTGCTCATTTGGCAGAAATGTAGAAAAAAAGAGCAGAAACTGTTCAATCTGGAGCCATAATAACAGACAGATGAGACACAGTACTGACTTGTACTGACGTTTCTTGTGTTCTGCTTTGTAGATTGACAACACTGTTGACTGTTGCAGGTCTTGCTGTGTAACCCGCTGTGTATACTGGCTTACACGATAGCCAGCTGGCGGTTCTTCCGGGAGCGGATTGAAGAGGAGGAGCTCTCTCTTATCCACTTCTTCGCAGAGGACTATGTGGAGTACAAGAAGAAGGTTCCCACTGGGCTGCCCTTCATCTCAGGCATCCGTGTCAACTAGTCCCAGCAGCTTGGATCCTGGACATAACAGACTTACAACACTAAACCAGGTCAGACCTGGTGGGTGTGCGGTGTCTGCCGTGTCGGCTGCTCTCCAGAGGGAAACCCTGCAGCTGGCTGAGAGCCTGTAGCTCAAAGACAAAGACTGAGCGCTGGGAGGACGGTGGGCAGCTGGGCTGCTGTTTTTCTACCAACCTCAAAAATCCAATTAAAGACCAGAGAACCTCCACTGTTCTAGATATATTCCAATAACATCCACTCTATCTGTTTGAATTGTGTTTCTGTTTGCATGCTTTACACATGCCTAGTGTTTTCACTGATGAGCTGAAGAATGATACGTGCACTGGGCCCTTTGGTATCGTACTCCAGCAGAGGGTGAAATGATGATCCTCTGAAGTTTAAATGGGAAATGTTTCACGAGGAATTATACAATAGTTATTTTCAATGAGTTCACATAGTAACTGGCACTGTCAGTAGTTAGGTCAAAAAGCACTCTCCTTAATTAGATACAGTGGAAACAGCTTACAGTGTTTTACCTTTGTCCCGGTTGAAAAAGACAATATAAGCAGTTAATTAATAAAAGTGAATTGTATAGCTTCTATATGAACACACACACTGACTCACTTTGCTCGCTCTCTCTTTCTCTCTCTCTTTCTCTCTCTCTCAGACTCAGACGACGTGTGTCACCTGCTACAGTTTAAACGTCACTATATCAACACATAATGATCGATACCTTTCTTCAATGCGTAAAATCTTTCTTCACAGCGGCGCACACACACTCATCAGCCCGTCCCGCTCGCTCTCTTCCTTTCTCCTGCGGGCACTGACACACAGTGTCAACAGACACGTGTAAGCTCAGACTGGACTATAAAGACAGTTGATCACTATATCCGTGATCACTATAAGTGGTTTCCACTGTATTTCCATTTCAAAACAAAAAAAAGGCTTTAAGGAAAACTGTACAGCCACATACTGTATTAGAGCTCTTTGTTGGTCTTCTCACTATCTTGTTATCAAGACTCATCCCTGGACATGAGGCACGTCAGGTCAATGGTTATTGAGTCTAATATGGCAAAGGACCAGTAGTGTTGCTGCGGCTCTCAGGTCTGTATGTATCATTGTCATTAGGGGGATGAATACGTGTTTGTATGCTTGGGGACATTGTGGGTCTCTCTTCTTTAAGTTCTTATAAACATGTCCAAGTCATGGGAGTGTTCATTGGCCTTGTGCAGTTTGTGTGGGGATGCAGACCTGAGACACACGTTAACCCTTCTCACCTGGACTCTTAACGGACGGTTGCTGTCGTCTTTCAGTCAACCATATCACAATGTCCACAGTACCTACCACTGTATACCAAAGTTCAGCTTGTTGGCTTCACTCTACATGGTGTTCGCTCATTTCAGCTTTGCATCTACCAACTTGACACTTAAAATCGTGTATGCTGCAGTTGCATGAGGGCTGGTTGATAAGTTCATGGTGGAAGGTAGGAGCAGACCTATCAGAAAACCTCTCACATTTATATTTCAACATAAATCACTTCATAGATTTGCACTCCTTGTTCAGTGGTTGTGAATCCTGTCTTTGTAGAACCCAGCATCTTGGGCGTCTTGTCATCCAGCCCCCCCCCCCCCGGTCACCTTTGAGTTCATCAATGCACTTCTTCACCAGGCTGTAAGAAGGGGCTACCCTCCCTTAGCCATCCTGTTGACCTCTGATGATGAGGAGCCTTTTCAAACTCTGTGCCTCATCACTAGCCATATTTTCTACATAGGAGGTGCATGTGTGAACACAAATGTCTGAGTGAGACGCTCCGCAGTTTCTGCAGACTTTCCCTATGTGGTCTCCTTGTATAGAGTTGGTAGAAATCCAAAAGAAGTCGATGTGTGAACACAGCAGGGGGTCCCCCGCTGGTGATCTCTGCGGCAGAGTTAATACATAATTTCCTGCCTCTGCTGCACCCGGCTACTCCATCTCTCGTCTGAATAATGCGTAGGATTTGTTGCTGTTGTGAACACACCTGTGGAGAAAACCTGCTGTGTTGTGCATGTGTGAACTCGAGACAATTCTCCGGATTTCACCCCCAGGCCATGTCTGAAAACGGCTACTGTGAGAGTTGAAAGTGCATGTACCAAGAGTTGTATAACTCATCTCCTCGTACCTTAGTCCACAAACTTCTGAATCAGCCCTCTTAACAGGATGTTTACTATCATTTCACTGTCTAAGTTAAACTATAGAGTCTGCTAATTGTTACTATAAACACTCAGGACAAGCTTGATACAAGAAGACACAAGAAACATTCAACCAATTCATGAAATTAGTTTAAATTTTGACCAGTGGCACAATCTACTGAATGCTGGGTTTGTGTAGTGCAGTCAGAAGCTGCATGTACATGTGGGTTGTGTGTGTAGTCTGATTTTAAAGTGACACTTGTAGCATTTAAGTGAAGTGCTCTGTGTAGTTTAAGACTATGAGACGTCTGTATGAGGTGTTCAGATGATGAGCTGCCTGCAGCATGGAACCTGATTGGTTTCCGGGTGTGTTGCACTTTTACTGTATATCGTCCATTCATCGTAGGTCAGTATTAAGCAGTTTGATACTCCGACTGAAAACTGTTGGCAGATTACTGTGCATTTATTCACAAAGCAGATTTTCTCAACACCAACTGTGTGGATTAAAATTGAGGCAGTTATTATTAAGGCTCTGTTGATATTATTCTCATTATGCCATTAATAATAATATGCCGATAATTCCAACACACATGAATTGAAACAAGTGTCAAGAAACCCAGAAAGGAAGTGGCACTCCAACAACTGTGTTGAAAGTCATCCAGCCTGGAAAGATAGTATTAGAGTTTATAAGAAGGCCCTCTACAAAGCAAGAGCTGCTTACCACTCCACATTAATAGAGGACAATAAAAACAACCCCAGGTTTTATCCAATTACAGACCAATATCCAACCTCCCCTTCCTGTCTAAAATCCTTGAGAAGGTTGTAGCCAATCAGCTGTGTGAGTTTCTCCAGGGAAGTAATTATATGAAGACTTTCAGTCAGGGTTTAGAGCTCATCACAGCACAGAGACAGCCTTGGCAAAAGTCACTAATGACCTTCTAATAGCTTCAGATCAAGGGTTTGTGTCTGTCCTTGTCCTGTTAGATCTCAGTGCAGCATTCAACACAATGGATCATCAAATTTTATTACAGAGACTAGAACAGCTAATTGGCATTAAAGGAACTGCCCTAAACTGGTTTAAATTATATTTTTCAGATCAATGCCAATTTGTACAAATTAATGATGAGTCATCTGTGCGCGCCAAAGTGTTCCTCAGTGTTCTGTGCTCAGCCCAATTTTATTCTCATTATGCTTCCACTAGGAAACATTATCAGGACACATTAGTACATTTCAACTGCTATGCAGATGACACCCAGTTATACTTATCAGTAAAACCAGAACAGTGTAATCTATTAACTAAACTTCAAGCATGTTTCAAGAACATAAAAACCTGGATGACCCATAACTTCCTCTTATTAAACTCAGATAAAACAGAGGTTCTAATACTTGGCCCTAAACACATTAGAGATACATTATCTAATGATATAGCTGCGCTAGTTGACATTGTCCTTTCTTCCAATGAAACAAGCAGGAATTTGGGAATTACCGTTGATTCTGATTTGTCCTTTGGTTCTCACGTAAAACAAATTTCTAGGACTACATTCTTTCACTTAAATAATATCTCAAAAATCAAACGTGTCCTGTCTCAAAAAGATGCAGAAACACTAGTCCATGGCTTTGTCACATCCAGACTTGATTATTGTAATTCCTTATTATCATGTACTAGCAGTAAGTCATTAAAGACTCTGCAGCTTGTTCATAATGCTGCAACACGTGTCCTGACAAGAACCAGGAAAAAAGATCACATTTCTCCTGTATTAGCTTCACTACACTGTCTTCCAGTTACATCGAGAATAGAATTTAAAATTCTCCTTCTCACCTACAAGGCCCTTAATAATATGGCACCATCATACCTTAAAGAGCTCATAGAGCCATATCACCCCACTAGAGCACTGTGCTCCCAGAATTCAGACTTACTTGTTGTCCCTAAAGTCTCTAAAAGTAGAATAGGAGCCAGAGCTTTCAGCTATCAATTCAATTCAATTCAATTTTATTTGTATAGTGCCAAATCATAAAATACATTATCTCAAGGCACTTCCCATGGAAGGTCAGGACGTTAAAATCAAAATATAAAGAAACCCAACAGTTACCACAATGAGCAGCCCTTTGGTGACTGTGGAGGAAAAACTCCCTCATTTACCGGTTGGGGTGAGCAAAGAAAATGGGGGAAGGAGATGAGAGATGGGTGGAAAAGAGGGGAGAGAAGAGAGAGGGAGAGTGGGGAGAGAAAGACCGGGAACACTTGAGCACCATCAGGTATTAGATCTGACTAGTTAAAAAGTAAACAACAGTGTAAAGACATTTAATTATTATTGATAACAGACACAATTCATATCATAATGAATTACTGATATATTGTAATTAATAATAGTAATAATGGTAAAGTTGTTGTCCTGAGGTTCCGGGGTCAGAGATATCTGAAATGAGAGAGAAAAAGGGAGAGAGAGAGACTATGGGAGTACAAAGTGAACAAGTCATTGACATGTATTAAAATAAATAAATGAATGAATATGGGGGGGCAGAGAGACAGAGAGAAGTTGAGAGGTCCTCAGTGCATGATGGGAGTTCCCCCAGTAGTCTAGACCTATAGCAGCATAACTAAGTGATGGTTCAGGACTCACCTGATCCAGCCCTAACTATAGGCTTTATCAAAGAGGAACGTTTTAAGTTTAACTTTAAATGCTGAGATGGTGTCTGCCTCCTGAACCCAGAGTGGGAGCTGGTTCCACAGGAGAGGAGCCTGGTAGCTGAATGCTCTACCTCCTGTTCTACTCTTACAGACTTTTGGAACCACAAGAGAGCCTGTGTTTTGTGAACGAAGTGATCTTTTTGGATAATACCGTGTTATCAGGTCTTTGATATATGAAGGGGCTTGATTGTTAAGGGCTTTAAATGTGAGGAGCAGGATTTTGAAATCTATTCTGAATTTTACAGAGAGCCAATGTAGAGAAGCTAAGACAGGAGTAATTTGATCTCTCCTTAGAGCTCCTGTCAGCACTCATGCTGCTGCATTTTGGACCAACTGGAGACTTTTTACAGACTTCCTGGGGCATCCTGATAATAAAGAATTACAGTAATCTAATCTAGAGGTAACAAATGCGTGGACTCGTTTTTCAGCATCCCTCTGAGACAGGATGTTTCTAATTTTGTTAGAATAATTGTGCAGGTGGAAGAGAAGCTGTCCTAGAGACTTTTTTTATGTGTTGGTCAAATGACATGTCCTGGTCAAACATATCTATCATAACTATCAGGCTCCTCTCCCGTGGAATCATCTCCCAGTTTCAGTTTGGGAAGCAGACACCCTCTCTGCAGTGAAGAATAGGCTTAAAACCTTCCTTTATGATAACGTTTATAGTTAGAGTTGGTCCAGGTTTGTCTTAGACCTGCTCCCTGGTTATGCTGCTATAGGTCTAGAATGTCGAGGGACACATGACACATGGAGCTTCTCTTTCCTCTCCTCCTTCCTTATCACATCAAATAAATTAATGTCTCATCAAACATGTTACTGACTTTACTTCTTCCCAAGAGTCCCTGTACCTTATCGTTCACAGATCCAGGGCCACGACTGCAGCCACATCGTGGATTATGATGATGGATCCCGAATCACAGATCGTGATCATAATGGCGGATCCTGTATCGTGTTGGCATCTGAACGTAGTGGTGGAACATGATCGAGGTGGAAGCTGATGGTGGACTATGATTACAAGACTGCTTGATATACAATGTCTACTCAGATACTCAGATACCATTACTGATAATAATTCCTCAATTCATTTACCATCCATCAAGCTACAAACTGTTTACTCTAACCAATGCTGTAATTGTAAAATTAATCTTAATCTTACTCATCTATTGCACTTCTGTCCGTCCTGAGAGAGGGATCCTTCACATGTGACTCTCTCTGAGGTTTCTACGTTCTTTTCCCCTGTTAAAAGGTTTTTTGGTAGTTTTTCCTAACTCTTGTTGAGGGTTAAGGACAGAGGATGTCACACCTTGTTAAAGCCCTATGAGACAAACTGTGATTTGTGATTATGGGCTATACAAATAAAATGTGATTGATTGATAGAGTGATGGGTGTGTGGAGGAACTGATAACAGTACATATATAATGTGATCCACGAGCAATGCAAATGAGATAAAGGATTATTAAAATGATTAGTGGAGGGAGATAGGGAGCCCTGCCACTAATACTGCATTACAGTAAGGCTGTAAATATTACTACTTGGTAAGCTTAAGTAAATTACCTGGTATGTAACTATGGCCTCCTCAGACCTTGTATCATTTCCTTTCCTTGGATATCAAAACACACCCCTGTTAAAATGCCAAGTTGTTGTTATGTAAAAAAAAATGAGAACAAGATAGGTCTTGTCAGAACTAGTTCCAACTTTAATGTGACCTGCAGTCAGTGAAGTTTTGGTAGTTTTTCCTTACTCTTGTTGAGGGTGCAGGACAGAGGATGTCACAACTTGTTAAACCCTATGAGGCAAATTGTGATGTGTGAAAGTGGGCTATACAAATACAATTTGATTGATGCATGGATAGATATAGACATAGATATGAGTCAGATAGGGCTGTCCTGTGTTTGTTATTCATGCTAAAATACACTGTGATTTCATAAAGCTCGATCCACATTAGTTCTTAGTTTTATTTGTATTCATGCACATACCAATCTATGTCAGAGCCAGCATATGAGGCCACATTGAAGTTTGGATATGATTGTGTCTAGATGTCTTTTGAATCGATTTCAGATAGGCGGATTCGATCGATGACTCGGCATTTGATTTGTGAATGACGCGCATGCGCACGGCCCGGGCTTCCTCTCCCCTTGCTTCTCCGCCATGGCGCCTATTGTGAGTAACGTCGCGTGTTCTTAAAGACGCAGAAATGTGGTGTATAAGCAGCGGCGAAGTCCGAGGGCAGCAGCGGGACGAAGCGTCGGTTTGTGGGTGTGGGTGGAGGTGAAGAGCGGGGCTGTGGTTCGGCTCAGAGGGGCCCACAGAGAGTTTAGTTCGCCGGGCTGTGCTGTGGCCTGTGGCCGCCTCCTCAGCGGAGCTCTCCACCACGTTGTCCGCTCAGCCCGTGTAGCAGCGGGGTGTTGCGCAGCATAGTACGGCTAGCTTAGCTTAGCATGTGCTAGCTGGACATGTTTTAAGGGGTCTGACGTCAGCGCGTCGTAGCAACATGCTAATGAAGCTAACACTGAGGTTCTCCTCGCCTGTCTTTTTCATTTTATAATCGCGTCCACGTTGATGCTGCGTCGTTCAGTGCGATCAAATGTAGACATGACGGTTTAGATCACAGGACAGGATGGTTAGTGTGGTGGAAGCTTTTCGGAACTAGTTTAAGTTGACAATCACCAGCAGATATCAGGGATCACCAGTTGTGTCCCTTGGTGTCATCTGGTGTTTCAGCACCCCCCTTGCTTAGACAGCCCCCCCCCAAAGGCTGATCAGACCTGGGTATGTGTCCCTGACATCCTTGGGCCCAGATGGGGTCTTTCCTCCTGGCGGTTCTGGTCTGGTGCAGGGCTCCTCTGTAATCCTGTGAGCATCATGAGCTATCTGTGTTCAGCCCTGTGATAACCTCAGCTGTTTTTTGGGTTTTTTTGTGTGCAGAAGAAGCAAAGCAGCGGTAAAGGTGGTAAGAAGAAGAAGCAGCTCCTGAAGTTCACACTGGACTGCACCCATCCGGTTGAAGATGGCATCATGGACGCTGCCAACTTTGTAAGTCCACCGCTTGACAGGGTTTTGTTAAAAACACATTGAATACAAATGCAAGTGCATGTCATAACTGTGAACAACACGTGACACAAAGTGCATGTGTTTAGCTTGATCCTCGACATTTCAGAGTAATCTACAAATGACTGTGTGTGTTTCCAGGAGCAGTTTCTTCAGGAGCGGATTAAGGTGAACGGAAAAGCCGGCAATCTTGGTGGAGGTGTGGTCTCCATCGAGAGGAGCAAGAGCAAGATTACCGTGTCCTCTGAGGTGCCCTTCTCCAAAAGGTGAGATCGGAAGCAGTGGCACTTGATTCCTTCTCATGGTACACTGATGGCAGTACACCCATGGGTCAGGGGTCACAACATCTTTTATGTGAGTATGTCAGAGTAGGCTGACATGGCAATCGTAGTCCAGAGGCTGTGAGACATGCTGCCTGCAGAAGTCTACAGTTTGGAGGACACTAGTGAATCCTTGTTAGCCTGCTCTATCCCAATATAGGTTTGTACTCAGTATATATAGCCTGTCCCCTCATTATAAGTATTTAATATCATTGAACTATCAACTTCTGATATTACAATTAGGGCTGCACAATATACCGAAAATGTATCGTCATTGTGATATCAACATGTACGATATACATATTGCAAGACTGCTTGAACTGCGATAAATGGTGTTCTTTGCCCCATTAAAGGGGAAGTTCGGTTTTTTTCAACCTGGTCCTTATTTCCAGCATATGGTATGCAGATCTACTCACCCATAAAGGTGTGGAGCAACTTTGAGTCCTTCGGACGCTTTTAGATCCACACGCGATCGGCGTATATCCATACAACGCAAGGTTTCGGGGCATCCACAATACAGCCTCTATATCCAAAGCAACTTACAGTAAGTTCAATTCAACCACAGAGTTGACTGTTGAGTGTCACACCCAGGTTCCTTGCGGTCTAACAACGGAGTTAACAACGGAGTTAACAACGACGATAGTAAGGAAAAGTAGCTCGATCTTGTCACGGTTGATTTTCAGGTGGGATGCGGACATCCACTGAGATGTCAGTCAGACATTTGTCCTTCTACCTGTGGTTCAGACTGGGGAAAAAATCTGTTGGGTGTCATCTGTGTAGCTGTGGTGAGAAGCCATGTGAGTACAGAGAGAAGAGGAGAATACCCAGGACGGAACCTTGAGGGACCGCAGTAGTGAGAGGACAAGGTTCTGACACAGAACCTCTCCTAGTTACCCAGTTAGAGACCGCTCTTACATTAAGGTAGGATGAGAGCCGGGAGAGAGCAGAGCCTGAGACACCCATATCCTGTAGGGAGGAAATAAGGATTTGGTGGTTGCCAGTGTCATATGCAGCAGAAATCCAGAAGGATGAGGACAGAGGAGAGAGAGGCTGCTCTGGCAGTGTGACGTTGCTCAGAGACAGCATGGAGGGCAGCCTCAGTTGAATGGCCTGCCTAGTGAGGATCAAGAAGGTTGTTCTGGTGTTGTGGTGGCGCTGTGGTCGGGCTGTGCGCCTTCAGTGTCTACAGAAACCGCTTACTGTATGCGGTCTACATAAGGGCTGCACCATCATCATTGCTATATCCGCATGCGCGATATAAGTATTGCAAAAGACTGATGAATGGTCTTCCATGCAGCATGTATTCGCCCTCTGCATGTCCCAGATGATAAATGAATGATATTCAGATCATTGAAGGGTTTGAGAAATTTGACATAGTGAGGCGAGATCTACAACAAGGTTATCGCCTATCAAATGTTTTCCTAATGTCTTGCAGCCTTAATTACAACTGTTCTACTGCACAAAAGACAAGAGACCTTTTGAGTGAAATTGAGACATAGTGAGTAAAATTTGTGGAGCAATAATAACTTCAGAAGGTTAACATGTGGTCTAGATCCCACATGTCCATGCAGGTGCAAATACAGCAGATATATCTAATCCAATTGGATGAGCTTGTCTCCAGTTTTAAAAACGTTCTGTATGACAGGCTCACCCATCTGTCGTCATCATAACAGTGTTATTACTCCTGAGAAATGAGATTGACTTGAAGTGTCATCTTCAAGCAGCCAGCAAACTAAGTCACTCTATGATACATAGCAACTGTGTGCTGTGCTCTCACATCGGCTCCTCGACTTTCTGCTGACTTGGGCTGGATGGAGAAACCTTACAGAAAGTCCGGAGGCTCACTCAGACATTTGTGTTCACACATTCACATATTACTTACTTTCATTCATGATACATAGCAACTGACTAAGTAATTATGTAAGATAAGTAACTATCTTATTTATATTTATATTTACCGTGCACGCAGAATGGTTCAGAGCTCGTGATGTAACCAAAGCATTGTGGAAAAGACACCTCTTAAGCTGCTTGCAGACATGTACTGAACTGGAGATACTGCTGACAGTCCTCGGAGGGGCTGTATGTGTGAACACAAATGTCCGAGCGAGCCTTCTGACTTTCTGCAGAGTTTCTCAAGCCAGCCCCAAGCAGTCTGGACAAACTGATGTGAGGACACAGCAGGAGATCCTCTGCGAGTGTGTGGCTGGGACACTTATATCACATGAGAGCGCATAACCAAAAAACAGAAAAATATATAACGAATATCTCGGGATGAAAAAGCAGTCCCATATATGTAGAAGACACGGACAAAGGTTTTGGTGATAACTGATGGTGACGCTGATGTCAAAAACATGACGTGATCTCCGCAGCAGAATGACTATGTTACATCCTGCCTCTGTCTGCTGCACCATCCCTCACCTGAACGCTCCAGAGATTTCTGTGATGTTGAGAATTTGTCTGAGCAGAGAATCTTCTGCTGCGTTTTTACTGTGAAAGGCAAAGTCAGAGAAAATCGGGACCCACTTTTCCCGCCTTCTTTCTGAGGTCATGTATGAAAACTGCTTTATACAATACTATATATATATATATATATATATATATAACCCTCATTACCTTTATCAGACATAGGTATGTCACTATATGAAATTTTGGTGCCACAATTATTATCAGCAGAAATATCATGGTTTTATGACATTCTGCGATATATTATTGATACTATAGAAGACAAAAGACTCACAACAAGCAATATGTGCAGGGTGTGTGTGTGTGTGTGTGCTGGTCAGAAATCGAAAGTAAGTAAGCTCGCTGTGAACTCCTCTGATGGAGTTGTTTGTCCAGTGTTGGTGGAAATAAGGCCATTAAGTCAGTTCCCTCTTATCAACTAACGTTTCAGTGGCCTGCGCACACAAAACATGACTCGTGAGAAATTTCACTGTGCGGCGCACACACAAATTACGTGACTCATGAGAGGCAGGTCATGATAGTTAGATATCGTAGTTTTTACAATTCTTATGGTTATGAAATCGTGGCGTTATCAAACCGTGGTTATTGTAAAACCAGTTAATCCCGATATATCTGCTGTGTATATGACAATAAACATCTTGAATCTTGAATCCCTAATCATACATCAGTGGATTCAGTTGACTGTCGGGTTTGATTGACATCTTGTTCACCTCTGTAAAAAGTTTAGTTATGTGGCTTGGAAAATGACAAAGGTCTAGACCTGGGGGCGTCACAGCTGACTAAAGGGCCTACTCATATAAATACAAATGAGGAAGAAGTAGGGGTGTGCTATTTTAAAATAATATAATAATATCTCGATATTTGCAGGGAATTTGAAGATAACAATAACTAATAATGACCGGGCTCTCTGTCCGGAACGAATGGGTGAATGAGAGTTAGAGTGAGGGTGGGAGGGAGGGAAGGAAAAAGAGAGAGGGATAAGGCTGTGAGACCCACGCACACACACCATGCATGAGATTCAGGCTCTGCGATCTCTAGAACGCTGGAAAAATGATTTATTGTCATCAAATACTGGGCTGGTGGAGAAGAGCGCCTGCTCCATGTGCCTGTATCCGGGCTGGAATGACTCTGACTCGGCCAGTGGAGCTGGTGTGAGGCACCAGAGAGGGGCGCACGCTCCATGTGGCTCTACCAGAGATGTCAGGATTGACCGGTTTTACAATAACAGTAGTTTGATAACGTCACTATTTCATAACCATAAGAATTGTAAAAACTACGATATCTAACTATCGCGACCTGCCTCTCGCGAGGCACGTAATCTGTGTGTGCGCCGCGCGGTGAAACGTTTGAGGTCACGTTTTGAGTGCGTGAGCCAATGAAAAGTTAGTTGAGAAGAGGGAACTGACTTAACAGCCTTATTTCCACCAACACTGGACAAACAACTCCATCAGAGGAGTTCACAGCGAGAAGAGAAATCCTTGTTTACTTCTGGTTTCGACAGCTCCATAGGAGGGGCTGACACACACACACACACACACACACACACACACACACACACACACACACACACACATACACAACCCCCTCTCTCTCTTCCTATTAACCATTTTAAATGTAGCCAGGAGTTTAATTCACGGACATGAAGAATGAGGCTTGAACCAGGACACGTTTAGTTTTTCACAACTACTCAAAATGTCGCTCCCATAACAGAACCACTTCCATTGCTGACCCTTCAAAATAAAACTCCCACACAGATACACAGCTTATGACAGGAAACATGAATTTAGTGACCAACCTTCCACATTGAGGCAACTAAATAAATAGCTTACATAAATTACTTTTTATTTATTAATTAATAGATAAACGATACACTATAAAAACTAACTGGATAAAGTTGACGATAATACATATTTTAGTTCATAAACTATATTGTTAGCTATATATTAGCTTTATTGCTTGTTGTGAGTTTTTTCTTCTTCTATAGTATCGATAATCATGAAAACCGCAAAGCTGTGACATTTCCTCGGACAATCGTGGCACCAAAATCTCATATAATAATGACATCCCTAGGCTCTACCCAATACTCGATAACCTGAGTGTAGCACGACTCGTGCCACCGCGGGTTCCTCATCACAGTCAGTATTCGGTTTGCTTTCTTTATTCCTCCTCTACACAAATTTACACATGCATATTTCAATGTTCTTTTGCTGGGCTTCCCGGGTTGCCTCCAGCTTCTCCTCCTGTGTGTGTGTGTGTGTGTGTGTGTGTGTCTGCCGGCGCTGTCCCAGCACGCTACTGCTGATAAAAGGGGGGAGAGGGTCTTTAGCCAACACAGTACACCTGTACACAATCAGACTCTCTCCCTGGCACCAATCCCTGAGCCAGCTGCCCACTCTCTCCCTCCTGCCACCGACACTAACCACCCCCACTACCACAGTGAGTTTGCACATCATTAAAACAACAATTGAGATATTATCATAGACGATAAATATCATACACCCCTAGGAAGAAGACAGTAACAGTATTTGTATGGAGCCGGACAACTGACACAAACCCAGGTTTCAGTTGTTTCTCCTGCCAGACTTTGAATGAACAAAACGTATTGGCTGGATGGCTGAACCACATGTGTTATCATGTGCAGAGGGAAACCAGACCCTGAAAACTTCAGCTATCATTGACAAGCTGTTGGCAAGTTAAACAAACCATATTGGACATTTCCCGTTCTGAAGTCCCTACATCAGGCACCTGCCTCGTATTCAGTGCAATCTGACTTTCTTTCTGCATCTTGAGTCAACCTCCCCTTAGAACCCTTACCAAACAGAGACCCACTCAGTTCTCTGTGATGTGACTGTAGCTCACTGTGTTCAATGCTAAACAGTATTTTAGCGAGTTTGTGTAAACAATTTAAATTCAAAAATCCAGCAGTGATAATAGTACTATTAGGAATGGTGGCATTAACCATCAACTCGACTTATGTCACATTTAATGTCACACTAATGACGAGTCATGACGCTGACACATTATACACTGTTTTGCAGATACCTGAAATATTTGACCAAGAAGTACCTGAAGAAGAACAATCTCCGTGACTGGTTGCGTGTGGTTGCCAACACCAAGGAGAGTTACGAGTTGCGTTACTTCCAGATCAACCAGGATGAAGAGGAAGAGGAGGATGAAGATTAAATTCACAATTTATCTGATTTTGTACATTTGAATAAATGGTGTTTACAGTACAGAAGCTCGTCTTATGTGGTTTCTTTGAGATTTCCTCTTGGTGCCATATCGTTTGCTTTGATGACAGGTGGGTGTTGCAGTTATGTAAAAGTCCAGTTGTAAACATCTCCCATAAGAACCACAGATCTATGGCAGCCGAACAGCACTTGTGACATCAGGCACATATGCGGTTGTGTTCAAAATAATAGCAGTCCCACATCACTAGCAAGATAAATCACTGTTTTTGTTAGAATTTCAACTTCTACACTGCAAGTAAGTGTCTAGAAGGTTTAGTAAAGGTATAGAAAACCAACAGACCCAACAGGCATGATGTGCATGCTGCTGATTCTGTGAAACTGAATCATTTATTGAAAGGGGCGTGTTCAGAAAAATAGCATTGCTGAGTTCAATTAGTGAGGTCATTGATTACGTGAAAAAAATAGGTGTCAAACAGGTGGCCCTTATTTAAGGATCAAGGCAACTGACTCTGCAAATGCTGGCTGGGCATTTGACCTTGAAAAACAGTGAAATGGGTTGTTCAAGACACTGTTCAGAAGAAGAGCGTTCTTTGATTAAGAAATTAATAAAAGACCTATAAAGAAGTGCAGAAATTGATAGACTGTTCAGCTAAAATGATATCAAACGCTTTAAAATGGCAGCCAAAACCAGAAACACGAGGAAGAAAAAGAAAAACGACTATTCGAATGGATCGGAGAATAACCAAAATGGCAAAGGCTCAGCCAATGATCAGCTCCAGGAGGATCAAAGAAGATCTAAGTTTGCCTGTGAATACTGTAACAATCAGACGACGTCTATGTGAAGCCAAGCTAACAGCAAGAAGCCCCCGCAAAGTCCCATTGTTAAAAAAAATACATGTGATGAGAGCAAGATTGTTCTTTTTGGGTCTAAGGGCCACAGACAGTTTGTCAGACGTCCTGCAAACACGGAATTCAAGCCACAGTACACAGTGAAGACGGTGAAGCATGGTGGTGCGAGCATCATGATATGGGGATGTTTCTCGTACTATGGTGTTGGTCCTATTTATCGCATACCAGGGATCATGGATCAGTTTGAGTACATCAGAATACTGGAAGAAGTCATGTTGCCGTATGCTGAAGAGGAAATGCCCTTGAAATGGGCGTTTCAACAAGACCATGACCCCAAACACACCAGCAAGCGAGCAAAATCATGGTTCCAGACAAACAGAATTCAAGTAATGGAGTGGCCAGCACAATCCCCGGACCTTAATCCCATAGAAAACTTGTGGGCTGACATAAAAAATGCTGTTCATGAGGCAAAACCAAGAAATGCTGAGGAATTGTGGAACGTAGTACAATTGTCCTGGGCTGCGATACCTGTTGATCGATGCCAGAAGTTGGTCAACTCCATGTGCCACAGATGTGAAGCAGTTATCAGAAACCGTGGTTATGCGACTAAATATTAGTTTATGATTCTCAGGAAAGTTGAATCTTCAAGCATTTCTTAGTTTATACAGTTCATTTTTGAGTTTGTAAAGAAAGATGTCAACACTGCTATTTTTTTGAACATATTTCTTGACTTTCTGTAAAAAAAAAAATATATATTATCAAATTGAATTACTTTTCCCAATTTCCTTGCTTTGAAATATAATGTGCAGTGAGCCCAATGCATTTGTGTTCTATTAAAATACAATTTATTTGAACAATTTTGAGGTTTACTCACTTTTTTTAAACACACTGCTATTATTATGAACATAACTGTAGGTGTCTTCAGTGTCACAGCACAGAGCAAAATCCATTATCGACGCTTGTTATCCTTTAAGGATTGCGAGGAGAGCTGGAACCAAAGCCAGCTGACATTAGGCAAGAGGCGGGGTACACCCTGATCCAGTTGATGCTGACACTCACCCCCTGTCTGAAAGTACATGTAAGACAGACTGTAAGGTAGCTGGAGAAAACCCCTACAAACCAGAACATGCAAACTCCACAGAGATCCTGGCTGACCTGGGATTTCAATCAGGAACCATTTTGCTGTGAGGCAACAGTGCTAACCACTGTGCAGACCAGAGCAGAACATAATCTATAGCCTAAAATAAAATTTAGCAGATTATTATGGGTCGATACAGATTTGTTGTTAGCTTCCTTTTATTCAGGCTCCTGCTTTACTTGCATCTAGTTCTGGACAACAATGGCAATTTTGAATCATAGGTTGCTGGAGATCGCAATAGAAAATGATTAACTGTCTACATTTTGCAAACAACTGTTCTACATACTTAACCCGTCTTGTCCAAAGGACAAAAAACATCCATATGGTGAAATGAATAGAAATAATTTGAGATTTTCATCTGCTCCTTTTTTATTTAAAGCTTCTGTTATCTTTAATTAAACTGAATGAAGTTAATTATAAATGAGGCTACAGCTTGTGGTCATAGTAACTTTCAGCCGCAATTTGAGAACCACTGAAGGTGAAGGGTGGAAAGAATAACACTGATTATCTGTGGTGAAAGGACACTGTGTTAATATAGTGCTCTAGTCCTGATGACCATCTTAAGTGCTTTATAGTCAGTCACACACATTCACGCAGGACTATGTCATCACACTCTGCATGTACAGCCGTCAGGGGCAATTTGGCGACCTTCTGGTGTGCGGACAACCCGCTCCATTTCCTGAGCCACACCTGCTTGTGTTGGAAGCAGCAACAAAGGGCCAGAGTTAAGGATCAGAGGGACTTTGACAAGAGCCAGATTAAAATGGCTAAATGGTTTGATTTATATAGAACTCTTCTAATCTTGATGACCATTCAAAGCGCTTTACTCTCTACTTGAGGTCAGCCTCTCCCAGTCTTGTGGGCTGTGCCTATTGCAGTGGTCAGTATCTATTAAAGTCGTTCAAGAGGAACAACTGGCGAAACTGGCAACTGGTTGAAAGCTGACGTGTGTGGTCCAGTCCAGTGAAAAGCAGCAGTCTCTCAAATAACCTGAAAACCTTAATACTGGCTGAATGAAAGCTGTCAGAGCTCAGTGCATTATCATACTTCTATTACCCATTTGCTTATTGAGACAATGAGATTGAAATCTCTCACCATCCAGTGAGTGGTTCCCTTAAAACCAATTCAAGATAAATGGTCAAGCGTGAACTTAATGTTTTAAGAGAAACTGGACTTAAACATTTAGACGATGCATTACTGAGTGTGGACTGTGAGGAAACTGCTGCTGAGTCCTACCCAACAATTGCTGCTGCACACAGCTCCATGTTGCTACATTGTAAGAGGGAAGCGTTTACACTGTGCTCAGAACTGAACCCTATTCAGGCAATGTCAACTTTTTAAAGTTGTAAAAGTTAAGATATTATTTAAACAAAATGGAGAATTGGTTCATCTGACTTTTCTTTTTCACATCTCTAATCATAGTGCATTGCTACTCTACATGACAATTTCCTGACTTCCTAATGATGTCATTCCTACCATATGATCAAAAGATTTTTTATCTATCTATAATGGCTTTAAGTTATGTCTATGGAGGAATACATGTTTGAACTCTGCATGACATCACTGATATGACATGATGGAGAATAACTTTCTGATCAATAGATTATTTGCAGAGATGTGTTTGTTAACTTTGTCTAATCAGCTCCAAAAGTTAATCATGTGGAGATATTCTCCCAGGTAACGTTTCCACCAAGTTTAGTGACAATCCGTCCTTGCAATAGTGAGTTATATTATACACACAGACATGGATGAAAACAAGTAAAGCTGTAGCACAAGTGGTGAGGTGAGGAAAAATCATTTAACATGACATCTTTATTTAACCATTTCAATGAAAAACAATGTAGCCGATAAATTTCACTATAAAAAAGAATGTAGCACAGATCCAAGAAAAACACCTGTGCTGATTTCAAAACAATAATACGCCTTTGTTCCCAACACACCTCGATACACAGAACCGTTTCCAGACAGGACATAACTGGTTCTAAAAGTTTGGAGCTGCTTGTGGAACCGCTTTGAGCATTGGAATAATTAATATTACTCAAATTAGCAGAGAGAGCAGACAGTGTGGTCTTGGAAGGACTGAGGTGTGCATCCTTGATGCAAATACTGAAGAAGACTAAAGGAATGTAACATTGAGTGAAGTGCACTAACTCAGAACATTATGTTCCAAAATCCTGATTGTAATCTGTGGCAGCTGCACACACACGCCCCCTACCCATACTGCCACGCCCAGGAAAATCAGACCAAACAGCTGATTCTCTGAGCAACAGAAACACAACTTCCATATCCTGAACATACATGTAGAAAAAGGCACAGGTATGGAGTGTTTTTGAAAACCTTTGAAAAGCCCTCAGAAGGAAAAGTCTGAGGGCTCAGCTGTAGCACCCGTAAATGTGACAAACTACTATCATTTCAAATACTGCAACAAAGAAAACAACAACAGAACAAGAGACATGAAGACATCAATGTTTGGCTGTATTACAAAATGGAAAAAGGGTTTGGGAAGCACAACTCTGCTAAGTTTTAAGTGCTTGGAGCAAACTGTTGCTTGTTCACTCGAGGTGGGAAGTGAAGATACCTTGACCATTCCTTGTGAGAGTTGGACCATCCAGAGGATCTGTCCACCTCCAGTCCCATTTTCTCTTATTTTAGTGTCCTAATTGATGTAGAACCATTGCTGGTAGCTGAGATGTGTGGATATCTTTCAGACTTTAGAGAGCCACCCCCCCCCCCCCGAACTCAACCATCCCACTAGCACACCACCATGACCAGCAACAACTAAGCAGGTCAGGGGCTCCTGCTTAGTAGCGCTGGTCTTTGCCCCAGTGAAAAAGGTTGAGGTGTTGCTGTTGCAGGTCCAATCAGATTGTCCTGGGGTTGTACTCAGGCAGCTTTTTCAGTTTCTCCTCTTCCTGCTGAGTGTCCTGTCTGGCAATCACCAGCGAGTGAGCGTAGCCCATCTCCACCTGCGCAAACAACACATGACACTCAGTGATCTTTTCCAGAGGTCCAGGACATTTTACTACTTCCAACCTCAACGCTGACACAACATCTTAAAGTTTCAGCTGTTATTCTTTGAGGCCTTCAGGACATCAGGTATAAAACAGACAGAGAGCTTTTCGCTGGGTGAAGTGAGTCATTATACTGTGGAACAATCAGATGATTTACACATGTTCCTCTTACCAACATCTTGGTTCATCACTCCTCAAATTTAACACAATCTGAACTCAAGGTGAGTTTTTGATGCATAACAGCACAGGATGTTTAAGTAAATGTGTAAGTGGATGTGACCAGAGCAGGAGAAACTAATATATAGTTCAAATCAATGTATTTACATCAACTGCTTTCTCCAGTGTTCTCTCGGGATACCGACTAGAGACACATAATCTACACAGCAGCATTTCTCCTGGAGAACAACTTTCTCTGCCCTGAATACAAGCAGCTGTGTACAGGATTAAGATTATAAAAATACTGCACTGACATTTATGGTACTGAGAAAAAAAATATCAATTTCTATAACGCTACAACAGTGAAAGGGGTAAAGTTTTCCTCTAGTGTCCCCATCATCAAATACCTGCAAAGCTAATGTCATTCCCATCAGCCTGAGCGGCACATGATGTTTAGTGCTAAAAACACATGCTAGCATGCTAACAGGCTAATCTAAGACGGTGAACATGATAAACATTATACATGCTAAACACTAGCATGTTAACACATTAAGCATGCTGCTGTTGGCATTTAGTTCCAAGAACAACAGCTGTTAGCAGGGATGTGCACAGTCTGGTTTAGATTTATGCACTCAGATGAGACTAATAAAAAAACACTGGGGTTGGGAAACACTAGGACTGTGAGTATTGCCACTTACCTGCTCAATGTAGATGCCATCCAGGGTCTTAACCTCCTGTGCTGTGGTGGAGGATTTGGGTTTATTGTCTCCATATCCCTGAATTAGCATGAAAAGATAAAATCAGTGCTGAGCTCCTGAGCATCACAACAGTCAAAACAATCTCACCCCACCATCTGATGAGGCCTCCGGTCTTACCAGCTCTCCAAATGTAGGTGAGGGGCCCCAGCTGATTGTGCTCTCATCTGCAGCAACGAGGATGCTGCTCTTCCTGTTAAATACAGATACACAATCAGACTTCACACAGAGAACAACTACTATACGCCAGTGTCCAGGGAGGGATGATTAAAAATAGTCGTCAGTAGCCAGCACTTGTAAGAACCAGCTACTGCTTTCCTTTGCCCATGATATACTTTACTACTAATAACCAGACCCTCTGTGTTGTCTATATACTGTATTACAACATCAGGAGTGCAGGTTCGTTTTAGAACTGTGATTATAATCTGACGATATGAATTTCTAAAATGTATTATTGATATAGTATTATTATGCAAATGATAATGTGTTAAAACAGCACCTCCTACATTTTTTCCTTCTCTATTGTGATGTAGTAATAACATATCACCAATATGACGGGTCTTAGTCATTAGAGTAAATTAGAAAATTATAATTGTGTGCTAAACGCCACGCATGCAGAGGCAAAATGACCGGAAATTATATATGTAAAAAAAACCGTAAGTGCAGAGTGGTGAGGCACCTCACAGAAACTGCTGATTATGACTCACAGCACTCTTGCTCTCTCAGTTACAGTACATTTGCTTTGAGTTTGAACCGCAAGTATTTACAATCAGGCAGAAACTATTTTTCTGTGTATAATCCCCTACAAGATATCTGTGCGTGTGTGTGTCACTAGAGTAAAGATCTCGTATTCATCCATTCTATAGTAGGTAGCAGTTTTTATAGTATTTTGAGGATTTGCCCTAAATGAGATAAAACACAACTTAAATTATGTTAAAGGTGATATAGGTATCATAACAATATCATCATGAATTATTTTGGTCATGATAATCATTAGGGAAAATTGGATTTTCCACACAAATACAAAAAAAGGCACTGCAGCTACAGAGAGTAAGAATTAACATACGCACCCACATGCCAGACTGCGGATCTTCCAGCCACACAGATCCTGCACGGATTTGGGGTACATGGTTGACTCTCTGGAAGTGTTTGTCACCCCCCAGAAAAACAGCCCCCCTGCAAATACAAAAGTGGTCAACAACTACAAATGCAGCAACAACATACAGCATCATTGATCACATGAGTCACTTCAACTTAATATTTAACATATGATAAATACACCATGACATGCTCTCCTCTTACCCATCTCACTAAGAGCAAAGGAACACTGGTAGCCTGTAAAGATCTGACTGGCACCACGTCCAGGGAAGTCAAACAGTTTCACCAGTCGGGGAACCATCTCGTCCTTCTGCTCCGTGTGGCCCAGACGACCGTAACCACCAAAACCCCAGCTGAACACTCGCTTCTGAGAATCCAGCACCAGCTGCACGCACACACACACACACACACGTTTAAATGCTCAGTTTAAAGGATAATGGCATCAGACATTAGGCTTTGTTAGAACTGTTCCATTTAGTTGTAATGAGATTGATAAGTGTATATTCTCACCGTGTGGTTGCCCCCGCAGGCCACATCTCTGACCACCACGTTAGGCACGGGCATGACCTGACCGTCCTTGGACTTCTCAATGAAGATGGCAACCCGACGAGCAATGAGCTCACAGTCAAATTCAATGCGCTGGGCACGAGCTATGAATTTCCCATCACTGTTGTGACCTGCAGTGTGAGAGTGGTCACTGTTAAACAGATATATACACAGACATAAAATAATCAATGCTAGATCACTGAGTTAACAGACTGAGAATAAACTTGTCAAGGCTCTCAGGTGAACAAAATAAAAAACATGTTGCACTGATATAGAAAAGTATCACTCTACCCTGCCATAAAACAAACTGATATATTATTATGAATATAAGTAATAATTTGACTAGAACCAATACCTTAAGAATGACATAATAATAATAATAGCCACAGTTCAAAATTGAGCTGACTTGCTGTCACTGCTCCATAGCCATTTGCTTCTAGCATACATGTTGTACTACCATGACAAACCGATCAATAATTTGCAGAGCGTAAAACAGCAGAAAATCGAAGCACAGACAGATGGACAGACATCGTTTCTAGTTATATTAGATAAATAGCTATGTTACTAAAAACACACAGCAACGATGAAACATGCAGACGAATGGTTGTATTTGGATGCGGTGAACATACCCAGCTGTCCATACTCTGGGCAGCCAAAGGAGTACAGGTTTCCTTTGCAGTCCACCACCATGCTGAATTCAGCACCACAAGCCACCTTCACCAGGGGCTGGCCATTGTAGGAAATCTACAGAAAGAGAGAAGGTTCACAATAGAGCAGCACAATGGATCGGGTTATTTATACTAAAAATATTTACTGCTAAAGCTGAGAAGGCATCCTTTCTTTATTTTAGCTGCATTACAATACAAGTGGGGCAGAAAGCTAGATCAGCTAAGTATCCGCAGCCTAGTCTGTTAGATGAGCTGCACCTCTGCTACTTCTACTCAGAATAAATGTCTCTTGCACAAAACCTACAACAACATACATACCCAGAATTTTGTCTGAGTGCTGCCTCACATTCTAAACATGATGAATATTCAGAGTCAGTCTAACGTTTGACATATGTTGCGTGTTGGTTACAACCTTCAGAATGAGCCACAACATAAACTGTGCATGTGCACACATGTTAACCCAACAAACCTTGACCAGCCTGCTTGAGCCAAACAGGCTGGCATATTGCCGCCCAAGAGTCCCTGATTTTACACAAATCTGTCAAACTTTTGATTAGGCACTGCGACAATCCTGCCGACAGCATGAACACACTTAAATCATTTTAACATGATTCAATGCTTTCACCCACCCTATGAAATAAGCAGCGGAAATATTGAAATTGCCTATCTATGTATATACTGTATGTATCACAGTGTGCATTTGTGTTAGCTTATCGGTAGCCTGGCTCTGCACCAGCTTTTACGTAGGATGGTGATGACTTACTGCTGCTGGGCTGAGGACGGCATCAGTTTGGTTGCCTTGGCCAAGCTGGCCGAGCTTGTTCTCACCAAAAGAGTACGCAGTGCCATCCTCTGAGGAGAAACCATTAGCAAACAGTCAGCAAACAGCAGCTTTTACTAACCAACATATTCTGTGGAAAGGGTATTAACATTGAGCTATGAAAGTTTGTATTAATTCCAAATGATAAGTACTACAGATCGACACCAACTAAAAAATAAATATCTGAAATCAGCTGCTGTGCTGTTTTGCTAGAATGAAAACAGGCGTCCTTGATGATAAGCCAGCACTGGGGCTCTACCTGTGAGTGCCAGAGTGTGATTGCGTCCACAGGCTGCAGCAACAATCACATGATCTGCCAGGGCCTCGATTAACTTGGGAGCCTCCAGGCGTTTGGTGTCACCATGACCCAGCTGACCTTTGTCATTACGACCTGAGGAAGACAGAAATCAAGCACAGTGATGGATAACTCTTTCAACTCTGGATGTAAAGCTGCATACAGTCAGTACTCAATGCTGTATTAACATGGTATAAACCCATTACATTTGTGGTTTAATGCAAACTTTTGACTCAGTTGTACCTGAATGCAGCATGTTACTTACCCCAGCTCCACAGCTTGCCCTCAGTGGTCATCAGGAGACTATGTGCAGCACAGGGCCCAGACACCACACAGCTAACCTGGACATCGCTCAGACAGCCGTAGCGGTGAGGACCCCACAGATTCTGGCCCAGGTTACGGAATGCAGCTGGAAACAGACATCATTGTACCCATAAAAAACACGGACTATCTGTCAATAATAGGGGTGTCTCAATCTTATATAATTTATATTTTTTTCTGTCGTGATGCAGATACTATCTGTTTCACACACCAACAAAGTAGGTGTTAGTTAATAGTTATTGTTTGGCCTACATAATGTGCTGAAAAAAATCTTGTTAGTATTTCGATCATAAATCGTTTTCCAAAAATGACTTTAAAAGACTATATGTATAGATTGTGATAATCTTGATATTGTGACCTCATTTGTTCACAATAATTGTGTCAACACTCATCTCACACTACCGTCTCTTATTTTGTTTCCTGGCTAATGTAAAGGAGGATGAAGAAGAATATCAACACCTACACTGTAATTGTTTCTCATCAGAGGATGTATCTTGATGAAAAAAAATAAGGTGTATTAAGAGGACGGATATATAAGAGTGTGTGCAATCTGGTGCAGCTTGTTGACTTTGATTGGACTGTTGGGAGGAGGTACTGCAGTTTTAGTTTATTCACTTGCACAGTAGCCAGTTCACTCCTCATATTACCGATTCCACCTCAGGCTAAATGGTAACTCGACTTTCAGTCAGCTGAGCCCTTTGTGAACTTTTTATACACAAACTATCAGTGAAATGGCAAACAGTGGTCCAAGAAACATTTAGTTGAATTACTTTTGGACCCCTAAAACTTGGGGACGTTGTTTACAGGGGTATATCTCCCATACACTACTTTTTGTTATTATTATATTAATGTAAAACTACTTAAATCAAAACTGAGACGTGGCACTTTGATGAAGTCTCCATTTCAAATTAAAAAGGTAATATGCTGAAGCACAGAGCCTGACGAACCAAAAATGTGTGACTGTCCAATACTTCCGGCCTTAAGTGTATGTTGAGTCTAACTGCACAACAAAAGAATTATTTGAATGTGTGTTTGGTGTTCTGGCAGGCACAGCATCTCGCCTATCTAGAGATGGTCTTTGTCTATGCAGCTGCTCCTGCTGACACCCCAACCCCCATTCAGTCTACACAAAGCTGATTTATCAGTGTGTACCAGAGTAGTGAGAAAAGGATGGAACAAGGCAGTGCACAGACTGCCCCAGGCATCAGTGGGCCTGCAGCAGGGGGGCAACACAGAACATGCATACATATGAATAGGCATTAATGTCACAATCAATTAATGGGATCTCACTGGTATTAACACATATGTTGTCTGTACATCCCAAACAAAGGCCCACATATCAACCTACCAATCACCAATCTATTATTGATTCTGTCTGGCTGTACAACTCCCTACGTCTTGTCTGTGCATTGTCAGGAAGAAAAGAGAACCCTTACATCAAATCTAAACATCAGATTTGTTTTATTTGCTTGTTGTGGATATTTCTTAACCAACAATTGTTCATCAATCCACCAAGTGACTTGGTGCAGCATCTAGGACTATGTGTGGAATTTGGCATTTGAAATCAAAATATTCTACCTTGTTGTTTGGGCACCTCCTTTCTTCCAATCAAATCCCAGTTGGTTGCTCCAAAGATGAGTAGTTGACCTTTTACCTTTGGGCATTCAAGTTTCTGTAGAGGGAGAACAATAAAGTCAATAACATGAATAAAAGTTCATAAATTGTAGCGTTAATTCCAAAACCATATTTCTACAACTGTAGCAGAATGGCTGCTTCATTGTAAATTAGTAACAGTATTTTGAGTTTCCTAAAACTGGCATGGCAGTAAGATTTTAGACATTGCACGGAACCCACTATTGTCTCTTTGACATCATCTGCCACAGTGACAGGCTGCAGACCGGACTTGGCAGCGGGCCTGCCAGGTTTCTTGTTGTTCTCCTGCTCGAAGTCAAACTCATCATCGCTGCTGAAGTCTCTCTCTTTCCTTTTCCCGCTGGCCCTCTTCTTTTTCACCCCACCGTTCCCTGAGATGTCTGTCACCTTCTTGCGTGGCATTTTTTCGATCAGAAGCTGTTTCTGTGAGAAAGAAGCAGTAAATGGGTTAAAAAAAGTGGAATTAAGAATGAAACTGCTTACAATAAAAATGCAGTGATTTCATGGGATATTGAAAAGAAAAGTAATGAGATCTTATTTCTAACCCGATAAATATATAATTCAAGAACACCTAAAGAAAAATTAGACGATACAATTGATCTTCTGCAGCACAGTGAGACAGAAAATAATCAAACATGACTGAATAAAGAGGAACAACACATGGAGGGACATCTGTTAACCACGTTACACAGTAGGCAGATACAAAGCACTGCACATAATGAGTGGAAGAATGGCATGATTACAGCAATGGGTAGCACTTCTGTTTGTTATATTAACTTAGAGAAGTTCACAGGTCAGACTTCACTGGAGAACAGCATCTGTCCCTGGGTAACTCTATTGTGGAGTAACAGTGGTTAAAGCAGAAACCACTTTAAACCCAAAGTACATTGTTCTCCCTGTTGTGTTTAGAGCCAGGAACCCAAAAACAAAAACAAGATACTGAACCACGTACCGGTGTCGCTCCACAAGCTAGCTGCTAGCCTCATTAGGCTAACGAGCTAACCACTGTCGCTCTTTGTTCACATTACGCTCGGGCTGCAAGCTAGCCGACGAGCTAACCCTCACCGTGTAAAGTGGAGGCTACACGGCGAGGCTGCCGCTACACAAACCGCCCCGGTGAAGTTCGAACAAACACACGAACCTCCATCGTTTGACTGAAATGGCTCAAACACAGACGGACTGATGGGGCTCATTGTGCTAACCTCGCTACTGTAAGCTAACAGGCTCTCTAAATAAAGACGTGGGCACCAGCGTTACATTCAACATTCAACGACGCGACAATAAAAACTTTTCAACATTTCCGTCAGTGCCGGTGTAATAGTTGAGCACACTTACAGTCCGTGTGATCTTTGGACAGGAGACGTTGTTAGTGATCTGACAAAGGCACGACTAAAACACGTACCGGTGATTTCCTGATTCAGCAGCTCTCTGTCCGTCTCCGGGTTGATTGATTTGAACAAAAGAAGCTGCAGTCTGCTTTCACACCACGTGGTTTGCATTTACTATTCATACAGGAAACCAAGCACCCCCCGACACACGGGAGGCCGGAGGAGACAGAGGAGGACACACACACACACGCGCGCGCGCGCGCACACACACACACACACACACACACACACACACACAGACACACACACACACACACACACACACAGGTACAAGAAGTTGTGTTGAAAGTTACACTGAGTAATAATCCCACACTGGACTAAAACACAGACAACACAGAATACACATGTACAAATACTTAAGAGTTTTAGGATACAATGATCTGCTGTGAATGTTGGTCCATTTCTGTCTGTGTCTGTTTACCTGTCTGTCTGTTTGTTCATGTCTGTTTGTTTGTTCATGTCTGTCTGTGTCTGTTTGTCTGTTTGTCTGTTTGTTTGTTCATGTCTGTCTGTGTCTGTTTACCTGTTTGTCTGTTTGTTTGTTCATGTCTGTCTGTGTCTGTTTACCTGTTTGTCTGTTTGTTTGTTCATGTCTGTCTGTGTCTGTTTACCTGTTTGTCTGTTTGTTTGTTCATGTCTGTCTGTGTCTGTTTACCTGTTTGTCTGTTTGTTTGTTCATGTCTGTCTGTGTCTGTTTACCTGTTTGTCTGTTTGTTTGTTCATGTCTGTCTGTGTCTGTTTACCTGTTTGTCTGTTTGTTTGTTCATGTCTGTCTGTGTCTGTTTACCTGTTTGTCTGTTTGTCTGTTTGTTTGTTCGTTCATGTCTGTCTGTGTCTGTTTACCTGTTTGTCTGTTTGTCTGTTTGTTTGTTCGTTCATGTTTGTCTGTGTCTGTTTACCTGTTTGTCTGTTTGTTTGTTCATGTCTGTCTGTGTCTGTTTACCTGTTTGTTTGTTTGTTCATGTCTGTCTGTGTCTGTTTACCTGTTTGTTTGTTTGTTCATGTCTGTCTGTGTCTGTTTACCTGTTTGTTTGTTTGTTCATGTCTGTCTGTGTCTGTTTACCTGTTTGTTTGTTTGTTCATGTCTGTCTGTGTCTGTTTACCTGTCTGTTTGTTTGTTCATGTCTGTCTGTGTCTGTCTGTTTGTTAACTTGTCTGTCTGTCAGGGTGTGCAGAGGACGATTAGAGCCATGTGATAAAATGGAAAAGGAGACAAAAATCTATATTGTTTGTATTTAAATAGAACATTTTCTAGTCTTGAAACCACTCAAAGCTCTTTACAGTACAGTTTACCATTCACTTATTCACACACATTCACACAGTGCATCTATTAGCAGCACTATGTGTTCTATGAGGTGCTATTCAGGGTTCAGTATCTTGCTCAAGGACACTTTGGCATGCAGATGGGCTGACCTTCTGGTTGGAGGACAACTGCTCTGATGTGATGCCATGATGGTAAATTGCCTCCACCAGTGAGGATATGCTTTCGTTGTTTGCTTTCTCTTTGTCTGTTTAGCAAGAGTTAAACAAAAACTACTCATAAACAGATGAATTTCATGAACTTTTGTGTAGGGGTTGGACAGGAACCATGGAAGTACCATTCAATTAAAGTTCTAACCTAGATAAACAGGAGAAATCCAGGGTTTCACTTCTTTAATATGGTCCCCTTAGGCAACATCATGAGAAAGCACCACATATTGTTACGCCGACGACACCCAGCTGTACATTTCTATGAAGCCTGATGAATCTAATCACTTAGTTCAACTTCAGGAATGTCTCAAGAACATCAAGGCCTGGATGACCCAAAACTTCCTACTTCTAAATTCAGACAAAACTGAGGTCATTGTAATCGGCCCTAAACATCTTAGAGAATCACTGTCTGAACAGATAGCTACATTGGATGGTGTCAGTTGAGCCTCCAGCTCAACTGTGAGGAACCTTGGAGTTATGTTTGACCAGGACATGTCATTTAACAAACACATAAAACAAGTCTCTAGGACAGCTTTCTTCCAACTGCGCAATATTAACAAAATTAGAAACACCCTGTCTCAGAAGGATGCTGAAAAACTAGTTCACGCATTTGTTACCTCTAGATTAGATTACTGTAATTCTTTATTATCAGGATGTCCAAGGAAATCGGTAAAAGATCTCCAGTTGGTCCAAAATGCTGCAGCATGAGTGCTGACAGGAAGTAGAAGGAGAGATCATATTACTCCTGTCTTAGCTTCTCTACATTGGCTCCCTGTAAAATTCAGAATAGAATTCAAGATCCTGCTGCTCACATTTAAAGCCCTTAACAATCAAGCCCCTTCATATATCAAAGAGCTGATAACACCTTATTATCCAAGTAGATCACTTCGTTCACAAAACACAGGCTCTCTTGTGGTTCCAAGAGTCTGTAAGAGTAGAACAGGAGGTAGAGCATTCAGCTACCAGGCTCCTCTCCTGTGGAACCAGCTCCCACTCTGGGTTCAGGAGGCAGACACCATCTCTGCATTTAAAGTTAAACTTAAAATGTTCCTCTTTGATAAAGCCTATAGTTAGTTCTGGATCAGGTGAGTCCTGAACCATCACTTAGTTATGCTGCTATAGGTCTAGACTGCTGGGGGAACTCCCATCATGCACTGAGGACCTCTCCACTTCTCTCTGTCTCTCTGCCCCCCCCACATTCATTAATTAATTTATTTTAATACATGTCAATGACTATTTCACTTTGTACTCCCATAGTCTCTCGCTCTCTCTTTTTTCTCTCTCATTTCAGATATCTCCGACCCCGGAACCTCAGGACAACAACTATTACTATTATTAATTACAATATCTCAGTAATTCATTATGATATAAAATGTGTCTGTTATCCACAGTAATTAATAGTCTTTACACTGTTGTTCCATTTTTAACTAGTCAGATCTAATACCTGATGGTGCTCAAGTGTTCCTGGTCTTTTATCGCCCCCCTCTCCCCTACTTCCGCCTCCCCACTATCCCTCTCTCTTCTCTCCCCTCTTTTCCACCCATCTCTCCTCTCCTTCCCCCGTTTTCTTTGCTCACCCCAAATGGTCGAGGCAGATGACCCCCCACATTGAGCCTGGTTCTTCTAGAGGTTTCTCTCTGTTAATGAGGGAGTTTTTCCTCCACAGTCACCAAAGTGCTGCTCATTGTGGGAACTGTTGGGTTTCTCTATATTTTGATTTTAACATCCTGACCTTCTATGTAAAGTGCCTTGAGACAATGTATATTATGATTTGGCGCTATACAAATAAAATTGAATTGAATTGAATTGAATTGAGAAAGGGAATCAGCCTTGGAGGTATGTGCTCTCCAAGTTCCACAAAGGCTTTGCCGTAGTAGTGGGTACATTCACAGCTACAAATACGTACCTCACTATGGAGAATATTGGAAAAACTGGATGAAGCAAGTTTCCATAGGGTTTCTGAATAATCATGACCTTAAGAACAATCATTTAAGAATTTTTCTTTTAGTTTTGCTTGAACTCACTATTGTTTTATATTCTGACAATCGTAATATTTTATCAAAGCACTACAAAATATAATTGCTGTAACAAGCCTTGGTTACCTCCAACCTGACATGTTTCCTTGGTTTTAAATTTGATGTATGTGATTGATTTCCTCAGGATCCCACACAGATCAATTGTAGGACCGTGCTTTTAATTGTGCATGTTCCCATTTGGCAACAGAGTCCACAGAAAACAATTTTAATGTGAAAGACTTTTGGCTCATGGCTGCCATCTATGACATGTCAACATAGTTGCTAATCAAAATAGATGAGAAACAGATAAATGCCAGAACTATCCCAGAGGTTAATGCATCCTTAGGAAACAAAGTGATGTTTCTTTATCAATAATAATAATAATGATATATTTATTTATAGATATAGCACTTTTCAAAACAAAGTTACAAAGTGCTTCACAAATACAAATGGCACAAGTAAAAATACATAAAAGCAAACAAACATAATCATATAAGAATAAATAAAAGAATGTCTGTTACAGGAATAAGAGAAATTCTACCAATGTTCCTTAGTTAATAAAACATGTTCGTATGAGTTTAGTGATATGCTGCTACAATCTAACAGGATGCCAATATTCCTGAACAGTTCTCCAGTAGATGGCAGTACTTGACTGTTAATGCCAATAACAAGAATTTCTGTTATGTATGAGTTTAACAGACAAATATCTCAGTTTCTTACATCCTCCTGTAAAAAATTCAGCCTACTGAGGTCAGCTGGCTTAACAGGGTCATAGAGCTGTGTGTCAGCGTAACAGTGGAAAGAGACACCATGTCTACAGATGTGTTGCAGGCCGTGTATTCGGCAGATGAATCCTTTTATCTGGCGTCCCCATTATTCTGCCCCAAGCTGTGCATTATTTTGTATTTTAGCATCGACCCTGTTGTAGAAAATGTGTCCACCTTTCTCAAAGTAAGTTCGTCTTCTTATGTTGAGCACCAGGAACCAAAAAACCAACAACATACTGAACAGAACAACATACTGAGCCACGTACCGGTGTAGTTCCATAAGCTAGCTGCTAGCTTCGGTAATAAATCCCACTCCCAAATCCCTGTTATCCCACTAATAAATAAATAAATGGACATATCTTTGTCTGCCTTTCTTTTCCTTGCTATGTTTTTTTTTGACAACTGCTCAATCGAATTTAAACTTGGTATGTGTATTGGACGGAAGTAACTGTAATGTCTACCAAGTGCTTCAGAAATTTTCCTCACTGATTTTTCATAACTGTATATTATGCCGGTGGTCAAATGAATCGTATCCTATGTCCTACAAATACTGTTTCTCCAGTCCACGGAAAGAGTTCATCTACACTCACCTTTCAATTTATTAGGTGCACCTGGATAAATAAAGTATGATTCAAAATGCTTTATATAGATTCTCTCTCCCCAGTTTGTATTAAATCTGAATTTATTGAATTATTTTAAAAACTCTTTAACAGTTAAGAGATAAAAACTGAATATTATAATCCCTGTGAAGAGAGACTTTATTGTTGTATTATACTTTGTTCGTTTTTTTGGTGTACTGTATGTGTCACCAATCCTAAAAAATTGTGGTCCAGCATTTTCTGATAAGGTATCTGACAAATAGGTATTATTATTAAGGCCTGAGCAGATACCACCGCGAGGACCCTACTGAAATTCAAAGAATCCATACTGTTTTCTCCTCAATGAATAAAATATTTGGCGGCCTATACATGCGTAACTTTTGCTAAAAATGTGACAAAACTCAGATGGATGAGAAATGTACATATACAATGGTTGTTGTGAATGGGCGTGCCCTATTGACTTGGTAGAGCTCCCGAAAGTGCAGCCCCTGTGACACATTTTACCAAAATACATGAAAACAAAAACCAAAAAGTCAAGAGGACCCATTTCAAACCCAATAGGGAGTCAGCCTTTTTGGGTTAAGTGGTCATTTATGGTGATTCACACATATTGTACTTTAATGAACTCCTCCTAGAGGATTAATCAGATCAACTTCAAATCTGGTCAGTACAATCTAACCATACTAATGATAAAAAGTCGTACTCTTCATGAGTTTTTGTTGGAGGGCGCATCTGTGGCATCGGATTTCAATGTTTCGCAGTGAATCAGGAAGTTGTTGTTACTTTAGAGTACATTATCCAATCTGCACCAAACTTCACATGTTTGATAATATTGAGGACATTTTGACCATCCTCATACATTACTATATATTATGTATATTGTATATTACACTATATCTGTACAGGAGAATAGTGGCTGTCTATTTCCACAGATACTCCCTTCTCTCTCTAAGCAGTACACAAGGTCAGGTTATAGATAAAGGACCAACCAACAGTACATTGTAGTGTCTACGCTCAGGGACTTTCATATCTAACTCAGATGCCCCAGACAGAGAGGCACCAACTTCAACTCTTCTGTGTATTACACCAGTATCCAATAGGATGTGAACTCCTACATGTAACATAGACAGTGACAGCAATTCTAGGCTTCCATGGATGTGCTGTTAGAATGGGGGACGCCAGTAGAGGAAGATGTATGGGGATGCTGTGGGAGACATCTTCAGACTTGGGGGGGAATATTTCTCATGTTACTGTGTTAGTGTTTGTATATTGTTCCGCCTTCTGGTCTCCTTGCTGCTTCAAGTCTAGATTAAAATGTTCTGCATAAGACATCAGCTGCTGCCTGAGTTCTGCTTTCACCAGTTTCCAGAAAACTCCCATAACAAATAAGAGTCTCACCAAATGCCAGTCAGTATAAAAAGTTGATCACAATTGATCACATTTTGGGGGGGACTAAACATGACCGAAAATTGACGAAACTCACCACACATTGGAAATAACAAACAATTACGTCCAATATTATTCTTGCATATGGTTGTGGCAAAATCGCTCGATAACGCCCCCCTAAACGATTTCACCGAAGTAGCCCCGACGGCATGTTACACCGACAAGTTTGAAAATCGGTAGGTATATGTATCATGGCCAGACTTACAAATGAAGCCTTAGGGTTATGATGACACTGATACAATGTCCAATCTGCACAAGACTTAACATGCTTAAGATCTACCTGGTGTAACCATATTCATAAGAAACACATAGTCAAAGCACCACCCACTAGCATAACGAATAACATAATACCAAGCCATGTCAACCAACCTCCAACTGCACCGCAAACGCAGCACAACCCCAAGTCTGCGGACCCGAAAATTCTTATTCTTACTTATTTTTATTACAATTATAGGAAGTGACGATGATAAAACTAAATATGGAATGACATGAGATTTCAAGCTTATTAAATGATCACTGCACTAGTAAAACCAATCAAGAGCACCTTGTCATCTGTATTGGGCTTTATAAGCACTCTATGAAATGTAATCTCTTCACTGTTTTCTGTGCTGTCATCTGATTCTAAAGTGGTATGAAATATCCATTTCACAGTTACGCAGCAAATTCAGGTTTTAAAGTCCTCGTGATAGTTAATGCTGACACAAAGCAAAAACATGAGCAAAAAGGGCAGGTGGAGGATATATTATAACTAGATGAACAAGGACATTTGGAAATCATGAACTGTATATATCCAGAGGTATCTAGCAGTTAGGAAAAGTTCATTATAATTAATTTGTCTTGACTGTGTCCACTTGATGAATGTAAATCCAATATTCACTGTGTTTAAGCTCTAGGTTTGGTCTCTCTCATCATGGGAAAATATCTGGCTCATTAGCTGCCAAATACATCTCCATCTTCAGCAGCTGGTGAGCATGGGAGTAAATATAACTGCAACATCCTCCAAAAGTCACATTATTTATTTAATCAAATAAATAAGAAAAGAGAGGAAGTAAGTAAACTTAATTTATACTTGAAATTTTAGACACAGTGCTTCACAGGGACAAAAACAGAATACACTGCCTATATTACAATACAAAATAGAAACATTGTAGATACATACATAGTATAAAAACATACAATTATCAGCTCTGAGATTTAAGTAAGCACTAGCATATGACTGGATGGCAATCTGCTCCACAAATACTATGGAACTTTTTGAAGTAAGTCCTACACTTAAAAATAAAAAGTTCCATACTGTTGCTTTAAGATCAGGTGACTCATTTTGAAACCAAACGATGTTAACAATGTTTCTAATGTTTAACAATTTAGAAGGCAAGTTGTTGGAGGTGATGAATGATGACATTATCCAGCAGTTATTACACAATCTACTACAAACTAATCTGTCATTCTCCTCTCTCCTCTGTCACTGCCTCATGTTCTCTTGCTTACTGAAGTCCTGATGTGGCTGCATCCAGGCACCAGGTCAAGTTTGTGCCCTCTGTTGCTCCTATACTGGCCGGGTGGAGGACTCATCTGCCTGCAGCCCCACAATCATGGAGCCCAGGGTACCATTGCTGCCACCGCACGGCTCCATCTGAGCTGCCACGCTCAGGCCAGGGATGTCTGTCCGAGGCTGTGGTGGTGTTTGGCTCAGCATTGAGGAGGGAAGAGAGACTGGGGTGGTGGCGTTCTCACCGAGGCTCTGCACTGTCACTGATGACTGGCACAGAGGTACAGATGAACAGGTGAATTCAACATTACATTCGTTTTCTGTCAATTTCATATAATGTCTGTCAAAAACACAAAGATTAAAGGTTGGTGGCAAACCTTTTTTATAAAAATCTTTATCAATGGCATTCAATTTTACAGGCTAGTTACAAAGGCTAGCTGTTAAGCTATAAGTGGTTGTAAACGATTTGCTTCTCACTGGTAAAGTGGAAGTGAAAGTGCAGGACACATCATAAATACAAATGTGTATATATGGTACACTGACTGACTTCCAGTCTTATTGACTACTCAAAGCTTCAATGCACAAGTTATATTTACCCATTAATTCAGCACCTCTATAATATACTATAGCCTACTATACATTGCTATATTAAAGCATAGTATACTATACTATAGCATGTCCTATAGCAGCCTACTCTGCTATACTGTAGCCTACTATACTATAATATAGCCTGCTATACTATACTACACTATAACCTACTATATCATACCAAAACCTACTATACAATAGTATACCATAGCTTACTCTTACTATACTTCAGTTCACAACACTACACCATACTATACTGTATTGTACTGTACTATAGCTTCTATACTATACTATGCAATACTATACTATAGGCCTACGATACTATACTTCTCTGAGGTTTCTGTTTTATTTTGGTAGTTTTTCTTCACTCTCGTTGAAGGTTAAGGGAACAGGATGTTGCACCTTATTATGCCCTATGAGGCTAACTTTGTGAATATGGAGAGTTGAACTGCACATGCATGTAGCAAGAGCCTCATAACTCAACTCCTTCTACCTAAAAGCTACACTTCAACAACATAATGTGAACAGCATTTACAGGTCACAAACTAATAACAGTAACACTAATATGACATGGCAAAGTAGAGTATGAAACATACCTCAACAAAGCCCAAAACACATCAATGAGTGTATGTGGAAATTTTAAAATGGAGAATTTACTAATAAGATGGACATGCAAATCAGTGAACTTATGGACATCTTAAATATAACAGAGAAGGTAAAAGGGACCTTAAGTACTGACAGAAAATAAACTATGTACAAAAGTTAAATATAAAATATGAAAGTAAAGGAACCGAAAACAAAAACCAGTGTGTCTCATCGCTTTTGTACAAGAAGAGTAAACATAAATAAATAAATAAATTGGAAGCATGGAACCAATTTAAGCCAGAACTGTAAAACATGGAGCAAAACAACTGCACAACATGGACAAATGTTCTGACAGGCTACATGGATCTTCACACAGGAAACACTAAAGCAGTTGAACTCACAGTGCCCACAGAGACTTGACTGCCGGCCACTGCCGTCTTCTTCTTCTTTCTGGTCATGTTAGGATTCCAGTGGCAGACCAGACTGTCGTTCTGCACACTGTAGTTCTTATGGCCAATCAGCCAGTATGTGTTCATTTTTCCTTTACCCTGGCAGGAGAAATAATAAAGAGGTTTGATGCATCCTGGATGTCAAAACTAGTCTATCAGAGATATAATTGTCAATGAGTAATCCAATTTAAAGGATCTGTTCACCTAAATAACAAAGTCTACCAGGAGCAGTATCAGTAAGGTTCTAAATTATCTGTCTATCTACAGTATACACAAGCTACTGCCACCAATACAATATCTTCAATGTCTTTAATATTACATTTAAATAAATAAATGGGCTTCCTTAATGCAAACACAAATGTAGGGTTTGATTGCCTCAATAAATGGACTGGATTTTCTCATCTTCATGACCACTCAAAGTTCAATCACAGATCACATTCACCCATTCACACATACAGTATATGGCCTGTTGTATACATAGCACATTGTCTATCATTCACATATCCCATTGTCACACAGGCAATATAGGGTTCTGTGTCTTGCAGCGACAGATTGGAGGAGCCAGGAATCTGAACCACCTGAGCCACAGCCACCTTACATTACAACACAGAAAGTAAACTTCACAGCAAGACTGAGATCATGTACCTTCACTTCAATCTCTCCCCGAAGCTGCAGCTCATAGGCGTTGTCTTTCATCAGAGCCAAGTAGGTTTCTGAACTGGTGTGGATTCTCTGAGCTGACACACAAACAATGATGAAGGAGGATGGATCTTAACAATATTTCTGATTTCAGTGGGTGCTGACAAAGTATGAAATATTCAACTCCTACAAATATACAAAGTTTCCACTGAATGTGTCTTGTGTGTCTAGGTGCACATACGCAGGCTGGTGGACTCCATTCTGGAGGCTGTGTTGACAGTATCTCCGAAGAGACAGTATCTTGGCATCTTAGAGCCCACTATTCCTGCCACACATGGACCTAGAGAGGACAGAGACAAAGAGCTGTGCTGGACTCATTTGCTAGAGGTTACAAGCATTAACAGTTCAATACATCACACAGGACAGTGCTATAGACAAAGAACGACATAGTGCCTATCTGTTTTTTTATAGTAGCTGACATGCTCACTGTGACAACATGCTGCTGTTGAAACAGGCAAGAGTTATCTATCATTGTTGCTATCTCACGTGCTAACATGCTCACATTTACTTGTTAGCAGTAAATGCAAAGCAAGGAGGCTGCTGGGAATGCCATTAATTCTGCAGGTATTTGATCAACCAGTACCACTGCACCACTGCACTTTACTGAAATACTTTTTCGTCTATACAAACAATAGTTTTCTGCATTGAAAGGTGTATATTATGTACATATTGTCACAACTCCTACTCGCTGTCATTTTGTCCTGTGTGTTGAGTGTATATGGGTTTCCTTAGTGGGAGGAGCTAGGAACATCATCGCCAACTGTGGGTACCTGGCAGGAGCTGACTGAGACAATAATCCAGGATGGGAACATATGAAAATATGATATTTCATGGGCATACACTTTGAAATTCTACATCAGATTGTCCTGATATTGTCTTGATGAGACACTGAGGTGGTAAACTGTCATTGTGAAGTAAAATTAGTATGTGGAAATAAGTAGTTTCTCAATGACAGTCTGTACTGTGCTGCTTGAATTTAAGTTTTTCTTTATTGTAAAGTTTGACTAATTATTCAAACTGGTTAGAGAAATCATACATTTTTAAATTCTCAAATTTCTCTGAAGGTTTCACATGCGGTTGTACTTTTTAATCATGAATTTTATTTAGTGTTCATCATTGCTTCATGATGTTCAATTAGTTTTGTGAATTTTAATGAATGAATTAATGTGTCACCTCATTAATTCATTCATGCATTCACAGACTGATTTTGAAATCACTCTAACTCTCAAAACGTAATGCTTAGAAACAATGTGCACCATGAAATGAGGGAAGGCTGACTGGTACTGCTGTGAGGGTAACTCGACTGACCTGGTGAACATGCTGCTTATTTTGCAATATTTCGCTGCAACTGAGGCAAGAGCTTTTCTCTTCTTAATTCTCTCCTTCTCTGCTCCAACTTTCATTTTCTTGTTATTATACTATCAGAATGAGTTCAGATAGCATAGCTGTAATATCTTCGGCTGTTATGTGCGTCACAGAGAGACGTCACGTGCGACGTGATTACGTTGCTTATGTCAGTTGCCAGATGAGTGGATTTGAAAGGTCCGTCACCTCATTTCTGTTTGCTATAGTAATGCTGGGCAAGGTATCAGATCAGGCAAGACAAAAAGACCATCAGGCCAGCAGGAAATGTCCTGATGTGCAGTCTTCCACTGGCACAGGGGCCTGGTGTCCACAGTCTATCTTCTTCTCTGCAGGCACCCAGTTGGTTATGTTGCAGCCTTAGTTGTCTTCAGTTGCATTATTACTTTCTGCCCTATTCATTCACGTTTTGATAATCAGGCTCTCAGGAAAAATGTCCTCCTGCTCCTGTGTTGTTTTGCTCCAGCTCACAGGGAACCTGAATCAGAGGATCAGACAGGCACCCTTTGTGCCAATTCCTGCCACAGGCTAGCCTTCTAATCACTCGATTGCGGACTGTGTGGGGCCCCTCCCTCGTTCCAGGTCTGGTAGCATGTATTTGTTAACTGCCATGTGCCAGAGTACAAGATATCCTGCCACCTCTCCATTACGCACCATACCTTGTCAGTGGTAAAGGCGCTGACACAATAATATACATTTTTGGCATTCTGTCTGATCAAGGCTTAAACTTCCTCATATCATAGACTCACACTGTTACGCGGGTACTGCACAGAGATGGATCAGGATTGGGAGGAGGGTTTGCCTTGGCTCATGCTGTCTGCCCGGTAAGACAGCATCGTTTTAGCCCAAACGTCCTTGTGTTTGGCACACTGTGTGTGGCCCGTTAGCTGTGTTGCAGGCGGATTGGAAAGAGGCCGATCTGCCAGTGAGTCTGCTGAATTATGTCAATGAGTTCAGGCAGCGCCTTTATGCAGCTGGTGAACTGTCCAAAATGAAAAAAAAAATGCATGATCGCAGGGCAGAGCGTTGTGAGTGTAGTCCCAGTTATCAGGTGTCGGATCTCCTCCCTATTGTGTGTTTCCCGTTCCAAGCGAAGTTTATGGGGCGGGTGGGGACTCCTGCTCCTTCCTGTCAGTTTGTCCTGCCGCTGTTTCTCAATTCAGTGGCTTTAAAAGCCGGGTTGTGACAATATTCTGTTTTTATTCGTTTGAATTTAATAAATATTTGTATTCTCTTATATACCTCAGTAAGACTTGTCTGCATCTGTAACAAGAGAATTGCCCCTATCTTATCTTATCAAATACAATGTTTTACTGATGGCACAAGATAAAAAGTAAAGGATTCTCCTATTTACAATTCCATCACAATTTGTGGCCAGACAAAAATTAAAGCAACTTATTAAGCATCAATTCTTCAGCAGATTTTCATTTTGCGTGATGTGAAGGATTTTAAAGCTCTCAAGGTTTTGTGCACGAGTGAGGATAACCGTAGAGTTGGATAGGGGCACTGCCAGTGATGCACTGGGCTGTTTTGGTGGAGGGGAGCTGAGCCTTTAATTTACCTGTCTATCTATATTCCAACACTTTGCATCTCGACTGAAAAAACATAAATTGTGAGTACCTGGCCAGAAAAAATAACCTCCACATGGTGCGTGTGTTGAGCTGTTAATATACAGTATAAAAACACTAGCGTTTCTACATACATTGTCATCTAGCAATCCAAGTGAAGTATTTGTCTGCTGAGTTACAGCGGGCTCCTCTCACCTGTGTGGATGCCGGCTCGGAGCTGCAGTCTCTGGTTGGGCATGTGAGGCATGGAGACCTGTCTGACAGCTGCTACCAGATCAAGCGCCATCTTGGCAATCTCATCAGCATGCCTGTCCCCGTTCCGCTCAGGAAGACCACTCACCACCATGTATGCGTCCCCTATTGTCTCCACCTGGTTCGATAGGTTGGTAGAATTTTGCTTTCACACATTCATGTGAGACATAATTGCTTAGGCGACATTTTATATTTAAATTTCTCCATTGCAAATTCAACATTTGAGGTTGTATGTTAATGACATGATTTGTCTGATGTTCACTCCCCTGGATCAACCATCCCTGCTCTCATTATTACTATCTCTCTCCTTTTTATTTTTGCCTCCTTCTCCAATCGCTCTCCATCCATCACCAGAAGTCCTATGACTTTCTTCCTGTATTCAAAGCTGCTCAGCTGTGGAATATGACCCAATCCCATAGTGTCATTACATTTATTATAATTTATATAGTTGTATATTGTATGTGTGTGTGTGTATGTGAGTGTGTGTGCACTGTCATTTTTCCACAGTTCAAGAAACAATTTGTTACATTCAGACAAAAACTGAACACTCCGTCGTGAGTTCTAATGCTAAAGGAGTAGTTCAACATTTTAGGATAAATACATAGTGAGCTGTTTAGTTAGATCTAAGTCTCATGGATTTAAGAGGTAGTTAGCCTAGCTTATCATTAAGCCAGGGGAAAGAGCTCGTCTGGCTCTGTTCACAGTTCACCAGTAGAAAGAATAAGAAGCCTCGTGTTGGAGCATCAGTCAGTGCAGGGTCTGCACACATGTGTCATCACAGTGAGGTTAATGGGGCTCTCTATCTCAATCTAGACTGCTGGGGGAACTCCCATCATGCACTGAGGACCTCTCCACTTCTCTCTGTCTCTCTGCCCCCCCACATTCATTCATTTATTTATTTTAATACATGTCAGTAACTATTTCACTTTGTACTCCCATAGTCTCTCTCTCTTTTTCTCTCTCATTGCAGATATCTCTGACCCCGGAACATCAGGACAACAACTTTTACTATTATTATTATTATTAACAACAATATTTTAGTAATTAATTATTATTTGAATTGTGCCTGTCATCAATAATAATCAATAACTTCTTTACACTGATATTGTTTACATTTTAACTAGTCAGATCTGATACCTGATGGTGCTCAAGTATTCCCGGTCTCTCTCCCCCTCCTCCCCCTCCCCACTATCACTCTCTCTTCTCTCCCCTCTTTTCCACTCATCTCTCCTCTCCTCCCTTTTTTCTTTGCTCACCCCAACCGGTCGAAGCAGATGACCCCCCACATTGAGCCTGGTTCTTCTAGAGGTTTCTCTCTGTTAATGAGGGAGTTTTTCCTCCACAGTCGCCAAAGTGCTGCTCATTGTGGGAACTGTTGGGTTTCTCTTTATTAATATGATTTTAAGGTCCTGACCTTCTATGTAAAGTGCCTTGAGATAATGTATATTATGATTTGGCGCTATACAAATAAAATTGAATTGAATTGAATCTCAGAAACTGAAAAAAAGTACATGTGTACATGTGAACATTTCATTGTTACCTTGTAGACATCATATGAATCAATGCGTGTATCAAAACACATGTAGAGGCTGTTGAGCATCTCCACCACTTGCAGAGGAGTACAGGACGCAGAGATAGAAGTGAAGCCCACAATGTCAGAGAAAAAAATGGTCACCTGGAACAAAAAGGAGAGAAGTGACTATAGTGATGAAGTGTATGATGTATTGGATAACACTGGACAGAAATACACTCAGTTATCAGTTTATTAGGTACATCTAGCTAAAACTAATGCAATCTACTTCTACAACAGACCAACTGTAGATCCAGCTCTCATAAATATCAATAGATAGATACACATGAATTATAATCATTTACTTAAGGTACCAGCAATAAAATTGTGGCTGTGCGGTGTCTCCTTTGACTTGATATATTCTTATATCTGACATTATTGTATTGTTAACACATATATACATATATAAACAGGATGTTTTGTTGTTGTAGCCAGTTAAGTTTGACTGTATATCAGTATTTTTTACTGCTTTATGTGCAGTTAGTTGTTTTAGTCCAGAAGTTTCCAGGGTCACAGTATAACTATGAGTTTTGTAATGGTAAAGTAATGGCCAATTTGACCTCTTACATTCACCACAGAGCTATGACCAAAAAGATTTTTGAAAAAGTTTCAAAAAAGAAGTGAGTCACAAGCCAATTACTAATTATTAATTAAGTAAGAATAAAAAGTGAAAAGAACTGTATTTAGAATTGAAATGTAGTAAAGTCATGTACAGCAAAAGTATTGAGGGGAATGATTTGAAATAGATGTTAGGTAAAGAAATAAGAATCATCACCAAGTAGAGTCTCAGTCATCCAGGCCAATCCCAGCATTATGTGAGAGAAAGGGAACACAATAATTGGCATCTGCCTGTGTCTGATTAGTGAAGCCTTAAGTGTAGAAAACCTCAGATTTCTCCTGTGGTCTTAATTCAATAAAATTTTTGTATAGCGCCAAATCATAATATACATTATCTCAAGGCACTTTACATAGAAGGTCAAGACCTTAAAATCGTATTAATATAGAGAAACCCAACAGTTCCCACAATGAGCAGCACTTTGGTGACTGTGGAGAGAAAAACTCCCTCATTAACAGAGAGAAACCTCTAGAAGAACCAGGCTCAATGTGGGCGGTCATCTGCCTCGACTGGTTGGGGTGAGCAAAGAAAAAGGGGAGGAGAGGAGAGATGGGTGGAAGAGAGAAGAGAGAGTGATAGTGGGGAGGGGGAGGAGGGGGAGAGAGAGAGGTGAGAGAGACCGGGAACACTTGTGCACCATTAGGTATCAGATCTGATTAGTTAAAATGTAAACAATAACAGTGTAAAGACTATTTATTATTACTGATTACAGGCACAATTCATATAATAATTCATTACTGAAGTATTGTAATTAATAATATTAATAATGGTAAAGGTTGTTGTCCTGAGGTCTTTTCCTAACAGGTGTTGCATGCGCTGCACAGGACAAGCAGAATCAGGGAGGCTCTGGGTGGACAGCATCACTCTTGACAGTAAGTCATATTTTATATTCCTGTCTGACAAGAATTGTTGGGTCTTAGGTTTTCTTTCCAGAAAACCTGAAAGCTCCACATCAGTTTAAAAATCAGCCCACTGTCCTATTCAGGAGCAGCCCTACGCTGTGCAGAGGGCTTTTGGTACAGCTGCTCCAAACCTCTTCAATAAGCCAGACGCAATTTTCACCCGCATAACTTGTTTTATCTTCTAATGAATATGGAGCAGGGCAATTATAGGTAATTACGCTAACAATAGCAACAAAGGCAGCAAACACACACCTTCATTTAGCATGTTTGCGGATCTTGCAGAGGTTCCCTCTTCACAGCAGCAGCCCCCCACAAGCCCTTGTATCATTATAAACTCTGAATTTGTTTGGGTGAATGATAAAAGTGAATGGGAAGGAGCATGAAGGGAAAGATTGTTTTCTTATCTCTCTTTAGAATTGTTGTCTTCTTTCTACATTTGCCTTTAAGAAATGTTTTATGACTGCTCAGACACCAGTCAAGCTTTCTCCACGACTTCCTACGTTCTGTGCAGCACCATATTCACAAATTTTGATTATTATTATCGTTAATAATAATAATGATAACTGTATTTGTATAGCACTTATCTAAAAAAAATTACAAAGTGCTTCACAAGAAAAATAATACAATCCATGGCTAGAAGAAGAATAAATTATAAGTAAAGGGTATTCAATTCAGTTACATTTTTTGGGCCACTGAGCAGTTTAACCATCACATTTGAGCTCTGTAAGACTGGTTGTTGTAGTGAATATAATAACTTCAATTGTACCTTGGTGTCACCAAGTATTCCAGCCTATTAATCACAATAGCGTTGAGAGAGGCTAAAAGTAAATCTGACTGGCTACTGGCTTGTATGGCAGTGCTATGAAAGCCATGTGGCCCGCTCAGTAGATCAGATGTCATTACCTCAGTGCCTTTTTTATTCTCTTTATTTATTTATTTGTTTTTAAACTAAATTGAACTAAATACCTATTCTCATAGGTTGCAGAGTCAGAAGCTGCCATATTAACCCAACAGTTCCCACAATGAGCAAGCCCTTTGGCGACTGTGGAGCTGAAAAACTCCCTCTTTAACTGGGAGAAACCTCCGGCAGAACCAGACTCAATGTGGGCGGCCATCTGCCTCGACCGGTTGGGGTGAGCCGAGAAAAGTGGGGAAAGAGGAGGTGAGTGGCAATGAGGGACTGGAATAGAGAGAGAGATGGGGTGGTGGGGTCAGGGGAGGGACTTTAAGATCATCATACATGAACTCTATAGGTTTAAGATTAAGATTCCTATAGGTGTCATTATTGTGGTAAAAGTAGTTACAGGTCGCATGTTAGAAATGCTTCCCTGTAAAAGTAAGTTTTGAGCAGTGATTTAAAGATCGGTATTGAGTTTGCAAGCCTAATCTCATCCAGCAGGGAGTTCCAGAGCCTCGGGGCTCTGACAGAAAATATTAAGCCCCTGCACTCTTGTCCCACTTAACTAAAGTACAGAATTGTGGCTCTCTGTAAGGCAAACCTCTATGCTCTCTCTGGCTCATCTTTTTTTTGCTTTCATGTGTCCTTCACTGAGTTTAATTCCAATAAAGTTTTTAACACAGGGATTTTCTACTGATCAGCTATGTCGGCTCTAGATCCAATTCCACATCATTTCTCCTCTGTTGCCCATCTGAAGCACAGCCTGATAGGATGCTGAAATACTAAAAGTTGATTTATTGACCACCTCTTTATGAAATAACGTTAATCTTGCAACATAACGAGACAATAAAGTAATTCAAAGTCAATTCATTGGTGTAAATGTTCCAATAAGCAGTGACATGATAAAATATGATTCACCAAATCAAGTGTGAGTCTGAAAGCCTAATTAAATGCCAAAGGATTGCATGGTGTTTTTTTTTTTAAATTGTGCATTTGTAACTATTTGGGGTTCAATATCTTGCTCCCGAACAGGAGTTGGGCATCAAACCACTTCCATGCCTGCACTTCCTGTCAGCCACAGTTGCCCAGCACAACTATTGTCTGGTCTGTTGGCTGACCTGAGCTTGTGGTTTGGCGTCTTGCTAAAGGTAACCTCAATATTGATAGAGATTCACATCCCAGCCCAGATAACTACTGACCTTGCTTTGTAAAACGTCTTTTTTTCCACAAAATTCCAAGTTCCACCTTCAGTCTAAGCTTTGGTCACCTCAGGCTGCATCTCTGCTGTGATTCAACATCGACTCAGAGATATTTAGCTGTCTCAAAATCATCTCCCACCTTCCAACAAGAGCATAGTTGCCTCTTGTTCTTGGTAACTTCCCTTCAGGATCAGTGAAGCCGGAAGTTCACTCTATCAGCAAACTGTTGCAGAACTATTAATACTAGAAATTAAAGATAAAGAATGGAATGTGATTCTTCAGCTGCACAGCAAGTGGCTTCTCTCAAATGTATTTGAAACTGGTTTTGATAAATAATTGAGGAGAAATTTGAGTTTTTTTTTAAAATAGTTTGCACCAACCTTTTCATAGCTCTCTGCCTCGACATGTTTACGTTGGCGAAGCTGCTTTGCGACTGACTTGGGCAACATTTGGTTCAGCAGATCTTCAGCCAGCTGCCTCTGGTGCTTCAGGTCCTCTGTCCTCTCCCTCAAGCTTTGGGCATAGCTCTGTATCCATTCTGTCATTTGCTTGAAAGAGAACATAACCACCGGGTAGATGAGGCAGGCGATGGCCAGCAGGCAGATCTTCATACTGAGGCCTGATGACACAGATCGAGACACCAACCTGAGAGCTGGCACTGCACTCTCAAATAAGCACTGCTGAGTGTTTGTCAGAGCTTGAATTCCAAGATGAGACCCAGACAGAAGCACTGTTCCTGTTCCAGAGAGCTGCCACAGACTTGAGTCAAACATATAGGAATGTTTTTCATGCTGGCTCGAGTTTAACTTAAGATCTATGTTCTCTAACCAGCAGTCATTCAGTTGTTCGTTCAAAACCTTAGCGAAGCCGAGGTAGCTCAGTACATAAGTCCACTTGTACTGGAAGTCAGTCTTAGCTGCCATATGGGGAAATTCCATCAGCTGGTGGTTGAGCTCTATAAATGTTACCAGGAGTCTTGCAGACAGTACATCTCTCCAGTTAGAACTCTGTTTGACTTTGACTAAAGTATCTTCTACAGTACCCCAGATGTCCAGAAGTCTATCGATGACCACGGTAAAAGCAGAAGTACCATTTTCACTTGTGCTGTTTGCATACATTGAAGTATTTAGAAATCCTTGAACGCCCCTCTTCATCTCCTGGCAAAATCCAGCCAACTCAACACTGCAAGAAAGCCCGTAGCTGTTACTGTGACCTGCCATCTCTCCACAGAGATGACCAAACACTGGAGACAGAACCTCTGAAAAACTGGCTTCCAGTGTCTCATTGCCTGTGTGTTTGGCAAATAAATGTCTCATCTTTTGCAGCTTACTGACAAGTTGCAGGATGGCTATCGTCCTGCACGAAGTCAGCTCGTCGTAGGCGGCCTCTGTACTGTGCAGCAATTCAAAGTGGGAGCTAAGGTCAATGGATACAGAACCAAGAAGGGCCAGCAGAGAGAGGAGGCAGGCTGTCAGAATTCGACGAACAGTGCGACTACTGCCAGACAGGGAACATGGTATGGAACACCTGGAACACAGGAATACAACAGTAAAGGCTGAAGAAGGGGTGTGGGTTCAGTACGCTCCAAAGCTAATTCAAGACACATTTAATCATCTTCACATATGAGGTGGTTTGTTGCATTGCTGGTTTTGGACAGTTACAAACAAACAATGTCAACGTTAGTCACGTATATGAGAAATAGGGGGAGGGATGTTCTTCATACTGACACCTTGAAGCCTATAGGACAAGAATTTGTTCTTAGATGTATGGGCCCTAATTAATACATGAATTGCAATTATTTATTAGCACTACTTTTATTAGCCATTACCTCCCGCCCCCCCCCCCCCTCTCTCTCTCTCTTTCATTCTGTAGGTTCTCCAGAGCAGCAGATCTGACACTACTCAACGATTATTATGACTAATTATTAATTAATAATCATAATAATAATTACCAATGCTGCTATAATTAATAATATCATTACATCTATAAATATTACTTGTATTATTTTCAACAACCAGTTTGACAGAGCTTAAATATGACGGACAACTGTTTCTTGTCTCTCTCTCTTCTCTTCCCTCTTTTCCACCCACCTCTCATTTCTCCTCCATTTTTCTCTCCATCCCAACCGGTTGAAGAAGATGTTTGCCCATATTGAGATGGGTAATTCAATCCAATTCAATTTTATTTCTATAGCACCAAATCATAACATACATTATCTCAAAGCACTTTACATTTAAGGTTAATGTAATGTCAGAGGTTTCTTGCAGTTAGAGGGACTTTTTCCTCTTCACAGTTCTCAGTGTTGGCTGGTGGTTTCTCTCTAATTTTAAGGGACTCGACCCTTTTGTGTAAAGTGCCTTGAGAAATGTATGTTGTGATTTGGAGCTCACATTAAATTGGATTAAGGTTGATTTCAAAACCACAACCCAGTGGTTTCCATCATGTGAGTGCAGTCAGAAGGATGAAGATGTTTGTGAGATGGTTCTCACAAACATCTTCATCTGACTTCACCACTGACACAAATCCAATCTCAGGCAGCATGTGGATCACATCACGACAGTTTAAAAAACTCTCTGGGGAGTTTGGTTCACCTGCACTGATGGTCACTGTCAGCATCCTGCTGCGTCCCCGGAGCGACCCTCCTCTTCTTTATGAATCTTCTTGTGAGAGAAGCAGAGGACCTGGTCCCAGATGTGAAACACTGTTCTTTCATCAAGTCCAGCTTTGACATGAGACTGATGCTGCAGACCCACACACACGCACACACGCAGACACGCACAGACACACTCAGTGTTTCTGCAGCCCCGCAATCAACACACGGCAACAAGTCAGCAGCAGCAGCTTCACAACTTCCGCTTAAAACCTTCACAATAAAGGTTTCAAAGGCTCTTATAATAACGGACTTTCCATCTGACTCTCACTTGTTGGCACAAAAATAAAATCCATTTTAAAACCATTCATCGAGCATTTAAAGGTTCAGTGTGTAGAATTTTGTGATTGTTGAAATTGCATGTTGGATACCCCTCACCTCACCCTCTCCTAAACATGAAAAAGAACCTGTGGTAACCTTCAGTTGTCATAAAAACTCAAAAGGTGTTTAGTTTGTCCAGTCTGGACTAATGTAAAAAACATGGCGGCCTCTGTAGAGAGGACCCCCTCAATGTAAATATAAAGTATTTCAATATAAAGGGCCTTTTCTGGGGTAAAGAAAACTACAATTCATACAATTTAGATCAAACACACTAGTGAAAACGCACAACTTATATACACTTTTCACTAAGGAAATATTGCTTGTAGATTAAGTTTCAGTGGCACAGGATGATTGCACAAAGATATACTGGATTTTTGCTTATGTGTAAAGAAGATATTGAAATAAACATTTCCATATATGTGCATATTTAGACAGTTATAATGACAATAATAAAATGCTATATATACATATGGATACATTTACACATACACATACACACCCAAAAGTGTACAAATGGTATGCAAGCATACATGTATGTATATATATATATATATATGTATGTGTGTGTGTTGTGTGTATGTGTGAATGAATATATGGGCACATTTTATTTTTATTGTAAATATACAACATGATTAATGCTGTGAAAATGATCTATATGGAAATAAAGTTACGGTCTAAGTTGCGAGCTCTTTTCAGGGTTTTTAAGTGCATTTCAATCTCCTGCATCAAATAGATTTAAAGTGAAAGGTATTTTCTGACCAGATCTCATGGGCGTCCCTTACAACTGTGCAAATTCCATGTTTCAATAAAAAAAAAAAGTTAAACTTGGCTTTAATTTTGATGGTTGTTGCCGGAAGTCCTGTATGACACACACACACACACACACACACACACACACACACACACACACACACACACACACACACACACACACACACACACACACACACCGTGGCGTGCAGTGTGTGTAGCTGAAATGAGGAGAGAGCACAAACACAGTGTGGATATGAAAGCATCGCTAACTTGGCGGGTCCTGCTGTGACTGGCTGTCCGGGGCCTGCGCTTCGTGCAGCGGACACACCAGAGTCGTGTCGGCGGAGGCAGTGGGAGTCAATGAACGCGTTGTTTGGAGCCGTTGAACAAAGAGCGGTTGTTCCGCTGCCATTGTTACCGAGCGGAGCTTCTCTCTCACCGAGCCGCGTTCACTCTGCGGAACTCACACAACTTCTCCCGAGGGAGCGCGCGCTGCACGAGCAGGTAACGTGTGCTTTTAAAACACGTCGTAGTTTAATTCATCCACACGGGCGGCGAACTCTTAAACCTCCCGGCGGAATGAGTTTGATGCGAGGTTAGCTGGAAGTTCATGAAAGGCTGGTACCCACAGAGAAGTGCGGTCCTGAGCGGGCTTCATGTCCGTAAACTCCACACACATGTAATATACGGGATTTCAAGTGGAACCGTGCGAGACTGTTGTGTGTAGCTCTGTGTTGTGTGGAGTATTACAGCAGCTAGCTAGCTCGGACTATTCCTCTGTAAACCAGCCAACTTCATTCAAAGCCCTGCAGCCATCCAAGTCATGTTACTTCTTTGTATGACAGTGAATCGGTCGTTTCTACTCCAACGAGCTGAAGCAGATGTGTGTGTGTGTGTGTGAGTGTGTGTGTGAGTGTGTGTGTGCATCAGCAGCAGGCTCTGTGAGTCCACCACAGCTCCATGTGTCCTCACTGTCACCCACTCCTCCAACGCAGTCATCAGAAACACGTCAGGTGGATTGGGACACGTTGAGAGAAACTCTACACATCGCAGCGTGT